>NC_071467.1:67708777-68010611 GCF_028500815.1 Rissa tridactyla | reverse complement strand
ATTCATTGATGTAATTCTTTTTACTCTTTCTTCTTAGTGTCACCCTTCATTTATTTCAGGCCTTTGAAGTTGCTCGGTGTAATGCACCTTATATATATCGATGGTGTCTGTGCAGGCATCTGATGTGAGAAAAGTGATTTGGGCTTGGCGTTTTTTGTTTTCCTGTTACGGCTTCTGAGCCACAAGGAATTCGAGCAGTGGAGATGGTTGGTGGATCCAGTGAGGGCTGACAGCCCCCGAGGGGGGTTTGGCGCCGTGAAGCCGGGGGTGTTTCCGGGCATGTCCAGGGCAGAAGGGCTTTGATAGGGCTGGGCTTCATCTGACCTGGCTTTGGAGGTCTGGGCTGGAGATATGTCCCTTCAGCTAGTGCGGTGGGGTTTCCTGTACCGTCAAGGAGTTGGCATTTCTACGTGGAAAAATTAATCTGACCTAATTTAGGTGACTATTTTAAGATAAAAAGAATTGTATCCTAGAGAAAGCTTATTTCTCTCTGTGAAGTATAAAGGGAGACTCAGCAGGATAGTATAGATGTAGATGTCTCCTATGTGGAGATCTGTATTGCGTCAACTAGAGCCTACCCTAGATGTCTGTGGGAATGTTAATGTAAAAAGCTGTAGTAACAATGCGTTTGCATCACCTACGGCTTTCAGTGGGATTTCAACAGACGGTCCAGAGAACTCACTTCCCACCACCCCCACTTCATCTTTATTGGTTACAGAAGTTCCTTCTTTGGTCTCTCACGTCTAGCCAGAAAACCAGGCCAGCAGAGCCATATCGTGTGCTGGGAACCGGGGTGGTGGCAGCACTGTGGACAGCAGTGAAGACTGGGGACACCCTTCGTGCCACCCCCGTGGGTACCCGGGCCACCCCTCACCTGAGCTGATGAAGGACTTGCTGCTGCCGCGTGGCATGTGGCCGTGGCATGGGTATGCCTCCCCATTTATAGCTTTTTCATAGATGGCATTTTGTGACGCTGGGGAAACATATCCTGCTTTCTGGTCTTGGTTCTAGCTCTTGTATAAGGAGAAAATTGTGAGGACAACTATTCATGCAGGGCACAATTTCTTTCAAAATCACAAGGATTGTGAAATTACATTACTGTCACCAAGTCTTAATTTCCAAAGGTAAAGGAAGGATAGTTTGGATAGTCTTGACATAATTTTTGAAATTTTATGCGCTTGTATTTTCCTTTTAAAATTAATTTCAGTTGAGATGGTAGAGACTTTTGAACTATATTACACATTTAAATTAAAAAAAAAAAGAAAAAAAATACTGTTTTTTATGAAGATTAAAAATTTCAGTCAACACAAAATGGATTATTTCCAGAATTCTCTTTCATGGAGAAATTCAATGTTTGGGATTTTCTGTTCCTAATAACATGAAAACCCCTTGCAAAATTCTTCACAAAATCACATGCCCCTGCGCATGTCTCCTCATGGATGTTTTGCTTGTGTGAAATTCTACACAAATATGTATTTTATAACCTTTATTGTGAAGGTTCCATAAAATGCCAAAAAATAAAAGATTCTAAAATGAAAATGAAGATCGGTCAGAATAATCAGATTCTGGAAAAATTAGTGCATTTAAGTACACTTTGTTTAGGGCAACTTCAGTGCGAGTTTTTATGCTGTCATGGTGTGCAAGTCTCTGGTGAATACTATTGTTCTTGGAGCAATTTACATTATTTTGATTTGTGACTTGTGCCGTCAGCCTCTAAAGAAATACCACCAGTGATGTCTTCGTTCTGCTGTCATTCTCAGGCACACCTTGCCATTTTCTTAGCTTTCACTGCAAAGCAGTGATAAAGCAACGCAGGGACCTGTTTTGCTTTGGAAAGCAAGGAACTAAAAAAATATAATTATTAAGGTCTGGATCATTTGCAGCTAGGCTAAAGTGTGGCAGCCTCACAAACTGCTCTAAAAATGGTGAACTGCTGGAAAACTAATACAGTATCAGGAGAAGTAAAACAGGGTTTCTTTCAAAGTAAGTAAGTGGTGGTCAGATCACTTGATGGATTTGAGTAGTTTCAGTGAGAGATTAAACACTTTGGTTTTGGATAACAATTAAAGTTTATTCAATTTTTTGCACAGGCAATCTTTTAAAATAAAAATGTCTTTCACGTTCAGATCTATCCATTTCAGATACCAACTGGTACCATACCGTTAGAAGCATTTTCTTGTTTGACACAGAGGCACAGTAAATATTTTAAACATACAGAAGGAATCTGGCATAAAAAAGGGAGTGAAGCCCTGTTCTCTGCGGCTGTTCATACCCAGTTCTTCTGGTTATTCTCCAAGTCTTCTGTGTCCATCATAGTCAAAGTACTGAGTTCTGCTGTCCATTTCCTCGCATCTGTGACTCTTATCCTCATTGCCCGCAGGAGGGGGGTCTTCTTGCTCGCAATTAGCATATGCATCATCTGGGGCTGATATCATTGCTGCTCCAGAGCTCCATTCTCCTGCTTGTGACCGCTGACTCCGAGTGCTCTGTGATTTCTCATCTGCCCACAGTAAGCGGGAGAGGCAGGGATCCAAGAGAGAGGAGTCATCAACAGGAGGCTGATGAAATGTTGTGAAGAGGAAGTGGGCATTTCACAGGTTTTTGAAAAAAGAGAAGGAACAGGAAGAAGTGTCGCCCCAAGAGCTTATGAGCAATTCTCAAGCACAGGAGTCCTTCCTTTAGGAGGGCATGGCTTGGTACCATCTAAACCACAAGAAATTCAAAGACCCAAATGTCGTGGACAGTGATGTATTTGAAGTGCGGTTTGAAGCTGCAGTGAGGGATGTTAACTCCAGAGGTATTTAGCAACAGGAGGAAGAGAGAAATGCATTTTTATTCACATTTTTGTTTGGAATTCCTCCTTGTTGCTGAGTTGATCCGGTATTGCTGCAGTACTTTACCGAGTGTATTTCATAGACTGCAGGCTGGAATTGAAAATTTTCTGAAAATAATATTAAATGCATCGTTTAAGGAGAGTAATGAGGGTTTTGTGATTTTTCTCAGTTTTGTGATGAAATGGTGTCCAATTAAATGTATGTTCATTTTTACTTTGAATGCAGGGACATTGAATTTTATTCACCATTTTTTCCCAATGATGTTCCAATTCTGAACCAGCACTAATGGAAATAAGAATTCCTCAATACATAGGAAAACTCACATGAAGATTTGACAGGTAGTTGGAATTGGTTTATATTATTTATGGGATACCTATTAAATTATTAAAACCTTACTGATACAAGCAATCACATAGGTACTTGTACTATGGTGGGAAAAATACTCTTGATCTGATTCTTGTTGACACAAAGGACTGTTTTACTGAAACCTGACAAGGTAAAGGTGCCTTAAAAAGGTCTGATCTTTACGTCTGCATAGACAGAAACCACAGCCACAGCCAGAAGAGTGAACGTCAGTGTAAACTTCTCTCCCCAAAACTTGAACAGTATTAAAGTAAGATGTCCAACCTTAGATGGGTAGAAATGTAATGATAAGATATAAAAGATAGAGGGTTGTTTGTCTTAAGTTTGGTGTGCTGGTAGCTGCAGCCAAATTGGTGCCATTAATACAGGCATGCTTTTAAGCCAAGTGAAGTGCCAAGCCTTTATCCTTGCCACTAAGATCTATTTATTAAGAGGTCATATGGAGAGCTTTCTATGTGGGGAAAACAGGGGAGGAATTGGCAGGAATATCGGAAAGCCTCTCCTTTGTAGCACAACCTACATACCAAACAGCAGAGAACACTGGATGATTGAAAAGCAAAACAAACCATGTAGGCCTTGCAAGGGTTACTTGCATGTAGATATTGGTATATTAATAATAGTTTTAATACAATAATCTTGGTAGTGACAGGTATGGTGGTAGAAATGCTAGTAGGCTGAGTGTGGGGTGCTTATAACAAGGACTGCTAGTTCTTTGTTTCTAAGTTTTGTTGTTACTGCTGTCTGTCCTAAGTTGGTCAAAACCTACCAGTAGAGTCATTTGCGAAATACGGTAATCTTGACTTCCATGGACCACTTACTCTATCCGTCAAGTGATTCCTATGTCAGGTTTACCAGTCTCTCTCAGAACTGTAATCTATCTTTTTGAAAGATGTGCAATTTTTACTCAGAGTCTTCCAAGGGTGAAGAATTTACTGCATCTTTTGGAATGTTGTACCAGTAGGCAATATCACATGCTATTTCTGGTTAAACTTTGCTGATTTGATCGGTAAGTTTGCAGACGACACCAAACTAGGTGAGAGTGTTGATCTGCTTGAGGGTAGGAAGGCTCTACAGAGGGACCTGGACAGGCTGGATCGATGGGCCAAGGCCAACTGTATGGGGTTTAATAAGGCCAAGTGCTGGGTCCTGCATTTCGGTCACAACAACCCCAAGCAATGCTACAGGCTTGGGGAAGAATGGCTAGAAAGCTGCCCAGCAGAAAAGGACCTGGGGGTGCTGGTGGACGGCCAGCTTAACATGAGCCAGCAGTGTGCCTAGGTGGCCAAGAAGGCCAACAGCATTCTGGCTTGTATCAGGAATAGCGTGGCCAGCAGGAGTAGGGAAGTGATCGTGCCTCTGTACTTGGCACTGGTGAGGCCTCACCTTGAGTGCTGTGTTCAGTTCTGGGTCCCTCTGTACAAGAGGGACATTGACGTGCTGGAGCGTGTCCAGAGAAGAGCTACCAGGCTGGTGAGGGGTCTGGAGACCAGGTCATATGAGGAGAGGCTGAGGGAACTGGGCATGTTTAGCTTGGAGAAGAGGAGGCTGAGGGGAGACCTCATTGCCCTCTACAACTACCTGAAAGGAGGTTGTAGAGAGGTGGGTGCTGGCCTCTTCTCCCAGGTGAATAATGACAGGACCAGAGGAAATGGTCTGAAGTTGCGGCAGGGGAGGTTTAGGTTAGATATTAGGAAGAATTACTTTACTGAAAGAGTGGTCAGGCCCTGGAACAGCCTGCCCAGGGAGGTGGTTGAGTCACCATCCCTAGAGGTGTTTAAGAAACGTCTAGATTTGGCACTTCAGGGCATGTTCTAGTGACAGAGATTGTAGGAGGGTTTTTGTGTGTGTATGGTTGGACTCGATGATCTCAAAGGTCCTTTCCAACCATGAAGATTCTATGATTTCATATTTCAGTTGCAGTATTGTAATGCCATTTCTGTTAGATTTAAGACCATACTGTCATCTCCATATACTGATTGTGGATCACGTTCATTTCACCAGTTTCTATCGGCTGTGAAAACTAGATGAAGTGCTTTTATTTTCTTGCTGCAAGGCAGAATTTCCAGGAGTTACATCATTCATTGAATTAGTTTTCTGGAGAAGGAACAGAAGAATATCACCATTCCACGTTCCCCTACTTGACTCGTACTTCACCCTCACGCTGTAGAAGCATGGTTCCCATAGCAATTGGCTCTGCTGTTCCTACTGACATGCTGAGGTCCAAAGAATGAGGGATACGAATCTGACATAGGAAAAGAGCTCTATTTATTTTTAAATCGTATACGAAGGTAGAAGTGTCTCTAGAAACTTTGTCATGTTCTTGAGTTGTCAGCGCATAGAGAGCACTTACCTTCCCTTCTTGAAATAATGCTGAGATACAGGCTGTCTTCATAAAGCGTAAGGAGTTTAAACTGTAATTGTTTCCATCTGAATTTTCTTGATAGACAGAACCACAGTTTGACCTTTTCTGCTTGAGAGAAATTTGAAACCCATCTCCCTGATGACAAAAAAACTCATTAGCATGAGAAACTGAGGATATTTTAAGATTTTACAGTGTTTCACGTGTCAGTGAAAGATTGTTAATCTTTATTTACAGAACATTGCATATATAAATATGCAGTTCTCTTAATAGAAATGACATGACAGACGTTGCGTACTTTGACTTTAAGCTTACCCAAAAAGCCTGTATGTGTAAATATGTGTACCCATGCAGTACTATAGGAAACGGTGTGGGATTGTGGCTAGTTCTGAATACAAAATACAAATAACACTTTTCTTGCTTCGGCTTTCACCTCTCCTGTATGAGAGCTCTTATGATTTATAGACACTTCTTTAAATCTCTGGAAGAGAGCTACAAATAAAATTATCTCATTTGAAATGATGGTATTTCTAAAGCTCCCATTACTTTTTATTTAAATAACTACTTTCTAATACACTTAACTTGTAGGCCTTTCTGCCTTGATCGTTATTGAGAATGCTTTCATTCTGACTTTTATCTAAGTACTGATGGTTTAGCCATATCAATACTTCCTCTCCCTTCTTAAGACCTGATCCATAACCAGGATCCCTATATATGGATAGGACCCATCAAGGCTGAACTGAACTGAGATAAGTGATGATGGATACAAAGTTGATGTCTGATTCATCACACCTATTTTTAGATATGCGTGTCTGAGCTGGTCAGCCTTTATAGTCTAGACATTTAGATGTGTGCACCAGGATGAGGTGAATCGTGTCATAGAAGAGTCTGTTTCTTTCCACTGACGATAAAACTAACCTAAACTATTTAGCATAAATGCCTGAGTCTGGTCAAATGAATCACACGATATATCTGGGCATATAGATACGGATTTATTGTTTTTACTATTTGGATACATGAAGATCATTACCTTGTTGACGAGCTGCTTTGCAAAGTCGTGCATTTATAGTTTTCTTACTCTTTGTGATTCATGACCTCTCTCTTTGTGATTCATGACCTCTTTGTGATTCATGACCTCTTTGTGATGCTCTCTTAATCGAGGAAATACCTTCAGGTCTGTGTGTGTGGTAATGGAGTGCCTGGATACCACCTAGGATTTTACGTGAGAGACCATCCACTTAGTGTCCGAGAATTAAACTCACTAATGGAAATACGTCTTTGCACCCAAGGGAGTTCTACCTCACAGCACCTGGTACCATTAAGTATATGTTACCTAAAACGTGTTCTCTTTACCTCTACTGTAGATTTCATGTTTGTCTAATTTCTGCTTCCAGTGCTTCTTCTAGCACTGTGTTCAGATTTGTGGGTTTTTTTACTGAATATCTTCATTTTGCAGGATGCTTTTGCTCATTAATGATTTTGCAGCTTCAAAAGTTTAATCTCTTTTATTATTTTCTAAACATATTACTAAACTAAGTTCCGTGCTGTTATTTCCATGTCTTCGTTAGTATTCTCAGTAGCACACAGTTTAATAGCATCAGCAGATTTCCAGAAAATTAACCAGTTGGTTATTCCTTCCATATCAAAATTAAAATGTTAAACAGGACAGGACTGTTCTGACACTGATCCTTTGACAGTCTAATCATAATCACCTTTTCCCAAACTTAGCAATTTGTTGTTTATCATCACTGTGGTACTTCAGCCACAGTTCAGACTACCCTGTCACACATACGTAATCATACGTAATTAATTTGGCGAGATAATATAAAATGATATGCTAAATTTCAAATATTCTAAGTGAGTTCAAGCTTAGTTTTCAATTAAAATTCCCACTCAGTGGGCAGATGCATCACGAAAGCAAATACATTAAAATCAAAGTGCAATGCATAACAAATGAAATGGAAAATAATGGATACAATATTATAAACAGACATTAGATAAATCAGCGATACGTCTATATATGAGCTGTACTCTACTCCATCATAAATGTGAATACAAGAGTAATAGAAGGGGTTCAGAGGTGGCTGGTCAGAGGTCTGCAGATGCTTCAGTCAGAAAAGTCGCTTGCGCAACTGGGATCCAACCCAATCTCCATGCTGCCTGATTTGAAAGAGGTCAATCCTAAGTATTACATTCCAGGAGACTTACTCAAATGAGTTCCCCTAAAAAAAACCAAAAACAACCCACCAAACTTTCTGTTTTTTACTGTGGAATTGTACTTGGGTTAGTTAAATATTCATTGACCCAGACATCACAAGTAGAACCCCGTGACTGCGGTTTCTGGCTTCACTGGAATATCCACATAGATTCTCGGTATTGCCTGTCTTATTTGAGTCAGTCCACTTTTTGTATTGCCCGATGCATAATGCACGGGTGAGTCACACACAGGCAGTTCTGTCCTGTGCCAGCTCCTCGAGTTTGTTTGAACTGATGTATAAAATTTCACCTTCCATTATTACTTCATGTAAAGGTTGCCCCAGATAATCCTTTTGTTCTTTTGATTCAGAATTGCAGAAACGTGGCTTTTTTAGAGCATAAGGAAGTGCGGGGAAAACTCTGGGTCCTCAAAATGAAGCTGCTGTCTTGGAGACTTTCCATGGCACGCAAGAAAAAAAACAAGTGGGAGAGAGCTCTGAAGTGAGTGCTGGAAGCGGTGAGGAAGGTGGTGTGATGAATGGTCAGGAAGCCACTCTAATGCTTTCCTTTAAAAATAGACTTGCAGTCTCTTGTGTGGTTGCAGAGCGAAACTCGAAAAGGTAATAGGAATGCATTCAGAAATCAAAAGGCAAATAAGCAATAAAAATTTATTATGATTAGGTTTGGTTTCATGATAGCTTGGAGCCTGACTCATGACTTTTGAATATCTGTAATGGATGATACTAGAAAAATATGAAAGAGATTCATAATGTGTATCAGGCAAGTAAGGAGCGTAGTACCCGTCACCCCTTTTGCAGTGAAACTTAACCTCCTGCCTTCTTTTTTCCTCTTCAGAGCAGACATTTTCTTCCTATTGTTCCCTTTGACTTTCAAGAAATATACCTTGCTAACAACTTCAAACTTATCTTAATGAATGTAGTTTATCTATCTGAAACTTTATTTTGGGTTTCTTCTCTGTAATGGTAAGAAATTGAGCATATATTTCTGAAGAGGCTCTTAAATTTACCTCTGGTAACAGTGTGCAATTCGTGTAGGTCTGTGCTAAAGCAGAAATACAAGCTGAAATTGTGCATAACACACAGCGAGTAGTTGATAAACAAAGAATGAAGTTGGTCAGCTAAGAGTCCTCAAAATTTCTGAAAAATTTCTGAAATAGTTTATTATACTAATTGTTATTAGTGTAATAACAATTTATACTTAAACTTTGCTATAGTGAATGGATTTTACAGGTCAGTAAAAATACAGAGACAGATCCTTAAATAGAAAACCAAATTATAATATTCTTTTTTAGTTCTAAAACATGTCACTTACAACTTTTCCCCCTAATTAAATATATTCCTCCTAAGGTCTGAGAAGCCTGGGCAGTTAGCAGTGATGTCCTTCAGAGGTTGACCAACGCTGGAGCTGATTTTGTGTAATGCCTGTATTATTGACCTGGAGGATGGGATGGAGTGCAACTTTGTTGATGACACCAGGTTGGAGGAATGGTTGATGACTGGAGGCAGGGCTCTATACAGAGGGAACTCAACAAGATTGGGCTGAAAGGAACCAATCTGGGGCTCTTGGGTATAAGACATTGATGTAATGGTATGAGTCCAGCAGAGGGTTACCAAGATGGTTAAGTGGTTTGGAGCACATGATGTACAAAATTGAGTTTAAAATTTAGTTTTGAAATGTCATATGTAAGGGAAGGCAAACTAGATGATATTTGGTGAATCACTAGTATGACGGTAAAGTGCAACTGCCATATTGAACTATCATCTCTTCATCTCATGGGCGACTTGTGACACTCTCATGTCTGCTGGAGGTACAACACAGAAGGCCACAAGCAGCTCAGGATGTTTCTGGAGGGCATTAGTGATAACTTCCTAACAACACAAGTGATCAAGGATCTCACAAGCTGATGAAGTATGGGCTAGTGAAGTGGACACTGAGATGGACTGAAAGCTGTCTGACCTGGCAAGTTCAAAGCATAGTGATCAGCGGCACAAAGTCTAGCTGGAGGTCAGTTACTAGCAGTGTACCCCAGGCATTATACTGGGGCCAGTATTGCTTAACTTCTTTATTAATGAGCAGGGTGATGGGGCAGACTATAACCCTCAGCAAGTTTGCAGATGATACAAAACTGGGAGAAATGCCTGACATACCAGGTGAGTATGGGAGGGATCTTGACAGGCTAGGGAAATGGGCAGACAGGAACCTTATGAAGTTCAGCAAAGGGAAGTGCAAAGTCCTATCCCCACGGAGCAGTAACACCGGGCACCAGTACACACTGGGACTGACCAGCTGGAAAGCAGCTTTCCAGAAAAGGCCATAGGGGTCCTGGTGGACAACCAGCTGATTATGAGCCAGAAATGTGCCCTTGTGGCAAAGAAGGCCAAGAGTCTCCTGGGCTGGCTGCATTAGGAAGAATGTTGTCAACAGGTTGAAGGAGGTGAGCCTTCTTGTCTCCTCAGCGCTGGTGAGGCCACATCTGGAGTGCCAGTTCCGAGCATGCCGGTACAACAGAAATACGGACTTACTGGAGCAAGTCCAGCCAGGGGCTACAAGGATGATGAGCAGGTCTCATACATGGAGAGGCTGAGGGAGCTGGGATTATTTAGCCTGGAGCAAAGAAGGGTCAAGGGAAAACCTACTGATGTTTATTAATGTCTAATGGGAGGGTGTAAAGAAGAAACAGACTCTTCTCATTTGTGCCCATTGAGAAGACAAGAAGCAATGGGCATAAATTGAAACACAGAAAATTCTATCTGAATATAAGAATTTTTATTTATTTTTTTTTTTTACTGTCAGAGTGGTTGAACACTGAACCACGCTGCCCAGAGACGACGTAGAGACTCAATCCTTGAACATATTCAGAACACAACTGGACACAGTCCTGGACAATTTTGTTTTTCTGACCCTGGTTTGAGCAGGGGAGTTGGACGAGATGATCCCCAGTAGGTCCCTTTCATCCATTCTGTGGTTCTGTGATTGTCTAGCCAGATGAGCTAAATTAAGCCCAGGTGGGAAGCACTGAAGGAATTTCAGGAATATCTGGGTATGTGAAGTGTTGGCAGACTGATAATTTCCTGCTTTGTCCGTGGTGAAAATCACTGTATAAGAACTAAGTGTGAGGTTACCTAGATTTACTATTTAATATGAAACCTGAAAGATAATTGGAATTGCTAAGGATTGAGTATTATTTAACCATGTTAAAGAGTCAAAGTTACACATGTTACCTCACTCCCTTTCCAGCTTAAAATTTGTGAAGTCTCAGTAACATGAAATAGTAGAGCTTAAAAAAACCCAACACCTAAACAAATGGCAAGACAAGGGAAAAAAGCGCATTGTGAAATGAATACAAGGAGGGACATTATAGTCTTACAATCCATACATAACGTGAATTCTGTAAGAACAGTAGATATGAAAACGGATTGATGTTAATTGGTTATGAGCAGACCTGCATTTTGTCAATATTTATGCAAATCTGCATTTTTGCCGTAAATATTTTGCAAAAGCACAGTGAAGTAAATGAGGGAATTGTTTGCTATTCCTGCACTGTGTGCTGCAACAGTCACCTCGCAGATAAACAACTTCTCTTCATAACGGGAGGGTGAAAAGATGTCCCCAACAAAGCAAACAACCTGAGAAGAGTTCTGTGTTTCAGTATGTTGTTAATTCCTCAGCCTGACAGAGAAGTCATTTTTTTGCAACTTTTACAAGTCACTGAACATCTTAACATAACTGGAGCTGGTCAGCAGTTGGGTTCATTTATTGTATTAAACCTGACTCAAATGTCAATCTATATGTAAGATTAACAGTGGTAGAATCACAGTTACTCATCATGAGGCTCCACATGTTTTTAGGGCAGAATTTTTAAGATACATCAGGAAAAAAAAAAAAGGTCGACAAATCTTTATTATTCGAAAACAAGTTATTTTATAGGAAAAAAAAAAAAAGAAAATAACTTTTCTGGTTATTACGAAAGAGTCTCCAGTCTGGAAGTCAGGGTTGTTTTAAATCTGGAAGAATGGCATTTCAATATAAAGGGAGATCATTATTACATATTTATTGTTTCTGGCAGTAACAGCAGGAGCAGGAGGAGTAATACTAATTGTAGTAGTAGTAGAGTAGTATATTCTCGCACAACATGTAGTCCTGGGGAGAAGCAGCTGTCAAATTCTCCCTCATCCTGCATCATCAGACGAGTACCGTTCAGTTCCTCGACGTCCACAATAACGGCACGTGTCGGTTTGCAAGCAGCGGCTGGGGTGAATACTCCCATGGGCCACAGAAGTCTACAGAGTTATTTAGTGCTTCACCTGCGGCACTGGTGGTGCCATCATCTGGTATAATCCGAGGTGAGATCTGATACTCTTTTTCTGTGGGGCACTGCAGGATGGGAACTCAATAATGGGTTTACGCAAGCCCGGTAGGAGCCTGCATGGGCAGTGTTTGGAGAGTGAAACAGGGGTGTGTCAACGAGACGCAAAACAAACACAAAATCGCGTGAAGGAAATTCTGCCGATGTGACCAGAGCCTGGAAACCTATAGATGTATCCTGTCCAGTGAATGCCCAGTCCAAAACAAAGAGTCTGTGGGAACAGTGGCTGTTCCCTTTGTTTATTGAAGACTCCACAAGTAACAGGTCTGGTAACTTGACTTTTGGTGTGATCCTGTAGCTTCAAGTTGCTTTTGCGGTGGGACATCCATAGCTATTGAAGTGAACTGAACAGTTTAGAGTAATATATTTAAATCCTTCAGAAAGTCAGAAGCAGGAAGACTTGAGGCCGTAACCTGTGAACATTTCTGCTGGAATCTGAAAATAAAAATGCAACATGTTCTTCCTATCTGACATCTGCACGGAAGTCCAGGACATGATCTGTAGATTTCTCTTGATGTTTTGTCCTTGGTGTTAGCTGGGGGATGGAATTAAAATTTAATATGATCTTGATGAATTGGAGAAACAGTCTGGAAAAAATAGGTACAATTCAATACGGAGAAGTGCGGAGTTCCAGCTTTAGCAATAGACAAAGTACTTTCCTTACTTATCTTTAGGTCTTTGATGCGTATGACTTAATTTGACAGTTTTCCTCAGTTTTAGATAAAGTGTTAAATATATCTTTGTTCATTACTGACAAGGGGACGTATATTTTAATAAAAAGATGATTAGAGAAGGTTTGGGACCATCAGTTCTTTCCACACCAGTTGTCACATATTTACATTGGCTGTAACATATCAGCTTCCCTAAATCTTCATTAATATATGTTTTTATTTATTTTTTTATATATTTTTTTCAAGATCTCTTACCTTAAATGCATCAAAATCTTATGAACTGTCATCCAATAAGAACAAAGATCTATAACAACATTCACTTAAATCTAAAGTATGCTTGAAAATGGTCATATGAAGGATCTACTATTTTTTTTCCTTGCTTATCTCTTTTACGACTCACTTCTGCTGCTTTTTCTCAGTTCTTCCATGTTGTACAGCCCGCTCACCGAAGATCTGCATTTCTTACCATGCATGAATTCACATATTAACATCTGGCAAATTCTGCCAGATGTCACTGAAATTCTTCCTTAGCTTCAGTGCTGGAGATATTATCTCAGCTTCACGTACACAGGAGGTTTGTGATTGCTGTGATGCTCTGTCCTGCTGCTTCTGTATTCTCCCTGTGCAGGGCGTTCTGTGGGGGAGCTGCCAAAGGAAGGGAAATGCCAGGGGTATAAGTGTACTTGCTGCATCATACAGAACAAACAACGCCACGTTCCTTCTCCTTTTTTGTTGTGAAACAGCCAGGAAGAAGATTAAAAACTATGGAACAGAACCTTTCAACCTGTGGAACTTAAAGTATTAAATATAGTGGGGTTTTATTGTGCCAGGAGTAGTGAAACGTGGAAACTTGTCAAATCGGTTCCTTTCTAGATTATTTAAAAAAAAAAAAAAAATCATCAGTAGGGGGCTACGCTTTTACCTGTTTAGAGGGCGATCATCTTTTCCGCACCTCCTCCTGTTCCTTTCGCCTCTGACAGCAACCTGCCGTGTTCTCACTCTGCTCGTGACTTGGTATCCTTACTTTTCGCTGTATCTGCTTAATTAATTGTTCTGTCTAGTTCTTGCTTTCCTTCTCTACACCTTTTCTTTCACACGCACTGCCATTTCACCTTGCCCTTGTAATCAGCCAAATGATTATCTCCAAGGTTTTATATTCTGCCCATAAAAATAATATCAGGAAATTAGCTTTAAAGAGCCCCACTGCCCTGTAACAGCCTGCTGAATCAGTCGCTTGAAATATTACTGGAAACCTTGATTGCCGCACTATTCCTAAATGAAATACAAATTTATGTATTTTATCTTCTCATGGCAATGGTAGTCTTAAATTATACTTCTGAGCATACTTTATTTTACTGTAGTTTATTTTGCGTAAATGGCTTTCACACATAAATCACACCCTTGTTCCTCCAGCCAGCCTCGCTGGGAGGCATAAACTGGATATCGTAAGGTAGAGTTGTAAATATTAGAAGATAGGTTGTCACTGAAATTAGAGGTGGAAGAAAACTGTTCTGCTGCAGTAGTGATCAGGTAGTTATCTCCTAGCTGAGGACATTGTGACGGTGCATTTTCATGCTTGCTACTCAGGAATATGGTTATTCAGATCCTTACACTTAATCATCTGATAGAAGTTACATGCAGAGGTAGCCTATTCCATGTAAGAGACTGCAAAATATTACCTCTTTGCTGCTGATACAAGATCCAGAGTTAACATTTGGTATAAAAATGCCAAAGGAAGTGGCTGATCTTTCAATCAAAGGACACAGATAATTTTTGGCAGCAGGAGGCTGATTCTGGATGATCATGTGTTAGAGTTATACCAGGGACTGAAAAATTACCAGTCAGCCAAACAAATAAGCAAATAAATAAAACAAATGTCATTATGAAATCATCTTCAGGCACTTGGCTTAGATTTTATAAAATATGAGGTGGAGAAAAAAAAGCAGAGTCATTGTGAAAGGCTTACATGTGCCTCGGTGAAGAGAAGAAAATTGAGAAGAAGCATTTGTGTGTAATATCAACAGAACGTAGAGTTGATCGTAGGAGCTACCACACACATTTTACACAGCAGCAGTTCCGCAGGCATTCAAGCAAACAAAAGTGCCATCACTGCTTTTGTGGTAAGTTTTCGTGTCCCATGGATTTTTCTCAAGAAATTGAAGTGGCATCGTTGTTTAGAGAGCGGTGTGATCTTTCACTGGTATAGTAATAAAACATGTAGTCCAGCCTCTCTGCAGATCTGATAAGAAAAAAAAAAAAAAGAGAATGGATACTTTGATGTATGCAGTGGTGTCAGAAAAGACATAAAATGTATACGACCTTAGACTTTGCAACCTCCATTTCAGTCTTCTTGGCAGATTTGGGAGGTAGACAATATGCTCCTGCTTATATTTTTTCAAGATCCCTGATTTATGTATATTTAATAGCACACTGCTATCAGAAGGTTATCAGACCTAATGTTGTACTTATTTTTTTCTTGTCTTTGGAGTGATAAATTGGGGATGGAGGAATGGGAAAGCAAATGAATCGGTCTTTCTGCAATCTGAAAGAATGTTGCCTACTATCCATTTGTACCCTGCGAGGTGAAAACACTCCCTCACCAGACAGAATTTGATCTCCATAGTCTATTGAGCAGATATATCCATCAAACAGTTTTTCTTTATTTATTGGGAAAGATGCTAAATATTTCTGTTGGAAATCTGTACTCTAAATCTGTGTGCTGATTCTGATATGCCTAGAATAGGTGTTGTCCATGCAATACATTAGCACAAAGCAGACAACATAGCTTGTCAATCACACTGATATGCATGTTAATCACTACTTTCCTAGATTCCTTGTCATCCACAAGAAATGCCTTGATGGCATTGGGACCAGCGGCATCAACACCAGTACAACATCCAACTCAACACGCTGTCAAAAACCCTTCTCATCTTCCTGCAGCTCTTGCTCCAAACACTCCTTCCCCTTCCCCCCACACAACAAGATCCTGATGTGAGATCACAGGACAAGACCAGGCATCTGCGCATCAGGTCAAGAGGAGATGTAGGAGAGGCATCAGGTATGAACAACCCTCCTGCGATAAATCCCCCCCTTTTTTATAACTGACATTTTTATGTGCCATGTTCATCACAGACGGATTAGCTGCCGTGACTGAACAGACTCAAAGTGTATCTGAACTGTGCCTGAGAGCTGGTCGGCTCCACCAGGAAAGCGACTCCAGGCTACAGATCTTGCACTTCATTACTCCGAGCGGAGGCCAAATGCAGCAGTTAATGTGATGGTACGGAGGGGGTGTTCCTGTCCCACTGGCATGGAGATGAACGGAGACCGTATTGCTACCAGAGACTGATGTGTCACAGTGGGGCACAAGGCGCAGTTGCCTTCTGCTCTACCTCGCAATTGCTTTAAATGCCCTCGTAATCATCTGCTCCGCAGGACTCTTTCACTTCTGTTGACTACTACATTTCCTCGCCTTCTTTCTTTCTCCAAAATAAGCCTTCAAGTCCATCTGTGGGCTGGTGAAAGAACATCAGTTTCATCTTCTGGAAAAAAAAAAATAATCCAGGAGGTGTCACTTGAATATTTTTCCTTATTTAATCAGATACAGTAATGCAACAGCATTAACTCAGTGAAGCATAATTTAATAATAACTTACATTCTGTAGTGGTTTTGATCCAGCTGTCTGAAAACACTTTAAAACATTAATACATTAAATTTAACACTGTCCCTCTTGTGAAGTAGGTAGGCATTATAGCCTTAATTTTACAGATGAGAAAACACAGGCACAGAGAATTTAAATGTCTTGCCCAAGGTCAAATGAGAGATTCCTGCCAGAACCTAAGAAATTGGGAAGAGGAAGGAACAGTGTGCTTCCATTAGCGCTGCAGCAGTCTATCCAGCTGCTAGCTTTTTATGGAACAAAGTATGTGCATCAGTGAGATCTACACACATTAACAAACATATTGTTTATCTTCATAGGTGTATCAAGACACTAATATAAATGACTTCATAATCAACAGCAGAGTTTTAAATTGAGAGTGCATCAGAGCGAGGAGTAGGCCAAAGATGACATTTTGACCAGCAAGTTTGTTCTTTTTTTTCAGTGTTACACCCTAATTATTTATAGCATTATTATTTTTTCTTTTTTCTTTCATACAGTTGTTGTCTTTGAGAAATAAATGCACAAAATAAATAAGTAAGCGTGTAACCCTTGCAGTGGCTGACACAGGTTAATACGAGTCTGGAGTGCTGCCTCTGGAGGTGAACACAAACCCAGCTCTTGGGCATTCCTGCCGTGGTGTTAAAAGAAAAACAAACCATAGGGGAGTACCAAGTTGAGACAAAAGCTTGATTACAGAAGGCTGTCATGACTTTAGGGGGTTGCTGTTAGAAAGAAGAAGGTCTGGAGTGCTGATAGGGGGCTGCTTTGCAAGAACGGGGACCTCTGAGATGTGCCTGGGTAGGTCTAGAAATGTTAGCCAGAATAGAGGTTGTGTAAATCAAACTTTATTTCAGAACTTTGCGGGGTAAGTTTCTGATTAAGCACACTGGTCAAGGAAGAGCCATGCCATGGATCTTCTGATTTGAAACAGCCTAAAGAAGGGTTTCACCACGGTATTTAGAAGTAGTGCTGATGGGTGTGTGTAGAGATGTTATTCCTAGGTTTCTGAAGGAGGCTGGTAACAACATCAGAGGGTGTGGGCTGAGAAGCGACTTGCCCAAGTAGCCAAGTCACAGCAGAGGCAGATTGTCACACAGCAAGAAGGCAGGACATGGGCAAAAAAATGATGATGCCAGTCTCAGGATAGTAGGTGACAAATGATCCTTGTCTTTATGTTGCCTGTTTCTAATCTTAACGTATTCCTTAGCTCTGCCTCTTGCAGCATGTTGGGATGCTCCCTTTCTGACTGTGCTGACTTGGGCAGATACAAGAATGGGTTTCAAGCCACTTTACTCTGTGAGCCTAAGTGCTTTTCTTCAGAAGACTAGGTCAAATCTCCATGCACAGCAGGTCTTAAACAAAGCTTATTTAACAGTATCGGGGGCTGAAACAAAAAAATTTTATTTTAGTGTATTTTAGGTTTATGTATGAGAAGGTTACAGTTAAAAATTGCCTTATATGATCCACAGAGCTGAAGTCAGTTTTCCATTCAATTAGTGCTATATTCTCCCCATTGCATAGGATAGAGTGTGTGTGTGTAATCTAACTTCTGTTCTCCCTGGGGCCAAACAAGTGATGTTCTCCTAAAGAGATTTTCTTTGGGGCTCTGGAAAATCACTTTCTTCTCTTCCGCTGTTCCATCTTGTTACATGGACGCATATATCCTAGAAGCACTTGCAAATTTCTGATTTTCCTCCCCTCCTTTTCCTGTAATCAGTTGCCGCCAGCCACTTCCATAAGTGTATATTGGCTTGTTGTCAATTTGCCCAGCTTAATCTATGTAAATACATATAAATGCTTTTATCTCTGCTCTCTTTCCCTTCCCACTTAATTTCTTCTGGGATTCTCTGCATCTACTCTGATTTGTGTTGCATGCAGCTCTGTTCCCAAGTTTTGAATAGATACATGCACTTGCCCTGTACATCTTTGCTGCTGCCTGATACCTGCAAATTCCATTTGTCTTTCAAGCAGTGCCTGCTGCATGCATTTGCCCCTGTAGAGAGGTTTTAGATCTTTTTAGGAATCATGACCAGAACCCTTTGTCAGGCAGAAAAGTCCTGCTAGATTGATTTTCCCTTCTTCTCTGTGGAGAAGAGGACCAGAACAATGTAATACTGAAATGGAAAATACGGTCTTACTGCACACACAGCGATCACAGTTCTTGTTTCCCAGCTGTCAATAGCGAACTCCCAGCTCCTCAAGCCAGAAGACAAAGGCTGTGTTTCTGTCCAGGGGAAGTCCAAGCTGTGGGCTAGCAGAGGTGGGGATGATGGCAATGATCCCAAGTTAGGACTTAGGGTAAGTTTCTAGTTATCATTTACTCTTCTTTTGCATATTTTTTCATACCTGTTCCCATTTCTTAGTCTGTTATATGATGCCCCACAAATGTAATTTGTCCACAGCCCATCTCACTGTCCTTAGTCATGTAAAAGCACCTCAGGCCAGGGCCTCCTTCCCTGAACCCTTCTTCCTTCTCAGCCCCAAATCCCTGGCAGAACAGGAGAAAGGGGAGACTCCTTCTTTGTCCATGTAGCTGATGAATACTCTGTCCCAAACAGACCTTTTTCAAGGGGTTGCTTTTTGTTGCTGCTCCTGAGCCGTACTTCAGAGTGTCTTGGACTGAGGGTAGCATGTGTCCTTGTGGTGTTATTGAGGAATGGACAGTCAGAAAAGCTGGTTAAAAGGAAAGCAAAATGAAAACCTCCTGAAACCCGCAACAAAGAAAAAAGAAGTCATCTGTGCCTTGCCTCTTGCCTCATTGAAAGAGGCAACTGTTGGCTTCCTCCTGAAGGTTTATGTTTTATGTGGATGGATGCGTGACATGAGTGTGATTCGTACACTGTGCTAGTTCGTGATGGAGGAACTGAAGGCCCAAGCCCAGGGTGGTTTTTTTTAGGGTGTGAAACAGCAAATTATTTTTTATAATCTGATCTGCATAGATTGGCTTAATCTGTATCGATTTTTATATAAAGATCCATACAACAAAGGACACATCTTGTCCTCAGGGACCAACTTTACGTCACCTTTTAGTCCTGCGTCTCCACAGAAATGGCTTTTATCATGGGAAGTCATGGGAAGTGTTATCTAAATGAAAAATACAGAGGGTTGCCTGATAGCTGCTTAGAAGGTCCAAGTGTTTCTTTACCCATAAGACAAGAGTAATGGGCAGAGAGTAGATATGGCAGCCAGAGGTTTGTGCACAGGCATTTGCTGCATTGCTCTCATGAACCTTTTTTGTCATTCATAATGCACTTAATGGTGTATTGTTTTTCTCACTAATATATTGATAAGTCAGAAGATATAATAATAGTATGGTATATACACCATGTACAGTGTACTATATTGTAGGGTTTATTATAAAATAAAAGAATATTAATATAAAATAATAGTGTCAGAGGTGGCCTCAGACCTTCAAGCACTTTTAGGAACTCGTTTAGAGTATATTTTCTTTCTGGATGTATACGTGAGCTCATGCAGGAAGATGGCTCAAAGGTGGTTACGATTCTGGTTGTGACCAGAACTAGGTTTCCTTTTGTATGCAGTTAGAATGCTGTGTTTTGAAGCAGATATGGTCTCCAAAATGTTGCAATTTTAAAGACCGGTATTGAGAACCAAAATAGGAGTTTAGTTACCACTAAGGGGAAACTCCTAATTTCTCAGTCACTCAGGGGTGAGGTGATGATGGAAGGAGAATGGGAAGGACATGGATAATCCACTGGTTATCAGAAAGGATGTATTATCCAGACCAAAATCTCAGGAAAACAGAAGGCAAGTCTGACAGTACCAGCAGCGTCCAGAAGTGTCTGCATCGTTGCATCCTCTTACAAGTTAAAATCTTTCCAGGAACGCTTTATGCCTACTCCTGCCCTTGGGGGCAGTAACGTTCTCCTTTGCAGTTTCCTTGCGCATCTTCCGTCAGGTCTGTTTGGGAGGCTGAACCTGGACCTTTTGGCATCAGAAGTATAAGCTCCCTGAGTTGCTGGATGAGCAATTGCATCAGCAGGTTGCAGCGCTAGGCTCTTGCACCAGTTCATCTGCCAGCAACAGAAAACTTGTCCATTATCTTTCTATTTTAAGAACGTCCAGGATGTCTTTTTTGAGAATGTAGGTTTTGATTTTGAGCTGAGAATATTTTCTGAGTGGTTCGGTGTGGTTTTAAAATTGAAGTGTTTTCAGTCAAGCTCTTTGCCAAAGGGAAATCTTTTCTCCAGTTGCTCTCTGCTGTTTTGGGAGCAATTTCAGTGGGCAGAAGTTGTCTTTTCCACAGGCTGCTCTTCAGTAGTTGTTTGCTGGCTGCTGGCTGGATTGCAGAGATCTAAGTCCAGACACACAGATGATGTGAAACTAGAGCTGTTTTCAACATTTTTCTCATCCTCCTATTTGGTTTTAATGCAACCTTAATTTTAGTAAATATATGAGAAGGATAAATTCTTCGATAAAGTGAAAATGATAAAAACCTTAGATCAAAGGTTTTGGTAGAAGATGGAAGAGTGGTTTTGGCAGACATAGTAGGATAATGAGACTTCACAGATTCATTATGTCCTATGCTCTGTTCTCAAGGCATAAGTTATTTAACAGCAATAACAATCTTTGTGCTGATTTTTTTTTAATTGACCCATTAATAATAATTTCATTATATGTTACCAGATTCTGGCATAATTTTGTATTTGCACAGTCTGTTAAAGTCCATGTATGCTTTTGCTTTCAAGGTAGATGACTTAAAATTTGATGATTTATTGTGTTTGCTCGGGCAATAAGAAATGCAAAATGACATGTAATGTTTGACAATTAATACTGTCACAAAATTAAACAATAATAATTTCCAATGCAATAGGAAATGTGATCCAAAACATTCGCCTCTTCTTGCAGAAAGACTGATCATCCTGGGTAGGAAACCATGTAAAAAGAGTCTTTGTATGAAGGAATTTGTTCCACATAACCATATTTTACTTTTCCCGTGACAAGTTCTTTGAAGATGCCTATTTTAATGGCTGTTGAAAATCTATTGAAGATCTGGAAGATAATCAGCATTAACAAACTTGCCTCCTCTGTACTTTTGTAGGGTTGTCAAATACAATCTTAATTTGCCACAGGCATTGTATGTTTATTAAAAGTGACATTTTCCCATTTTCCTCCAAGCAGATGGCTCATATGTGCAAAGAAAACTAAGTTAGAGAACAAAGACCGTATGTAATGCCTTAATGCTCCTCACTTGCAATATTTCTGAATTTTCTTAAAGTGACGACTTGAAACAGACTCTTCCAATTGCTACCTGTGTGGCAAAAGTTTTTAATGAAAGCAGCATTAACTGCGTGCATAATTCTTGGGTAACTAATTTTCAGATTAAGCACTTCATCTGTGTGTGTATGTGTAGGCATATACATATACCTTAATGTACACATATACATGCTTACAAACTTCACATGCGCATGACAGTACTTTTTTTCCCCAAAAGCCACATTTGCTAACCATAGAATGGGTTAAGTTTGTTATAGCCTATTTCTGTCTTTCATTATTAAGACCAGATGTAATGTATACTAAGCTTGATCATTTTATCCTGGACATTTGCTTTACAAATTTAAGTTAATACAGATAGGCTTTTTTGAGCTGCACTATGCAAAGTCTTATGCATGCACAAGAGGAATTAGTGAGATTAGTCTCTGTGAGCATTCTGCAGAGGATTCAACATACAGCAATAATTTGGGTCACAATGCCTTATAAAGTCAATGGTAGTAAGAATTTTTAGCATAAATTTAAGCTGATGCGTCAATCCAACAAGCCAAACTCTTTGGGCTTTTGACCCAGTCAGTATCGCTGGCAGATCATGAATGTTTGGTTAACATCTCCTTCTGGAAAATCCATTCATCTGTCTGGGAAGAGTTTGCCAAAAGTGCGCATAGCCAGATTAGCCTCTTGCATGGATGGCTAAGTGTAAACAAGGGGCTTAATGCTAGCCCGTAGGTCATGCATCGGAGCTAAGAGGTTCAAATACAAGACCTTTCCTAACTAACCGCGTGGTGTATGCACATCAGGTGCGTGTGTCTAAGGCATATTAGGAGTACTGATAATTAGTTTTTTCTTTGGATATCTTCAAATGAAGAACAGCAAAATTGTTCAGGAACTTTAATTTCAGAATGGTAAAACTGTGAGTAGTGCATAAGCCCTTTGCGGAATCAAGAACTCACTCTTTTGGTTTTCGTACATTCATTTGAATGCTTTATTTGCTTCAAAAGGATTAATCTTAATAGCTTTAAAAATGAAAGCCTAAAACTAGCAGGAATTGTTGGCTTAGGACCCACAACAGGGAATTAGTGGCTTCCCACTCACCACTAATGAGTGGATTTTTTTTTAAGCTCAGTTTATTTACGAGCACTGTTGCATACAAATTTTTTTTAAACAAGTTATTTTAGGGAACCTGCTCCGCTTGACTTCAGCAACCATATTAACAAAATGCCATTTGTCCAAATGGCAGCATAGCTTCATGTCACATTAAAACAAAAATGCAGTGCGCTTAAAGAAGAAAATACCTGGATTATTAATTAATAACTATAGACCTCTGAAAAGTTACCTTCAAAAATGAATCTTTTCTTAGCATCAGGTACTTTTTTGGGCAACCTAAGATACAAGTATATACTATCACGCACTGGCATTCTGTATTCAATATACTACATAAAGATTCCAGAAAATTCATATTTGGGGTGGTCAGTAAAGTGACTTGCTGATATTGAAGACTGCATGCCCTAAGAATATTAGGGGGAAAAAAAGATTCAGTTATGTGGGGTAGCATAAGTGTTCCTCTGTAAAAGCTCCCTCTAATACGCCAGTGTTATTCCTTTTTCGTGCTGTCAAAAAGACCTTTGAGCAGAATAGAACCAGGCTAATAGTGGGGTGAATGAGAGCCTGTGTTTTAATAGATGAGGACAGATGCAAAGAATTGTTTTTGTTTCTTGCCTTTTGGGAATTGACCAGTAACACTCTTACTGTAGGGTTTTCTTCCAGATTTCCTATTTTGAATGCACAATGTGTAAGAGAAAACTCTTTACCAAGCTTAAGAGATTTTTTTCATTCTTCCACAACCTCAGGTTTTGTTTTAAAATTTTATTTTTTGTCACAGTTACGAAATGAAATTTTCTTTCTCCTGTAATGTCTTCATCTTCTCGACTTCACGCTTTTTCCCTCTTCGTGTTTTACTGCTTTTATATTTTCGATCACGATGTTCTTTCCCATCGTTTTTGTTCTTGTGCTGTAACACTGGCGTGTGCAGTTTCTGGCGTGCAGCGGGCTGTGATGAGCGTTTCTGGGGAGCTCTGCTCAAAGTGGACACTCCAGGGTAGCGCAGGAGTCCAAGCAGACGCCTGAGTCGCGGGTGAACTTCGTTAAGCCGAACCCCAAGCATCCAGCCACTTTGCTCGCCCCTTTTGTGGACAAGCTTTGGTGTTGGGCTGGGATTCTTAAGTAAGGGCTTGCCTGCCTCTTCTTTCTTTACATACCTAAGAATCCTGGAAAAACAAATTACTTTTCACCGGGAAGCAGAACAGCACAGCTCTGGCCATCTGCTGCTGCCTAGCAGGGGAGCGATTCTGGACCTGGAACAGCGTAGCAGAAAGGTCAACTAGCTTTAGTTGCTCAAATTACTCCATTGACAGGTTGACCTGTAATTGTTGTCTTCTGCTGTAACAAATTAAAGCTCAGTTACAGCGGGTAAAGATTTGCTCCATTATCTGTAAGATGGAGGTGGGATAATTCACTGCATTCCCATTCTGTACTAGAATTGCCCATCAGATTAATTTGGGGGAAAAAAAAAATTACGCTGTGATAAAATGGAGCATTAAGTGGATTGTACTCCAGCTCCTGCATCATCTAAGTGGATATCTCATTTTGCATTTCTGAAGTGATATATACAATAAAAAAGTGCTCCTGTTGGTGTTTTTGCTAAAATATGTATACATATGCACACACAGAAGAGCTGATCGTTGTTTGGCACTGGCAAAGGTGTATCTTAGGGAGATAAGGCTCCAGATCATTACAGAATATATATAGAATAATTACATATATAACATTAGTTATGCATTATGTATTTACTAGGTAAACATTTTTAAAAAGTTTTAATTAGTGCATGCTACCAGCAAGTATTGAAAGGTGTTGCTGCCTGACAAGGAAGGGAATGTCAAGCTTGTCATTGAAATAATTTAGGTTAAAATTGCGATATTTGAAAAATAAAAATATAGAAACGTATGGAAAAAGAGTATCTGCAAATGTAGCAGTGATTTTTTTTTTTTCCCTTGTTTGTCCCTTGGCAGTTTCCAGCTGAACTGCTATGCATCAGGCTCCATCATTATGTCTGGCAGCTGCAGTGCAACATGGTTTTAGAACTTTCTGTGATTTCATCAGTGAAGCACAGCAAGCACTTTACCGGCCAAATAAAAAAAAAATAATAAAAAAAAAAAGCCAAAAATCTCGAATTGAGATATTTTCTGTATCCATGGTAATCTTTCTCGGTAAGGCTGGCAGCCTCCATTATATTGTTATTACTGACAGCCTGTAGCAGCTTACCCAATGCTGAGTTGCCTGACACACACAGGATCAGCTCCCTCTCCTAGCACCACTTTTTGCCCAGTTTTACCCATGCTTCTCATACAACAGTCAGCTCCTTCAAGATTTCTATTCTGAATTTCAAATGCCATGGTGCTGGAAAGGGAAAAAAGAAGTACGGAAGTTAGAAAAAGGTTTCCTTCTGATCCCTTGAAATGGTGACCATGCTGGATCTCCCGAGATGAGCAGATTCTTTCCTTCTCCCCTTCGAAAGAGTATTTTCATGTGTATTATAAACACTCCTTTAGACATGAAAAGACTCCTATGACATTAAAATCCCTGGACAGCCTGGACCGTCAGTAATTCACGGAGAGGCGAAGTGATCTGGAAAAGAAGCATCAAGTTCAGGAGGAGTGGGGGAGATGACAGATACTAGCCAGAGAGGGTTCTGAAATCCACTTTCTTCAACCTTCAGTACTGCTGGCATGAAGGTTTTTGTTGGGTGCTTATGCTTTGTTTTGTTTCAGGGGTAGCACGTGGGGTATATGTGAAAATGATGGACCTTTTCCTTGCTTCTCCAGGGACAGTGAGCATGCTTCTTATCTTTTCTAGCCTTTTTTATCAATAGCAAATGTATCCTGTTTGGATTTATGCTAGAGGAGTGTTCTGTTGTTTTGTTTTATTTTAAAATATGAATAGGATATAGATGGCAAAGTCATGATGTGACTGGAATGAAATATAATTTGTGTCTCCCCTCCCCACACACCTTGAAAAAGAAGAATGCAAATTAAAGCAGTTGAGGGTAGAAAACACAAATGAGAACTGGCTTTAAGTGTGTGAGTAGACCCGCTTATGTAAATCTCTGAATCAGTCTTCAGAGAAAGGACTACCGTTGAAAGCTATAAATATGTTTCAATCCTTTCTGAATGAGGATCAATGTGAGGAGGTGTATAACTCCAGTTTCAGTTCAGAACAATTTTATTCCATTTGAATTTTAAACAGAGTTATTAAAGTTAGATGGTGCTCACGTTTCAAAGTACATCTTTAGGGTTGGTCAAAGGTAAGGTACATTTATATTTCAGGTGTAAGTACTAGCCAAGCCCTATAGCACCTTTTATGGATTTAAATATTCTCTTGGGTCCTTTCCTACCTTGTGCCGTTAGGTGAAAAATTCAAACAAAAGCTGAAGTGACTACAGCAAAACGGTTAAACTGGCAGATATGTGCAGAAAATACTAAAAAATCTTTAAAGCAAAAATACTTCAGGAGACATTTGCACCAGCTTTCTTAACATATGTGCAAACAGGTATTTGTAGTATACTTAACTTTTAGGTAGGAGTCTGTTTTAAAATCTGATAATATGGGCACTGTCCAGTTAGAATCACAGAATGGTTCGGGTTAGAAGAGACCTTAAAGATCATCTAGGTCCAACCCTCTGCCGTGGGCAGGGACACCTCCCACTAGACCAGGTTGCTCAAAGCCCCATCCAGCCTTGCCTTGAACACCTCCAGGTTGGGGCATCCATCCATTAAGCGTATACTACATTAGAATCATAGACAGTTTGGTTTGAAGGCAGCTCAGGAGATCATCTAGTCTAACTTCCTGCTCCAAGTAGCACTCTTGCCCACATGACAGCGGGTCAGCCATGG
Organism: Rissa tridactyla; assembly: GCF_028500815.1. Classification (NCBI taxonomy): domain Eukaryota; kingdom Metazoa; phylum Chordata; class Aves; order Charadriiformes; family Laridae; genus Rissa; species Rissa tridactyla. Next base: position 67,983,960 of record NC_071467.1, on the reverse strand, counting down.
CTCCATTGGCCAAACCTTGAAAGCCTCCAGGGTGGAGGCTCCACAGCCTCACCAGGCCACCTGCCTTGGTGCTGCTCTGGTGAACACGTTGCTCCTGATGTCCAGCTGAATCTCCCAGTTGGTAGCTATTGCCCGCTATCGTGTCACCTGCCAGGACTGTCATCTTTGTAGCTCCTTTTCAAGCACTGTCATGTTGCCACTCAGCCTGCTTTCCTGCAAACTGAACGAGCCCAGCTCCCTCAACCTCTCCCTGCTGGGCTGTGTGCTCCAGGCTGCTGACCAGCCTGGTAACTGGACTTTTGCTGGAGACCCAAAGCCAGATGGAGTATTCCAGATATAGTGCCAAATAGAACAGAATAATACCTTCCTTCTTATAGTCTAATTACATCTAATTACATTACAGGCTAATTGCATCATGTCACAGTGTTTGAGAAACGTTTGAGAAATATGGTACGATGCTGTCTAAAATAACGCTGTTGTTACAAGTTCCACGAAAAATGGGTTATGCTTTCAAGAACTCTTGCCAGCATAAACAGTACTACATAGATCTGAGAAATCAATGCATGAGTCGTCTTTGTCATAATCGTAAAAAATTACTTTAGGATGCAGGGCCCATTTTCCTCAAACTTAAGCCGAAGTCACGATTAAGTTGCAGAAAGAAGGCAACATGGAAAGTGATTGCAGGCTGGTTTCATCTTTGCTTTCCGACTGTGTACTGATGAGATGAGTATCCACAACATACACGATTTCTTGCATTGCTGTTTGCAGGGAGGAGATCTATGATATCTCTGTGCGTGCAGAATGCCTTCCCTCTCTTCCCAAAGAGATGTCTCTAGTCTCCATAAAGGTATTGAAGATGATATGAGGGATTTGCTTCACTACTGCTTTTGACATCTGTTTTTAGTTGTCTTATTAAATGGCAATATTATTAAAAAATTGTATGTTTAAAGCAGAGATGATTACTCAAAAAATAGTAACTTTCGAACCCATCTTAATTCCATACAGTACACATTATAATTTTTAAGGATATTCAGAAAACAAGAGATGCATCCTGTCACAAACTTTGTCTGTAAGTCATGTGTAAGCTTCTGTTTATAAATCGTATTTGAGCAGAATCTCTTCTATAACTGCTTCTAACCTCTTGACTTTCTTTGTAGGCCTTTGCCCAGTTTGACATTTACAACAGCTCTCATTTTAATAAAAAAGTGAACACCTATTTCCTGTTTTGCTTGCGTTTTCTTTCAATTCAACTTTAAGGGATATTGCTTTCATTTAGATATGTATTTGTTGTGAGCAACCAGATCAGAACTGGGGTTTGAATGAAATACGGCTTGGCATAAAGAGGCAGGGTCAAATCTGCTTGTAATTACAAAACAGTTTAGGACTCAGTGTCCAAAATGCCTTTTTTTTTTTTTACGTTATGATAACAAAAAGGGTCCTGAAAAGAGTACTTTTTCATATGATGTAACTTTGTTAACCAAAAAGATGTTCCTATCCCAGAAATCTTGTTCTCTTAGTACAAGATGTGTGGTAGCAGTGGCACGCAGCCAATGTGGTAGAAAAGCACAAGCAATTACTGTTAAAAAAAAGACTTAAACAGATTGACAGGTGCGTAAGGATTTGTAAGTGTCCTGTTGGAATAGATTTAAAGGAAGTGTTTGAAAGAGTGTATTTTTGTGCAAAGATGTTTTTCTGTAACATAATGCGTGGAAGTAGGAAGATTATTTTTTTAGGGAAGATGACAGTTGGGCATAAAAAGCTGCTGTTGTTGATGGGGAAGAGACAAGACTTGATGCATTAACTGTATGTTGAATTATTTGGGGAGTTATAAACTGTAACAGCACTGAAGGGGGAACCCCCAGCCTTATATTTTATACAGTGAATAAGGTAATATGAGTAACTGTGAGAACAGGAGCTAGCCATAACAATAAAAATTTACTAAACAAAAACATTCTTGATGAGAGAAGGGTGGAAGAAGTTGTACTTTAGACTTTTTTTACCCCTTCTGAATTCAGAGCAAAAAGTAAACATTTCCATTTTTACGGGGAAAAAATCTTCCTCCTATACACATAGAAAACATCATTTTCTTGAAGACAAAAAATTGATTTTTTCACATTACTGAAATTTTATTTATCTGACTGTGACAGAATACTCCAGTCAATCTCACATCCTGCAAAATTCAGTGATGCGGCACAAAATCTTATATACGGAAAAAAGTAATCGAATGGCCAAGCAGAATCAAGAGTTTGTTTCAGAAGAAGAGAAGACTGAGTTTAGAGTCATATTGAATCGAACAAGCTGTAGGGTAAGGAAAGACTAGAAAGATAAAGAGGGAAGAACTGGAGAAGGAGAGAGGAAGGGATAAGTAAAGGCTGAATTTCTGGTTCGGGTGGATGAGGTGGAGGGGGTCGATAAAGAAAAACAAGTATCTCAGTTGCACTGACAGACTGAAAACGTAGTTTTGTTTATTTTTTATTTTTATTTTGTTTATTTTTTTATATTTTCTTCCTTTAATTGGAAGGACTTGTTTGGGCAGGACCGCGGTGGAGATGGGAGGCTGCTCCTGTTGGGGTAGGTGAACAGAGGTCTGCCCAGAGGGAGGGTGGCAGCAAGAGGCAGGGAGCCTGCGGAGCAGCACGAGCATCCAGGAGGCTGCGGGAAGGAGCAGGGACCAAAGCGACAGTGACAGAAGTGACAGGAAAAGTTTCCGAGAGACAGAGGAGGCTGGGCACAGTTTGCCGCAACTCAGAAAGTCGCCGAGTTGGCCAAGACCGGGCTGTGAAGCAAGGACCTGCCTACATTTGCTTTTTTGAGAACAATAAAATTGAAGCAGACCCAGATGTTGTCTCTCTCAACTATCTTGATGATTTCTGATGATTGAGGGCATCTGTGTCAGGCTATTATTTCTTTCCAGAATGTAACTCTACAATCAATATGTTGTATTAATGCCTCCAGTGCTGGTTATGAAAATAAAATCCTTTAAATATGTAGTCAGAAAATTGTGCCCGTCATCCCTTCCTCTGCCATATAATATAACCCATCTTTTGAATGCTTGCTATAGATTCTACCTGGGATGTGGCAGTTTCTGTAGCTTTCAGGTTGATCTTCCTCTTCCCCTACTCCAAACGAGAGACAATGCCACCCAGTTAGATGAATTTGAATAACACCAGACAAACAATTAATATAGGAAAAAATATCTTCGAAGTATTGATGCTTCCAATGCTATAGCAACTACTGATATTTAAAAATTGGGGGTTTGTGTGTGGGGTTGTTTTTTTTTTTAATATTTCTTTCCCCTTGAAATCTCCATTCAACAAAAAGCCTTCTGTTTATTGACTGACTGTGTCCAGTGGCCACTAAAAGTGCCGATTCTAACTCTAGCTGCTAGTGAAAACAGGTGACTGAAAAAAGGATGACTGAAAACAGTCTTCAGATAATTTTTCCGTAGTACGTTTTTTTGGGAAGAAACAGAATCTTCATAGGAAGCCTGAGATGGGAAGTTCTTTTGAAATAATGGCCATAGTATGGGTTTCAGGGCTTTTTTTGAGATAAGGCACAATACCAACGCTTTCTCCACTTCCTCCAATGTCCCAGTAGAGTTTGCAATGCTGTAAGCGAGGGTAACACAGCTTTTTGATTTAAGAGGCTACTCACATCTTTTAGCAAAGACTCTCGTTACAGCAGTGCACTGACAGGCTGTGCGTTAGCTAACGAGCATGTTTGCTTCATGCTCTGAAGCCTTGGCACTGCAATTGTACAGGTCGGGGGTAGCCTGGTAGAGCACACAGAGCCCTTTGCTCAGCTCTCCTTCCACCAGAAAGCACAGCACAAGAGGACTGAGGGGACAGGGCAGCCTGGGCCCCATCCCACCCTAAAATGACATGGGTTGGATGGCGATGGATGCATCTTACAAAATCATTTACTGCTCTTTCAGTGCTTCTTCGTAGAAAATTGTTTTAATACACATACGTAATCAACCTAACTTTGGCCATCTAAAATTTTTCTGTTAACGAGATTGAAAGGGAAAGGGAGGGAAGATTATGCCTAAAAAGTTTTAATTGCAGTGTAGGAAGATCTTACTGTTTTTGGAACTCTTAGTATATTGTCCCTTCCAGTTGGAAATGTACCAAAGCCAATCTGAAGCTGCATTTGCCTTGCAAAGTATCGTGGCCACTGCCTAATAAAGGTTATTGGCCTGAGGAGGTCTTTGGGGTGACCCAAGGGCTCACTTCTTACCAAGCTGCTGGTGTGAGGGACCGGCGAACCTTGTTTATCAAGGCAGACATGGTTTGGCTTTTGTTGTTGTTTTGGTTTGGTTTTTTTGTGGTGTTCTCTCCCCCAAATCAAAGCAAGTATTTAGTTGTAAATGTTTATCTTCTAGGATAATGTGATGTTTATCTTCTAGGATAATGTGATGTTTATCTTCTAGGAGTGCAAAACACTACTATGCTGCCTGTTGTTTTCCTCTTTATCATTTCAGCATCTTTTTGAAAGTATATGAATATACATATCATGCAAATTAGGGTTTATAAATGAATAAATAATAGTATTTGCATTACTGCAGATGCAAATTTTGAGGTCAAGTTACAACCATTTCAAGCAGTTCTATAAGCATCTCTCTTTACCTTGACAGAAATAACTCATTTCTGGAAGAGATGCCTGTCAAGCCACTCGGCTGTTTTAGATAGCTTGTTCTTTGCTTTGTGATGCTGTTTGCCACATCCGATGTGGCTAATCTGTGCAAATGCAACAGGAAAACAATTTGCTTGCTGGTAATCCTGTTGTTCAGAAGGTCAGCCCTTGTATGACATCTTTGTAACCCTGCTTGTACAGTGTCTGGATTCAACAGTGATTCCCTTACTAACAGAAGCAAACATGAAGTGTGTGTTACACGAGAAATGAATTCAACTCGCACGAGCTTCTGACTCCTTGGGGTGGAACTGTGAAATAAAGAGGAAAAAGTAATTGTTCAAATAAAGATCTGGACATCAATTTCAGAGTTAAGAAATTAAAATCTGCCAGAATGCATGGGAGGAGAAGAATGAGTGGGGTAATAATCTGTTATTGGTACTAGAGGCATATCCAGGCCTATGACTTTAATAATGACGAATGTCTGTTGTATATAGAAACATTTATGACCTCATGCTGTAATGTACGTTGTCCTTTATAAAAAACCTGGATACATTAGGCAAAGGCTTGAAGTGATTTGCTTGAAAATATAATTTGGACATCACCCCTGCAGAAATATTACAACAGCAGCGTCTTTGGAAGAAGAAATCAAACCAAATTGATAGCCTGAGGGAAGCAGAAGCTTTAAAATAAGATCATACGATCTTCAGATGGAATCAACAGTGTAATAACTTCTACAGAAATACAGGTACATTCATAGCTACTGACTCACTGATTTTTCACTTCATATTAAATTATTCCTAACTGAAAGTTGTTAAAAAGCTAGTAGTCACACAGGCAAGAGACTCAATGTTAGATGCTTCTCTTTAGAATGCTTTCAAGCAATTTACAAAGAAAACAACTATTTTTTGACCTTCTGGATGCCTTTTGGCGGCTACACCTAGATTTTGAAGGACATTTAGCTTCTTTTCCTACTGCCATAGTGGCAATGACATTAGTTTAGTCGTATGAGGCCTCAGGGGGGTTAGATACAAACACAGATGACAATATAACGTTTGGCTGAGGAAATTCTTGCTTGTAACCTGACAGCATAATGAACAACAGAAGGTGTCAAGCGCTATTACAGTTAATGGGCCTCAGTTTTCTTGTCACGAGCTTGAACATATCTAATCCTCTTTGCAGCACAGCTTCCACCATGACAAGGCAGAAAAAAAATTGTCAGGACTGCCAAAAACCTGGGCTTTGGCTTTGTTTAGGTTTTTTGTTGTTGGTTTGTGGTTTGGTTGTTTTTTTTTTTTTCTCCCCTCCTCCAGATGGAGAGGGATAGGTAAGTGGGAGCATAGCAGAATAACAAAGCCTGTAGAAAGAATTAGTAGGCTAGAGAAAAACACCAGCAGAAGGCAAAGGCAGCCTTCCAGTACAGCTCATGTCACACCATATATGGACTACCTTGTTTATAGCAAATGAAGCTTTGAAGCCAGCAACAGCTGAAAATGCGATTGCAGGCATCAAGCCCCTGGTAGCAAATCAAATATTACTAGGCAGAGTTAGCCAGATTCCTGGGACATCCAGTATTCTTGCTGACCGGGAATGCAACTGGCACCTATAAACAGGGGTAAAACGTTGAAAGGCACAAGGAAACGCACATGCAAGACTGGTTTCTAGCAACAAAGAACAAGTGACAGATTCAAATGTGCAGGTGACCGGTTCAGCAGCTACCTAGCAATAGGGATTGAGGCAAGGTGACCAAGATAAGGCAATAAAATCATTCCAGACAATTTACCAAGAGGGATGCAAGCTGAAAACTATTTAAAAAGTTACAAAATAAAATCATACAAAATGTTGAATAAAGCAAACTGTAAACCTTTCATTTATAACTGGAAAAACTTCATTGTATTCCAGTAAAAGCCACGTGAGAAATAATAAGTGTGTCCTTTATGAAAGCGATTAATGTAAAGGACAGCAGCCTACTAGCATAAAATAATGCTTTGCTGTTCATTAGTCTGAATATTTTATGCAACTCTTATTTACAGAATTTTGTTATATCGAACTATGAATACAAAGGGAATTAATAAAGAGATTGGAAATAGAAGGGGCAAAGAGTACGCAGCATCATTTGATTTTATAAGCTTCAAAGAGTTACTTGAACCGAAAACTCCTGTGAGAAGTTTGACTTTCAGCATGTTGCCAGAAGTAAGCCAGGTTTTACTACTGTAATTCCTTATTGCATGTGGCCAGAGGCACTGGTCAGCACTTAATGACAGAGACAAGAGATTTATAGCCAAGACATAAATACAGTGAGTAGCAGCAAGGTTCTGTATAATGGAAGTGCAAGTCACGTACCTCTATAACCATAATTTTGAAAGAATAAACACTAAACTGTTGTCCTTAGGGAGCAATTTGAATTTTTCCTATGGCCTGGTTATGAGGGTAGTTTACTTACTCAAAGACTTGAGCCTTAACAAAAATGACGCAAGAAAAATAAAAATCAAAGCATGGCAGTACTTTGAAGGCAACCATAAAATAAAGAAGATCACCTGGAATAAAAATAAGGGGGAATTGTACAGTGGTCTAAAAACCTCTACAGACTTTTACAGACTTTACAACCAAACTTCCCCCCCACACCCCTTGTAGGGAGAGGATCAGCACAGGCGCTCCCCCAGTAAGCAGCTCATAACTAGCTTGTTGCTGCTGTATCTTGACGGTGAGCTTTTGTGGCTCTTAAATTCTTGAAGCTCACAACTTTCAGGTGGCCCCAGTGCCATTTTTGTGTTGAAGCAAAGCCACGCACCCGTGAGCTGGCACAGACCCTGCTGGGTATGGCAGATCCTCGCTGCCGCAGGCAAGCAGCCAACAGGGCTGTCCAAGTTCCTGCTCCACGTCCCACCCCAGCCCAGACCACTGCTACTTTGCGGTGAAACGGGAAGTTGTTCGCAGGCAGGAAACACAAATTACTTGCAAGAGCTTGAATTAACTCTTTGCACCCTGCTTCCTCCTTGAAAGGATGGGCAGGTAGCAGGTGATTCCCTCTCCCACAAAGAGAGCCAGCCAAAGTCTCCGCAGTGCCGACAGCCGAGGAGCAGCAGGGCTGGCTCTCCGGGTACTCCTCCACCCCTCAGCCAGGGCTGCTTCTGAGGGAAGACACCGGTAGAGCTTTCCCACTTGTCAAGCTCTGTATTAACTGAATTCAACCTGAGTTTGTAAATAGTTTACTATTTCCTTTAAAAATAAAATAAATAATAATAATAAAAAAAACCCTCCACAAAACAAACAGCTATCTTGCCTAGCCTTAGTCACAGCTGAACAGCTGCGAAGAAGCGTTTCTGCTAATGCAGTGCCAGTCACGGCAGAGGAACACGGCTCTTCACAGGTGGCTCTCATTTTCTGGGTTGCTGACTTGAGACCTCAGTGTTTGATTTGCAGAGGCACTGAGGACTTGCAGCTGCAGCTGAAGTTAATAGTAGCTGGGCTTTGAACGTGGAAGAGTACCATGAAACAAGTCTTCTGAAAAAGCAGTTTTCAGCGCTTTCAGACTGAGCACCCAAAATTAGTAGTAAGTGCGTGGGGTTTTGGGTTTTTTTTTTTCTTTAACCTTTCTCTCTGGGCCTCGTTTTAATGTTAAAGATGATATAATTTGTTCTTGCTGTAGGTACGTTGTGAAAACAAATTTATTAAAGTATATAAAGCATGTAGCTGTTGTAATAATGAACTTACAGAGGAATCACAGGCAAAATTAATTGCTTTCAGTGTGAACTCACGTTGAGGTCGCGGAAAGAGAATTCATGGGAGTGCGGTAGAGCTGTGTGCTGAATCAAGTAGACAGGACAAAGAGTAGCTATCCCTTTCTTTTCCCTCTCTCCTGTTCTCAGAATCACATGAAATGGTTTAAGCGTATACTGGAAACTGTAAGGTCAGGTGTGGTCTCTCCATGTTGTGTGAGTCACTTCACTTGAATTACTACTGCCTTATTGTGATGTAAATGAGAAGGAAAAGATCTTGAAGGAGTAAAGTCCTTCACCCCAGTGTGAAGAGAGGCCCTATACTGTTACGGTGGCATGAAGGTGCACGCAGAATATTATGAGCAATTAGTTCCCATGCAAGGGGCCTGCAGTAGTGCCGGGTGAGCATCACAGTCATTAAAGCCTTAGCTCTAGAAATTAGTGATACCTTATAAATAATAGTACTGTAAGTATATAAAACATGGCATAGTGGTTATCTGTAGCTTCTGTGGTTACTGATGTTTTTGCTTTATTATCAGGACAGTGTAGGGACAGAGATGCATCAAAGAATTATTGATGTGGCAGTCTAATAAGGTCACCTCCTGTGACAGGAGGAGAAACCAGCTGTGTCCCTGAACTGCTGGGTTCCTTTTATTTCTTAAAATGTTAGAGGGGAAAGGGTGACCTGGCAAACGATAAGGAATCCTTAAAGTTTTGAACTTTCTTTCCGCTGTGGCTGATGTAAGAAATGCTGCATCTGATTGGTATCCGTGTATCTAATGGCAGCCAGCCTGTTTGTGATTGTTTGCGCTTAGGATTTTATGGCAGTTTTGCGTTGCAAGTAGTTCAGAAGTTGGAAGGTGCGTTTTGATGAATCTGCTTGTACTGATTTAAGATTTCCCCTGGCTGTTGGAAATTACCGTCTTCGTTACAGTCAGAAGAATGAGGCAAGTATCCGTGGTGCAGCCTCTCCATTTCTTAACCTGCCTTAGACTGAAGCGCTGATGAGAGTGGGTTTCTGGTAAGAAGCCAGACCATCAACAGGAAGAGCTGAAGTGCTCTCTCAGCTGTTTGCGAAGGGCCAGCGAGGGGCAGAGCAACCGCCTTTGGTGCACACGCTAGTAGCCAAGTGTCAGACTCCAGTGCTCTCGCCCACTCTCCCTTCCCTGCTTCTAAAGTTTTATCGCTGCTCTGGTATCAGCCCGCAGACTGACGCAGTGACTTTTTTATCTCCATACGTTATCAATACAAAAGCCTTTGTGGGTCTAGTGCTCCCGCTGAGCCTGATGCCTGATAAAATATGATGTCTAGAGAATGCTTTCTAAAGCTGAACGATGTTTCATGCCACTGACTAAACAACTCAGATATTGAACACCAGCAGGATTTTGCACATAACAGATTAAAAAAAAAAAACAAAACCAAAAACAAACTATGAAAGCATGCATAGATACCTTTAAACCAGTAAAGAGAACTATTTCTGACATTGTCAGCATGTCCCTGAAATGATAATCGGCTTTTTTAATTAGCAGCGAACTGAATATACTTTAGGAGTTTTCTGCAGAGGCCACTGTAAACGCTGGATAACCGTTTCGAGTCCTCCGACCACTCAGTGTTTCAAAACCAGGATTTGGTTTCCCTGGATTTCAGCTTTGAAACGATTCCAAGTGTCGCCCCATGCAGCAGGATGACAATACCTGAAAACTGGGACAGCATAGTCACAAGAAAGATTGCGTGCTTTCAGTAAAGTGCAAGTGAAGGAGACTTTCTAACTCCTAGTAATAATACTACCTCAGATGGGAGAATAAATTCTGCCAGCTTTTCGTATTACTTTGCTAAGCTATATTCTCTGAAATGAGTCACCATCAATTCATCTCGTTTGACCCAATTCAAATTAAAGGAGAGGTTCATCTGCCCTGATCTGATCAGAAGCAACACGGCTCTCTGGTAGCTATAATGGTTGTGGAAAGGCAACTGCATACAATGACTAACAAAAATGTTGTGTTACACCTACTGCTTTGCTCAGAAATGTGTTTAATGTTACGTCAACATATGGCTTTTCTACATGCTGGCTTTTTTAATATAAAGAATCCTTGTTGCACCTCTTCCTGTAAAATTTCTTCAGATCCTGGCTGCTCTCATTCCTGTTGTTTCTGCTTTTTGTTGATGTTTGTCCCTGAGAGACTTTGATACTGGCCAAATCTGTCAAGGTTTGAAGGTCAGTCGCTGGTAAGCTGAGCCTCACGGTTCTCACTGGTTTCCAGTCCTGGCCCTTGCTCAAAACACTTACTGGGCTCCTGTAGCGTTGCATCAGTGTTTCTCTACATCTGCCTGTAGTGCTGTGGGCAGGCAGCTGGGATTCGGTGAAGAAGGCAGCTTTTTAATACCCTGTCACATCTTTGCAGATCTTAAATGTTTTCCTTCACCTTTTTGTTACTGTTGGGGTCACAAGGTAATTTGCTGTGGGTTATAAACTGCGGATGGTGAAACAAGGTGCAGTACAATACTGCCGCCTGCTCCTTTGGTTGGTGAATCTTAGTTCTGCCATTTATTGTCTCTTATCCCAATTTCCCTGGGTAATAATTTCCTGAAAGCTGCGTACGCTTTGCCATTAAGCTGGCTGTGGCGTGGGAAAAATGTGAGATGTTCAAGTTATGCTGGTGATGTAAACTCTGCAAATCCTTGACAGGCAAATTGGAGAGAAGAGAGCTGGAAGGGACTTTGAGAGGCTGTGTTTTCCATATACCTGTCCAAATATAAATGGATCGATTGTAACTGTCACTTCTCATAAGTGTTTGTCTAACCTATTCTTAAAAACCTCCTGTGATGGAGATTCAAATCCTCTTCTAGTCATATATCCTAGCTTTCAGTGTTGGGCACGGGAAACTTTTTCTACCTTAAGTCTGTGGTGCTAGCCCATACTTTACTGCCAGCAGACATGGAGGAGAAAATAATACCCAAGCTCCTTTAATTTACCACTTGGATACTTGAAAGACTCTGATGAACGATTACCAACTTTCACTTTGCAGAGCAAACTGTCACAACTCCTTTAACCTTTCCTTACAAGCTGTACTTTTTAGTCTTTTGCTTGGTCCCATTACCCGCCCAACAGCCAACTGTGGAGAGCCTGAGTATTTCTTTAGTTTTAGCAGCCACAACTGGACATGCTGGTAAAAGCCTTGCTAGTGCCACAGAGAGCAGAAGGACTGCTCCGGTTGTCTTATGGACGGTACTCTTCCTTGTATATTACGCTATGGTGCTAGCTTTTTTTTTATTAAGTATACAATGCATCATCAGATGAAAACAGATCAGCACCTGCCCCCGGCCCCTTTTTTCTTTTCTTCCTAGCAGAGTAATTTATCCTACATCTATAGATCTGAAAGTGTAAAATTTGCATTGGTTCTTACTGAATTAAAATAGAGGCCCATGATTTTAACGGGAGCCCACAGAAGGTTAGCCAAACTAAGTTATTGAGTGAGGAGGACTACTCTTTTTTTTTTTTTCTTTTTTTTTTTTTCCCCTGCATAAACCAACAAACAAAATGCTAATTTTGGATCAGTTGGATCTTGGTTGTGATAGGCTTATGTATTATTTCTAACCTAATAAAGATGAAGTGTCAGAAGATCAACTGAAAACGTGTTTGACTGGAGTCTGTAATTCAGGGGAGGACTTAGCAAGGCTCTGCTATCAGATGGTTTCATGGTGAAACAAATGGCATGTGTAGACCCATATCGGTACAAGTGCACGTGGATTTTTGATGTATTTATGGTAATAAGACAGGGAATAGACTACTTAGTTCTTCCTGAAACCCAGTCATATCCTTCATAGTGAGAAGGCATATCTGTTCATCTGCTATTTAAAACAGTGCGTGTATGTTGGCTATATTACTTCAGACCAGAAATTATCTCTGTTATACACTTGCAGACTAAATCTTCTGAGGCTTTATTTAATTTTGAAACTTGCTAAAAAAGCCCTGCCTCTGCGTCCTGTGTACTGTTATTTTCCCAGCTGAGTGACATTTGGGATCTGGTACTCAAGGAGTTCGTCTGCAAATTCTGATTTTAGGCTGTCAGCGCTGAGATCTTAGCAACAAGTAACTTTAGTTCAGACTAGCAATTTATGGAATACTTAAGAAAACAGTTTGATAACCTGTCTTTCAAAACAACGTATCTTTTGCCTCAGCTTTTTAATAGATCCTTTTCTTTTATAGAATGCGCCTCCGTATGTGTGGGGTGGCACTGTCAAAAATAACATTACAAATTTCTCGCCATTTTGGATTGTTTTTGTCTAGGAGATGACCTAAGATCAACTATTTGTTGTCATTTACTGAGCATCATCTTTAATCCCGTTTTGAGACACTATATAAGCAAAGAAAGCCATAAGATGCAAAAGACCTTGAAGTTTTTTGTATCTATTGATTTCTTTAGTGATTTTACTGACGTGCTACTTGAGGTTCTTGGGTCACTTACAGTGAACATGCAAAAGCCCCTCATATTCCCAGTAAACTCATTACGTCCTATGCAGACAAACAATTATTTTCTACATTTGCGTTTATCTTTGCTGTACTAACAGTTTTTGTTAGCCTCTTAGCATTGATAAAGCAATTTATTAGCTACTTCTGTGAAGATGATCTCTGTGGAATATCTCCTTCCTCCCAGACTTCTCTACCTCCTGGAAAATAATTCCTACATTTAACTAATCGTATTGAAACAGTGAACGAGACTTTTCCTTATCACCTGTGTCCTTGATAAAACTAGCATGTAAGAGGTTATGCGGACGCTTAGGCCAGGGCAGAGGAGGCTGACACAAAATATACAAAGCACCTAACTGGGAATAGGGGGAGCCTGGCAATGGCTCAGAATTCTCCTCACCTAATCTGTGTTACTAAACTCTGTATTCAAATTTTAACTAGAAAAATACATATGAATCTGCAAAGGTTTTAGAAAGACTCATAGTTATCAGCTATGTATCTCATAGCCTTAAGGAGAGAGCCCAGTCTTGCTGATAACAGGATTTAAGTTGAGGAAGTAGAAGCGCTGGCAATTGAGCAATTTGTGTAAAATAATCCAGTAACTCAGGAGTAGAGCTAGGATTTAAAATCTTGGTCTCGAGTATGACAATTTAGCTCTTAAATCACGCTGCGGTGCAATGATGTACTTGGAAAACAAACTAGCACTGATTCTGAAACAATACCAGCTAATAAATGTGATGGAAAAATGTTTGCATAGCTAGTCAGTGCATTGCCCAGAATGAACTATATGTGGAAAGCTGCAAAGACAAAAAAAAAAAATATTTAGGGGCGTCTTGCAGATGGTAATTTATATAAGGCTAAATTAAGCCTATGCGGGAAACTATGTGTAGAATGGAGCTGGGTACTTCTCCCAAAGATCTGTAAGAATACGTGATTTACTGTCATTCCCAGTGTTGAGGCCCCTGTTTCAGAGACAAGTTACTGCCCCTCCAGTCCTGATGCCTTGCTGCCTGATGCCTTAACAAGCAGAAGCTGTGCTGTCTCCCTGCCATGGTGGGTGTGCTAGCCACACTGGTCTCTCATTCTGCTCCCTCCTACAAGGTGAGGTCTAGGCTGCGGGTGAAATCTTGCTCCTTGGTTGCACGCGTTCAGGACAGGCATGATCCCAGCCTGTATGGTCCAGGTAAAAGAGTTCGATAGCACTCTATGAAGTCCAGCAGCTGTCTTGGTACCCCAAAAAAACATAGGCGACGCGCCTTCCTCCTGAGAAAGTGGAGCAGCTTTTGGAACGAAAGATGATGAAAATCAGGAATAATGCAGACCGGTTTGTTCTAAAAAGCAGAAATCTTACCTTAGTTAGACCTAACGTGACCTGTGCGATCAGTGATAGAAACGTGATACAAATGGCAATTTAGACAGGAAACAAAAAGTGCTGAACGGTCTTTTTTCTGCCATCCTAATCCCCTGACTAGCCTTTTATTTTAACATTTGTTTAATAATTGGATTAAACAGAGAAAAGAAAATTTTTGCTTAATGGAAATAAGTGGAAGCAATGAAGTGAAACATTTAAAAATAGCTCAGGCAAAAAGCTTTAAATTACATTGTGGAGAATGGTGGGGAAAAAAGACAAAACAAACTAACAGACTTGTCTCGTGCTTGTTCATGTATATATGAAATAGGGTTCCTTTTATTCCTCTAAAATCTCTGTGCAAGAATATTTATCAAGCTGAGAATATACGCTGACTGGGGATTAAGTAGATAATCTCATGTGGCCCTTTAGTCCTGCAATTCTAAACTAGTTTAGGTATGATCTAGAGTATTATTTCTGTGTGTTAAAGTTTTAAATTTTTCTATTGATTATAAAATCAACCGAATATGAAACTTATTAAAATTCACTGTTCTGTCATGTGAAAAGACATGACATTCTTACTAGAATGTAAGAATTATGGGGATTGGATGAGATTGGTGGGGTTTACTTTGTTTTCAATTTGTTTAAATAGCAGTGGTGATTACCTAATTATCTTTGTTGATTTCCTGTGAGAGATAAAAAGCAAATGTCTTTTCGGTTTATGTGGCTTTCACATAGCATTAAGATGTGATTTCCTTTTAGTAGCTGGCCTGTAGACCTAGTAAAATTTTTGTTTGATCCGATGAAGTTAAGTTGCAAAAGTGAATAGACATAAACTTTGTGGCATACAGAGCCTGTAGCCTGGATGCCAGCCTGGTAAGATCTAACCAGATTCTTAAACTAGCTAGAAATGTGTGTGAGAAAAGACCTGTATATATACATTTTACTTTTGTATATAAAACAACAGCTTTCCCTCGAGACACTGAAGGAAAAAGGCAATATGTTGGGCAATTGATAACTAACTACTTTCTTCTCAGCCTTGTTTCTGTGTGGGTTGTAGTCAAGTAGTAAGATTTAGGGAGTTCCTGTTCTCTGTAGAAGGCCTACAACTGTCTCAATACTGCTGGCACCCCAAAGTTGTTGATTATCGTCACATCTGGTCTCAGTCAAGAGCCAGTGATAAACTAAGTACAATTAGTCTGCTAAAATGTTTGCATTGTGTGGGTTTTTTATTTACAGTGATACAAACTGTAAAATTCAGTGAAAGATGCGTTCCTTGCTGCTGCATAAACCCAAAGAGCCACCAAAAGGGAAGGCAAGAATTTAGACTTTGATTGCAGCAAGGAGTTGCTTAGTAACTGGTCCAGCGCAGGGGCTAACGTTTAGTGTAGTAAAGAAATACTTGCACGTCTGTTGGAAGGGAAAAATCTCTAAGAGACCAACCAGACTGTCTCCCGCGTCAGGCAGGAATAGGAATGTTGAGGTGAAGGATGAAGCTCCTACATGATGGTTTACAGGAGAAGTAGGCCGTAGGAGCTTGCAGATGGCATGAGGGAAGGCTACGTGCCCTACGATCTGAAATTCTGATTACTCCCCTGTTAGGAGGGCGGAGTAAATCAACAAATCAAGAGAAAGAAGTTTTACAAAAGAATAAGAAGCATCTTGTTTTGCTTTTTGAGGTTTTCTTGTCTGTTTGTTTCTCCAGACATCTCTGTCTCCCTTGTTATTTGCTATTCAGCAATGACTTGGTTATAATTTAATGTAGCTTTATAATTTTTCCAAATATAAAATATACATTCCAAATATAAAAAAAAACCTAACCAAACAAACAAAAAACCCCTTTTGCTTCTAAACAACTTACATTTCTATCAGATGTGTGAGATCCAGTTATAGAAACATCTACATGCTGCTCTGTACTGAGATTTTGGAAAAATCTGACCACTTCTGTTCCTCTATCTTCTGATTTCTTTAATCTAGATGTTTTTAAGAATCAGTTCTGATCATGCTCTCTTACTTCATTTTTACATAATTGGAGCATACTTATTGTTATTTAGAGATTTGGGTCCCTTAAAATAAGTTGTTAAGCAACTTTAAAGCCTACGTTCTCAAAATTTCTGGAGAGAACTAGACATGTGAATCACTTTGACATTTTTGAAAATATTGCTTCAATCCTCTCTTTCATCTTGTAATTTTAAAGGATTAAAGGCTTGACTGTCCTTTTAACTCACAAGCCTGCATTATCACTAAAAGTAATGGCACTGTTATTTCAAGATGCGTAGAGCTACCTATCCTTAGCAGACTTCTGAAAGCGTGTTTGTAAACTAGATAAAGATTGTCCTGAGAACTGAGATGTCTGTGGAGACATGGGCAGCTCCAGGAGTGTTGGTTTAGAGAGCTACTCTGTAATTAAAAAGACTTTTTTTTTTTTTTTTTTTTTTTTTTTTCAACTAAGTGCTGCAACTGTTTCAACAGATCCTGCTCTTGGGCGTAGTAGAAGATAAAGAGAAACTCCAACTCTTTGGGAAGAATAGAAGGGCGGAGATAGGTTTTGGGCTTGCTTGGTCTGAGGTACCACAATAAATACACTCTGATAAAAGATCACAGAAAAAAACTGTTGGTTGGCTAAAAGCACTCAATTTTGCTATCAGAATAAAGTGACAACAAACATATGTATGTTGAAAAAGAGCACTCAAATATAACTTGTGGGGTTTTTGTGGTGTCGTGTCGTGTGTCCCCCCTCCCCCCCCCCCCAGCTGCTTAGCATATGTACTTAAGTGCCAAAGTAGTATTAATGTTTACGTATCTCTTACTAGTTATTAATGTTGTATGTGATACTAATGAATTATTCTTTCTCATCCTCGCCCTTTGCTTTCCCAGAACTACTTGTGGTGTTGATGGATGTCTTCTTTGGTTACAAAATGAGGCAGAGGTCTGTTAAAGAACAGTATTCACCCAGCCATGTCATTGGCAACAGCTTTTCTCAAGCACCCTGCTGCAAGGCCCTCCGCTGCAGTGCATCTCGCTTTCCATAAACATCGTCTTACCTGGACTTGCTTGCTTATGGCGTCCTTGACTTTTACAGTTGCCTGGTTTACCTCTCCTTTCCTAAAGATAGTTCCTCAGGTATTTCTTCCTCCTTTACCTGCTTTAGCAGGGGGGTTGGACTAGGTGATCTCTACAGGTCCCTTTCAACCCCTACTGTTCTGTTGTCACCTCTTTTCCCTGGCCTCTGTGCTCATCCCATCCTGCTCCGCTCGCTGGCGCTCTGCACCTCACCCAACTTTCAAAATGGAACATCAGTCCTCCCATACACCGCTTCTCCACGGCCAGCCCTTCCACATACAGCTTTGACTTGCAGTAAAACAAATTTGGAGAGAAAGCATTTAACTGCCTTGATTTAGTCTATATCCCAAAGACTATTTGTAAAACAAATCGTTCCTTCTCTCTACAGTAGTAGAGAAGTTTTATTGAGGAGTGAGAAATTATTATACTTCAAATGACAGCTAGAATTTCAAATCACAAACTAAATCTCATCATAAATGCTTCAATTTCAAATCTTCATATTGCTTCTGTTGCACTGAGGGAGTCGTAAGCTTGTGTGCTGTCTGCTACAGCTCCGTACAATACATAAGGGAGCCTGGAAAAGCTCCATATTATATTATTATGCAACATGCAGCCACTAGATTTCATTAAACTCTGGCTGGTGGATTGGTCTCTAAAAATAAATCCATTCTTCCCTATGGACACTTGCAAATTGTGACAAAATGCCTCCTGATTTCACCTTTGATAAGATAAATGGAAGGAGATATTTAAACTTATTAGGCATGACCACCTACTGTGGCCTGTATAGGCTACCTTCACTTAGTAAGTTTATAGGTTGGATTAATGAGGATGGTAACAATTATAGTGTTCTGTCTGCAAAAAGGATGATCAATGTCCCTGCTTCCAGCTACTATGCTAGAGAAATTAAAAACAATCAAAAATGTTGGGTAGATAACACTGCAGGAGGACTGATCTTCTTAAGGACGGCTTAAAGACAGAAGTCTTCCTGGAGGAAAGACTGTAACGTCTTATGTAGACTCTCATTTTCCTCTTTCTGATCTCTGCCTGCTTGAGAGAGACACGCTCTTTCAGGAGCCTGCAGGGACTAAAGTCTCACACTGACCAAAACCCGCTAATGGCTTGCAGCTATTTTCCTACTGCTGTCTTTTTTGACTGCTGCATTCTTATGAGGCTGGTAAGGAAATACAAAACATCCAGTGTCCTGCGTCTACCGCTGGTGGATTCTTCATCTCAATGAAAATGCTCCTTCATCATACCGGAGCTTTAATTTTTCCTTTGTTTGCCTCCATTTATTTAAACAAAAGGATATGGAAGTAGCAAATTTTGACAGAAAGTTTGCAAACCATCCATTTTGGAAAAAAAACCCCATAAATATTAGTTTATAATAGTAATATTAGTTATCTTTTCTCCATAGCTTATATCGACTTTTCTTGAAGCTAGCTAGTTCTCGGCTGTCAGCTGATTTCAGGCTGTCTCACTGGCTTGAAAGCCTAATAAATTTTAAACTTAAATCAGTTATGTTTTGAAGTTGGGATCTGCAATGAACTAACAGCAACTTACTTATGCTCTTAATTCAGCTAATGGTATGCATGCTTTGTGTACAATATCAGTGGGATATTGGGTATAACGACGATGGATGTGGCAGCTTGAAGATGCATTTGGGGATCACTTGATGGCTGAACAAACATCTGTGAGTCCTGAGCGTATGAGAATATCCAGCGGTAACAGGAACACTTTATGCTATTCTTAATTGAACATTAAGACCGCTACTCCAAGAGCATACTGAGTCCCGGTTTATCCGTTCAGCCAAGAAGCTGAGAAGGATTCAGAGTTTAAAAACAAAAAAAAACAAACCCCCAAAATCAATAAGAATGATGCGGCATTTGGAAAAACAACCTTAACATGAAAGAAGAAGAAAGTCTATTTATTTTATTGAAGAGTTGCTTAAGAACTGACCTGATCACAGCCCGGGGCAGGATTGTGTTGGAGACGGCTGCGCAGGGTAGAATTGGCTGTAAACAAGCAGGGAAGAAGCTCCTGATTTCCAAAACAGCAGCTGCCCCCTCGGTGACTGTCTCTTTAACTTACAGACAGGTGTTGATTTGGTAGGAAATTCCCAACTTTAACAAAATCCAATAAGAAAATTATTTCATACCATTGTTTTGATAGGAGTCAGAGGATTTATAGGCTACAGACAGCATAAGCAGGTAACAGGCACGTAATGTTAAACAGTACGTTTCTACCACTGAAAGATTAAAAACAGAATTACAAGTGATTACTGAAATTAAGCAGCATCCTCTGAGATGTCTGTCATCTTAATTGAAATGCCATTGTGAAGAAATTGGCTTTTTACAATAATGTAATTTTTTTAATACATGGAAAGGGTATGTTCATGTAACAATGTCTCAAATTCAGCTTAATGATTAGGAAAACAGAAACTTCCTAAAGTTCTGGTTCTGATAAGGAACAAAAAACCAAAATCCTGCGAGATCAGCAACCCAAAACTCAACCTCTAGCAAATAAATTATGCGTAATAGAACATCCAGTTGTTGTCTGGAAAACACTGCAGAAACTTAATTTGATGCTTAATTAA
Organism: Rissa tridactyla; assembly: GCF_028500815.1. Classification (NCBI taxonomy): domain Eukaryota; kingdom Metazoa; phylum Chordata; class Aves; order Charadriiformes; family Laridae; genus Rissa; species Rissa tridactyla. The sequence goes on along the minus strand of NC_071467.1, from coordinate 67,964,140 downwards.
TAGATCTTTCTGGTTGTATTCAGTCATCTCAGCCTACTGCAGAGAAAAAAAAAGGTTTTTATTTTTTAGCCACAGAGAGACAGCACAGCTTTAAGAGCGCTCACTGAATTTCCACCTCATGTATTATGAAAAGAATTATTTATAAACTTCTGATCAGCTATACCTGAATAAACACAGAGATGGCATCAATAATGCCAAATACCCATGGACAAGACCTTTCATGGTGATGTGCTGATTCCTAAATCAGAAAAAAATGGAATTGAAATTATTAGTCTGGAAAAATTAAAATTGAAATGATCAGTCTGGAAAAAAGATGACTGAGGGGGGACTATAACTACTTAAAGGGTGGGTGTCAGGAGGATGGGGCCAGGTCCTTTTCAGTGGTGCCCAGTGACAGGACAAGAGGTAACAGGCACAAACTTCAACATCGGAAGTTCCATCTAAACATGAGGAGGAACCTCTTTACTTTGAGGGTGGCAGAGCACTGGAACAGGCTGCCCAGGGAGGTGGTGGAGTCTCCGTCTCTGGAGACATTCAGAACCCGCCTGGACGCCTTCCTGTGCAACCTGCTCTAGGTGACCCTGCTCTGGCAGGGGGGGGTTGGACTAGATGATCTCCAGAGGTCACTTCCAACCCCGACCTTTCTGTGATTCTGTGATTATTCCACTCTGAATTTTCAAGGCTGGTTCCCAGCCTTGAAATGCTGTATTAGTAAAAAGCTCAACAGATACACTGTAACCCAAATTATATCAGGGTAGAGGTCCGAACTTCCCTGTTTATGTGCGCAAATTTTTCCTTGGTGATATTTAGTATTAAAATTATTCGATTGAAGATAGGGCGTGTTTGAGTAAGATCTGTCCTCGCTGTGTATAAGATCATAGCATCGCCTAGGCTGGAAGGGACCTTCCAGATCATCAAGTCCAACCATCAGCCTAACACTGCCAAGTCCACTACTAAACCATGTCCCTAAGCACCACGTCTGCCTGTCTTTTGAATACCTCCAGGGATGGCGATTCCACCACCTCCCTGGGCAGCCTGTTAATGGTATCTTTGGGACAGTAAAGCACATCTGTGACAGAAGTTCTCGGAAGTAAAGCTTAGAAGCCTGTGGAGCCAGTAAGGGGCTACATTTTGAATGAATGTGTGGGAATGGAAATGAATCAATCTGGGAGAAAAAAATGTTCTTTTTAAATAACCCAGAACCATAGTTAAAGAATCAAAATCTGAGTTGGAATATATTCTGCATAAACCTACACAAACTCTCTCCAACACTTTTTTCTGTGTTTAGGCAAATGATGTGCTTCTTCCCTGTTGGAATGAGGTCAGAAAAAATTTCAGAAAAATGTCTTCCAAGTAGACTGTTGTGTGGTGGGGGAGGAAGGAGGGCAGGCCGCTGCTGCTGCAATCACGTTTTGTTATGACCTGTAGGTGGTTTGCCTTGTTCCCCACCAGTGGGCACAGGGACACCGTGGTGGGGATCAGGCTTTGGGAGCGGGACAGGCTTCCTGGCTGCTACACAGCACCACAGCTGCTAGGGTTTGGCTTGGGAGCCTGCGCTGGTGGTGTGAGAAACAGAAATGAAAAAAATAATGCAGATGGCTTTTATCTACAGCAATGAAAACATCTTAAGTTTGTCCACTGTTTCCATGGTGACCATGCCATCGTATAGTCTCCCTGGGTAACAGGCAGGAGGAGGAGAACGATCAGAGTCTTGAAATACATAAACCAGCATATTCTTATGAGAAATTGTTTTGCTCAAAAAGCAAATAGATAAGGGTGTTTTGGAGAACTGCATCTGTGCTTGCGCTTCTACAGTCTCACAATGGCAGTGGCTCTATTGGTGGGACTGTCAGCTATTCAGGAAGCCGTGTATGAGAAGTAGGACCCGATCGCATCAGGTGGAATTATTCAGAGGCTTGTGACACCTGGATAAAAGGCTAATCTGCACATTACATCCTTTCTGGTTTTGGGTGTAGTCCATGCATATGCTGAAACTGGGTGACTGTGAACCACCTGCATTGGAGGATTCTCTGTGCTTTTTGTCAGTGTATACTCAAAAGATACCCACTCTTTTCTCATGCTGATAAATTATTTTGCAATAATGTTTGGTTTCATTTTTGTGTTTTAAACAACAACAACAAAAATGAATAGTGTATCTTCTGCTGGCAGGACTGGACCTGGGCGGCAGGGGAGAGCTGCTTGTGGGCTGGGTGCCGGCAGCTGCGCTCTGAGCCAGGGAGAAGATCCTTCTGCTGCAAGGGCAGGCTGCACACTGTGCTGCTCTCGGAAAAGGGTGAAGCTGGGGAATAATAGAATCATAGAATGGTTATAGAGTTGGAAGGGACCTTAAAGATCATCTAGTTCCAGCCCCGCTGCCATGGGCAGGGACACCTCCCGCTAGACCAGACTGCTCAAAGCCCCATCCAGCCTGGCCTCGAACACTTCCAGGGATGGGGCATCCACAGCTTCCCTGGGCAACCTGTTCCAGTGTCTCACCACACTCACAGTAAAGAATTTCTTCCTGATATCCAATCTAAATCTCCCCTCTTTCAGTTTAGAACAGTTACCCCTCGTCCTGTTGCTCCACTCCTGGATAAAGAGTCCCTCCCCAGGGAGGCCCCCTTAGGTACTGGAAGGCTGCTATAAGGTCTCCTCGGAGCCTTCTCTTCTCCAGGCTGAACAACCCCAACTCTCTCAGCCTGTCTTCATAGGAGACTCTGGGGTTGCCTGAGTGGGGGCCGTGGAGGAGCAGACGTACATGGCAAGCCAAGCAAGGAGCTTTGCCCACAGGGGCAGTGCAGCACAGGCTGGACTCAGGGGTTTCCACCTTGTGACCCCAGATTGGCTTCAGTTGTATTGCTGGGTGCCCATGTTGCCTCAATTCCTTGACAGTCCTGTCTCTTTCTCCCTTTTTCTTGGAGTTAGATGTGGGAGGGGTGGGGGCTATGACCAAACCTTATTCCATAAGATTATAAATTTGTTATTTTCCTTTTTGACTTTGGTTACCCTCTTCCCTGGCCTGCCCTCACAGATGGCAGGTCAGGTGGCCCAGTTCCTGGGCACAAGGCATTCCTATTCAGCTGGGAGTCCAGAAGGACACTCTGTGAATATGTGAAAGGCTGGTTTTCATTTACACAAAATTATATTATTCATACATAAATATGCAGTACATATTTATCATCTGCATCTGCAAGATATATGTACTGTATCTAATAGATCCTGTACAGAAATGGTAAATTTTTGCCTTTAAAAGACAAACTTTCTTGTGCTTCTTACAAAGCTAAGGCATACAAAGGTGGACATGGGAATCCACAACTCCAGCAACTCAAACAAGAGTACTATGGATCCAGTGGCCACTGTTGACTGGGGATGAAACGGTTTGACATTCTGTTATCCTGAAAATCTTGTTTATGGGCAAAGAGGAAGCATATAAGTAAGCAAATAAGCACATACCTAAAGCCAAGTGTTTATTCTTAATGTAATTGAAATATTAAGAGTCCAGTTATTATTAGTTGTAGGAAAAGCAAGACTAATAATACCATTAAAATTTTTTTACACACAAACCTCTTAGTTTCTGCCCCTTTCCTGATGTTATAATCACTCATCTGCTGCTTCTCTGGATCCTGACGTTGCACAATCAGGTTGGTCCAGCAGCATCTACTGCTGGTAAACCCATGCTGACTCTTTCTAATCACCTGTTCCTTCACGTGCCCAGAAGTGTGTTCCAAGAGGACTCACTCCATTATTTTCTCAGGCCTAGGGTCTGTACTTTGTTTTTCCACTCCCTTCAGGATCTTGAACCCTGTTTCAGTGTCACAACAGCCAATACCACCATTGATTATCACATGCCAACCTAATTGTTCCCTTGTTAGTGAACAGCAGATCCAGCTGTCCATCATGTCTAGTTAGCCCATTCTGTACCCATATCAACAAGTTGTCACTGACGCCCTCAAAAAAAACCTTCTCAACTACTTGTGTCCTGCCATCTTGCCCTTCTAGCAGATATCAGGGCAGTTATTGTCCCCTATGAGAATGAGGGTCTGATCCAGAGGCTTCCTCAAGTTGTTTAAAAATGGCTTCATTGACTTCCTCACTTTGATTGCGTGACACGGTACATACAACCTGTAAACTGCAAACACCCACAGCAGCCAGCAGCTGGAGTGGCATCCCAGGGCCTCTGTGTACCTTTCCTCTAGCAGCAGGCTTCAGGATGGGACTTTCTCCTCTACTCTCCACGACAGGCTTCTTCTCACGAGACTGCGATTGCATCCTTGCTTGTGAAGAACTCCTGTGCTGCCCTTGTGGGAACTGGCGGTGAGGTGTATTGGCTGCTGTGTGGTGATGCTTCCCCAGCAGGTCCTGTCTTCTGAAGCAATTGGTCCCACTCAGCTGGATGCTCCCTGCAGTCCCAAAGCTTGATCCTGAGTTAACACCTCTCAGGTGCAATCCTTCCCCTTGAGTGTGGGGTGTATTCCTGGCTGTGTGGCAAGTAAGCTGGTCTAGCAGTACTGAAACTCATGTTTTTCAGCCCATCTCTATGCTCCAGAAAGCTGTGTTGAGCTGTTATCGTTAACACTCCACCTGTTTTTTAATCTTTCTTTCCTGTCAGCTGCAGACTTTATCAACAGAGATTTTTTGTATTTGCTTTCAGGAGTGGGTCTGCCTTCTTGATGACCTTAATCAAAGTAGAGAGGTTTGAGATTTGGCAGACTGTTTGTGTCAAAGCATGACTTGATTGATGTTATAGCCAAGGCATGCTCATTACTCAAAAATGTTCTGTTGGAGGGTTGGATCTGCTTGTCTGCATCCCAGGTACTTTCTGAGCACAGAAGTTGGTAGCTGGGAGTTTCTGAGAAGATGTTTGAGTATATATGACCTCTCACGTCCCCAGCCCAACCAACAGGAAAACCGAAAATGCAGAATTAAGGTACCATTTAAAATCAAGTCATCAGTGCAAAAAGCAATATAGACTGTGACATACCTAAGGACTTGGGGCGAAAGTGTGCAGAGTAGAAAAGGTGTGAATAATTTTCATAGGTGGAAAGGAAGATAGATGGTTGGTCCCCAGGTATTTTTTTTTTTTGGTGCTTAAATTACTGCCTGTCCTGTTTTAGAGAATTATGGAAAGGAGAAAAGCTCCTTGCTGTGAGTCCGCAGCAGGTGCTTTAGTGCTGAAAGCCTTGGAGTTGTGATGATTATATGTAGCTTGTTTTCAGTCTCTCTTGGTGCAGGTCCTGTTACTATCACTCCTTTTTGTCTTATCTTCCTCACTATGATCGCCTTTTTTTTTTTTTTTTTAGATGGGATGTTTGCTTTGTAGATTCTTACTTCTTACTTACTTACTTACACTGATTCCAGTTACATGGAAACATCTCAGCCTCCCACCATGATTGTTTTCCTTTCTGTATTTAAGAAATCCCACAAAATCAATTAAGAGAGAAGTAGATTTTACCACCCACACTGGCAGGTGTGTCTGCTTGGAAGCACAAAGCTGGGATTTTACTATTCTATCATGTTATAAAGCCAGATAGTACAGTCCAGGATTTTCATGCTAGTAAGCTAGTTGTAGCGCAAATAAAAATGGGAAAAGCTCAGCAAGCACTCAAAGATATCTTAAATTTCACTGGATTATTTTTTCTACAGAAAAAAAAGACCCTGGTATTTAGTAACTCATAATATAATTGTGGAGAAAAGGAGTAGCCACAGTGTACTCTTCGTTAAATGTGTAGAATCCAATTAGAAATTAGTTTTTCTGTGAAAAAAATAATTAATAAAGCCTGGTGTCCAGGAGATTTGGGTCCTCTCTTCCTCTGTCTGATCTCCACGTGCACTGCGGTAAATATAATTTCAAGCTTTCTTTGTGTCCGCTGCGATTTTTGTCCCTGTTCAGCCTTTATAAGCACTGACAGCTACCTCACGTGCCCTGATGCCTAGGGAAGAGGCAGCTGTGGCTAATGTGGAGTTTGTGCGTGGCCAGACAGCACCCATGTGCCAACCGCCTGGGCAGATGACTGAGCTCCTGGTGCTGTCTCATCTTCCAAGTTAGAGGGCTCTAGTTTCCATCTTCCTCATTACTTGGTCATTAGTTTTCATCCAACTTAAAAATATCCCTTTGGGACTTCAGAAAGGTGAAGGGTTATGAAAGGGGAATGGTGGATAGGAGGAGAGGATGAATTCCTGGAAGTGCAGGCTAAAACCAGGTTGAAAACAACTGGTACGTTTGGGAAGTCGCTCAAGAAGTAAAAGAGCAAAGAGTAAGACATGGAGTTTCTTGCAGCTTTAGAATTCATTGCCTAGGGTTTAAAACGAAGCTTTTCCTCATCGTGCTTGTTTGCTCTAGGTAAGACAAACCCTCCCCATGTGTAATGGCTAGGGGAGGTCTAGGGGAGAGTCTGTGCTAAAACCTCTGTTAGGGATTGATGGATTGATCCTCAGGGCAGGATTCGGAGCTTGCCGTTTTTGGGAACAGGATGATCCTTTCTGGATTTCAGTTGCAGTCAGCACAAAGCCAGGATTTGTAAACAATAACAGAAGCAATGAACAGCGTGGAGGAGGGAGAAATGGCACAAAACGGAAAATCAAGCAGATTGAAGTAGTGGTAAATGTTAAATTCATCTTAAAGTGAAAAGAAGAGTCACACAACCCAACAGCTCAGGGTAATTCTTGAAATTAAGGAACCTGTTGAAAACTCCTGATAAGGCAGAATTGAAAAAATGAATGTGGAAACAGATGTAATTGAACTGTATGGATCCCAAAGGGTTAACAGGTATAAATGTGTTTCTAAAAATACATATTTATTAAGAATGTCAGTGGAGGCGCATGAGTTTTCACCAGGGCTGACTTCCTTTCATATTTATAAATCTTGCCTGCTTGCGTGGTCTCTAAAGCAATTTGAAATTCCTTATTTGCATATTTATTTCTTAACCTTAACATAGCAATAAAATGTATAACCATCTCCATTTTATTATGCATCTCATGCTTGATTTTAAATTAAAGGAAAAGAACCAATTCATTAAACCATATGCTGTGACAACTGCGGGGATTTTTTTTAATGAATTTTTCAGTGAGTGAAATTGTTTGTTTCTGTGATTTTTAACTGCAGCTATATTTTGATATGCTCATGCAACATTTTAAGGGTTGCTTGTTTGTTGGTTTTTTTTTTCTGCATATGTAAAGAACCAATATGAGATGTATACCAGGTTGTTCTGCGTCTACAACAGAACACGAGTTTGCTTCTGCAAGAATTGCCATGTCAATACTTCATTAATAAATACTTCCATGAAACTGCTTTGTGACAGAGAACTTGCATATGTCATTCCCCAGGATAAGGAGGTAGGGAAAGACTCCCTCCATTTACAAACCCTTCTGAAATCATTCCTAAATGTTAGCTCACTTTGCAGGAGGAATGTGTGCTATATGATGACAGCATGTCTATTCAGCCAAACCAATCCTGTCATTATAACTGGTATTATAAACGAGATTTTTCTAGAAGTAGATTATTACCAGAAGACAAGGTAAGAGAAACATTTCCTCTCTCAATGAGATCTCAGTGCCCATACGAACACATCTTATAGAAACATTTCTATGACAACTATAGTAAGCCTAAAATGAAATAAATGCTAATATTGGCCCCTATGTAATTCATCTGTATGATCTCCGTATGGAAAACATCCACAAAAAATTCACAATTAATAATGCAGACATTTTGCACAAAAGGGAAGGCTGAGCGATTTGGGTGGTTTTCATGTTTGCAGTATATTGCGCTTACTCTCTTGGGGAAGAAAGAGAATTGTGTTCCAGTCTTCATGTATTTGAATCGTACAAATCACTTCAGTATACAAATTGCTTTTCCACATAAAGCATCACTTATTAGAATACTGTCTACATTAAAATTAAATGAATCAGTTCAAACTTTAGCATTTATACAGTATTTTAGTGCTTTTAATATAATAAAAAAAGAAATTACATTCCACTGTTGTCTTCTCGGTCTCCATTTGTTCCGTGCCCTCTTCTTGTGTCAAGCATATTGTTCTCCCTGAATGTCTTTGACTTTAGATGTCAGCTTGACATGATTCAGAATTATTATTGTTACCATATGTGAAAGTGTGATGCTCTTCACATACTTGGCTAGGTCTGATCTGCTTGATGTATCTATATACTCTGAAAGATATTTCAGAATGATCGTTTAAAAAGGAAAGTCATTTCCCATCTTCAGGGTTGCAATGAAAATCATTAGCTGTGATCTAAACATATTCCGTTCAAAGGTGGAATATTCAAGATGCTCAAAACAGAATGTGGAAATAAAAATTATCAGGAGTTTAAGTTCCTAATCTCATTTAATTCCATCTTGATGTAGCTGGCAAAGAAACAGGACTACTCTCTCCACCTTTTATTTTGTGGGATAAAAAGTCAAGTTCATTTAGCCTTCTCCTAAGATAGACTTTCTATTCCCATTATGATTTTAGAAGCTTTTCTCTCCATCTGTTGAACTATGAGTTAATTCATTCTTGAATGTTATGATTCGAGATGCACATAGTAGTCCTTCTTGGGTTACCATCTATGTCTGGAAGCATTTTGGTAGATAAATTTTAAAATTACATTTGATGTTTTCTCATCTAAATGTGATCAGTTGTTAAATTCAAATACTTTTCCTTCTGTTTCCAACCAATGAGCTCCAAATTAAAGTGTGTAGTTCTATTTTACCCATTTATAAGTGTACGTCCAAGTTCTGATAAATTTTAGTTTTTCATAATGTTTTTCTTTAAAGTTGTGATATTTTAGTGAGTATCTAGACTATTGAAATAGGTGAAATAAGGCAGTTCAATTTTTTAAGGAAACTCACACATACTTTACATTACATTGCGTGGTAGAAAATAAGAGGTTGTGCTCCTAGTGCAGGGCTGGTGCTGGTCTGCATGGTGGAGCCCACGCAGAAACCTCACTGGTGTCGGCTGAAAGATTAAAGGGTAAAACTCAAAACTGACAAAATGAAATCCCACCCTGCTTTCACCCTCTCTCATAGTGCTCCTTCATGCTTAGGGAAACCCTAAGCTGGAGGAACATGACTGAATAAAAAATTATTGTGATTACTGAAAGAACCTGGTATTTCCTTCTGCAAAGTGGACCTGTTAACAATAATGTAACTCAAGGAAGAAAGCATAACTGATATATAAAAATGCTATCCCACCTTTAGAAACCACTTTTAAAATAAGAAAGTAAAAAGTAATGTCCGCCTGTCTGTGCATGACACAGGGCTCCCTGGGTAGTGAGCCTCAAGGCACAAGAGGGAAACCCTGAAGTCACCTAGAAAGAAAAGCTTTTTTTGGAGTGCATAAATACAGAGAGTACCCCATGTCCACACTAATACGTTTCTCTGTAGGTTCTGCAGACTAAATAAATTACTGTTCACCTACATCTGCAACATGTACAGATATGTATATGTACATATATGTATATACATATCTGTGCAGGTATGTTATATAGTTCAGTTGTATATGTATATACATATACACATATGTACAGGTATGTTATATAGTCCGTTGCTCTGGGCTAGTAGTCGGAAGCGCATTTGCATCCCGCTCATCCCAGTCTGAGCAGGTTTATATAGTTAGCCTGGGTGCAAGCCAGCGATGCTCTGGGGCAAAAAGCATGAGCTGCTGCGCCAGTGTGCGTAATCCCAGCCCAAAGGCAAGGCTACGCAAGACGGACTGTTGGTGTGCAAGAGAAATTCAGAAAAGCTAGTTTGCCTGTATGCAGTGCGGCCCTTTGCTGCAGGGCGTGTGTTTTTCTTCAAAGTAGGGGAATCCTGACCGTCAGTCACAAAGGAGTTACTTGCCTGGGTGGTCTGTCCCCGTGGGTCATTTCCTCCTTCAGAACAATGGGAGAATCAAATTGCTCTCTTAGGATCTTTCTTATGCTATGTTAGCTTTCTCGCATTCATTTTCTCGCATTCATTTAGGAGGTAAAGGGGAGGAGGAGAAGGAAATGTAAGATTTCTTATAGTTGTACAAGAAGCACAGTAGAGTCCTCTGCTTAATTTTGCTCATCAATAGGGAGAATTAGCTGCAAGAGTCAAAATCCTAAGGTCAGATTTAAACTCTGCAGCATAACTTAATGTATTAACAGAGTCAAGTTCACATCTGTTAATGCAACTATAACCAGGAGACTGCCTAGTCCTAAATTTCATATTTATATGTGTCCAGTATCTAATATGTTTAATGCTTACAGTGTCTACCTCAAACAGTACCTCTGCTCTAAGGATATTTGCCCATGCTAGCATGTCTTTAAGAAACTAGGATTCCCATTATCTGGAACAGAAACGTGACAGAGGAACAAGAAAACTAGAACAAGAGACAGATGGAGACAGAAAGAAAGAGTGATATTGGGTGTGTTATGCGCGGAACCAGAGACTTGCTGATCTCAAATGCTGAGTGTAGGAACTGGGAAAGGAATGTGACTTAGAAATGCAAACCTTATACTTCTAAACATTATTGTTTGTTTTGGAAATTTTCAGGCATTGTGGGGTGTTTTTTTTCATAACATGTAGAGCCCTAGTCTACTGAAAGTCAGTTTCCTCTTACATATGTCAATTTGGACACGGAGAGGTAATAAAGATCTCTAATACTTCTGAAAATTTGGCTTTAGGACTCTAAAAATGCCTAGCTGCAAATTCCTCATTTCCACTACGTGGAAGCCTTTAGGTTCATTTCCCATTTCTTTCTTTTTTTTTTTTTTTTTTTAAGATTGCAACAACTTCTGTGTTACGAGTGTGTAGTCTTACATATTAACTGAGAGTGACTGACCTGGGTCTTATTTACATCTCTAGTGTTTCCAGTTGTTATAAGTGACACCAATAAGGAATGCTGCCTCAGATGTCCAACTTGCTGCAGGAACAAAATGACTTTTAATAGTGTGCCAGCATGAGGAAGAAAGTTGTAATTTAGAGACCAAAAAGAGAACTAAGAGGTGTTAATTATCTCATCCCTTTGTGCATTTGTCAGTTTTTAACTGGCCACTATAGTTTTAATGTACAAAAGAACTCTGTCCCTTTTCCATTTTGTTACCTAATGCCAATTCGTTGGCGCGGCTGTTGCCTTTTGTCGTAATATAACTTCAGAACAGCTTCCTGTGAGCGAACTGAAGACCATTTTTTCAGTTTTGTAAATCAAGATGTTTTAATCCAAATGAGCAACAGGATGATCTTAATCTTATTGAGAAGACATGTAAAAAAAAAAATTAGAAAATTACATCCTCAACTATAATAAAGCTGTTTAATTGTGTTATCTTGTATAATAACACAGTACAAGATGAAAAAACAAGGGGGAAATTAATTAAATTTTATTTAAAAAAAATATCTAATCATTCCTGTTCTTTTCTTTTTGTGACAAGCAACAACATTGGGAGACAACTTCTTTGCCCTTCTTTCTTTTAACTAGATATAGCCCTTAATTGGTTGTTTTGGTACCTAGATTCTCTGGCTATTCTTATTTTTCATGGTAGGAATATTAATCTAGAGTTATGGGACAGACTTATGCTGGTAGATGACTAGTGTCAGAAGCGTATGCTCAAATTTTTTAGAGCGTAAACTTCATGTTAAAACCTGAAGTAAGCTTCTGCCCCAACACCTTCAAAACGAACTTGAAATGCCCTTTAGTCCATACATAAAAGAAAATTTATATTCTTGTGAGGAGAATGAAAAGAGAAGTTTTGGGCATTTTAAAGTGAAATAACTAATGGTGGTATGCACTATTAAAAAAGCTCGTGATCACTTCTGTTGGGTCGAATGTACAGTAGTGGAGAAGCAGGAACTGGGGATCGCAGTGGGGCAGTAAACACAAGTCAGAAGTAGCAGACATGACTCAAGCATGAACATGTTTTTCAGCTAAATGGTGATGTGTTTAGCTGTAGATCGAGGATACAAATAGTATTTTTGTTCCATTTCATGAATGTTTGTCATCCAGTTTCTTTGCCACCTGGGTTCCCTGCCTGACCTCTGACTGTCCGTACTAGATGTATGCCAGCTTCCAACCTCTAGCTTAGTACTGTGTAAAGTACTTACTATGAACTTCTATACCTTAATATAATTTGGACTTGAACCAATAAGCTGTGACAGTGAAACATGGTTTCTGTTATAACACAGTCTTACAAGAGTGTTTGTTGAAAGGTGTTTCAAAACTGTGAGGGTGGTGAGACACTGGAACAGGTTGCCCAGGGAAGTTGTGGATGCCCCATCCCTGGAAGTGTTCAAGGCCAGGCTGGATGGGGCTTTGAGCAGCCTGGTCTAGCGGGAGGTGTCCCTGCCCATGGCAGGGGGTTGGAACTAGATGAACTTTAAGGTGCCTTCCAACCCGAACCATTCTATGAAAACTTGTTCCTCTTCTGTTCTTGGTTGGTTACTGTCCTGCACTGGGGTGCGGATGGATCTAAGCATCACTACAAACTTAAGGAGATGAGACATGATTACAACAAATTTCTAAACAGAGCATGGCAAATAGAAGAGATTTGTTGTTTGTTTTCTACCCCGTTTTCCTTTGCAGTCATCTATCTCCACCTGTCTCTGAGGAACTGAGTTTCATGTTGCTATTTATAAATAGAAATAACTTGTTTGAGTAAATGGAGTTAATGACAATGTAGTTAAGATTCTCATAAAGGCATCAATTTCAGCAACAAAGTATCTTTTCCTTTTATTAGGAACAGGGTTATCGCTTGTGTGCAAAGAGACTAGAGTGTTCGTTCAGGGATATATTCATGTGGCTGCCTTCAGGTATAGGCAGCTACAGGCACACAGAGGTTGGTGCGTCTATTCAGTGCTTAAATGAGATCAGAGCAATTCTGTTAAGAGAAACAGCGGAGTTCATCAATTCTGCCCACTTAAATCTATTTCAGATTATAATTTGACTTTGGCAGTCTCCTAGCATTAACCTACTTCAGCTTCGTCGTGTGTGCCTGGCATCTCCAGAGCCAAGTGCCTGAGCTGTGTGTCCGAGATCCACATGGCAATGCTGAGGCCTCCAACGGGTGGGAGAGGCAGTGGTTGGGCAGGGAGGCCAATGCAGCCGTAGGGTAAGCAGCATTTGGAAGAAGGAAAACTTTATCCTAGCCTCTGTTTTCCTTAGTAGGTCCAAAACACAACTGCGATGAATGTGTCTGAGACAGCCTGGGAGTTTCCCGGTGAGAATGTTCTGTATTTCTCAACGCAACTCGGAGAACTGCTGTGGGAAGGACTCTGCTGTTGGCAGTGAGGCATGCACAGTCTTAAATGCTGCCTTGTTTCTGTCCTTAATTTTCAGGATTAAGGGATAGATGTCTAAGGCCTGTTCAAAAGATTAATATAGAATTAATGTATGACACACGTTTGACATATTAATCAGTACAACTTTAGGTTTAATTTTGTAATATACTGACCATCAACTTCAGCATGTTGTAATACTGCGTCCTCATTTTGTAAAGCGTCCATCATAAACTAACTGGCTTAATGCCTTAACTTATAGGATTTAATGATAAATAGTGTGATTTTTTTGAGGTAGGTTTTTTTTTTGGTGGCAGTAAAAGACTAAATTTTCTTTGAAGAAATTTCTCACGGGGGTAGAGTGGAGTGCAAATAGCCATGCTCATAAAATCTTGCCACATAAATGTGGCTAAAAAGGTGCAGGTTGCGGAAGGTTTGGGAGGGGCAGTTCTTCACTTCCTTGTTTTATTAACAACAGCCAGTGTGGTATGTAGTCCTGTGCCATGAGGCGGTTATATTTCTGCCATTGCCCAATTCTCTTGCCTTCTGGAGAGAAACAAAGTCTCCATCTACTGCAGTAGCAATGTGTGTACAATACTGCCATGGGAGCAGTCAGCATCAGCAGTCGTTTTTGAGACACGCAAGCTTAAACACTTTTTAATGGTGTACCACTCTATCCTATATATAATGCAGTTTTAATGCAAAATATTGCATAGTCTCATTATTTTAACCTGAAGTTAAAAATGCAGTTGCGGGGGGCAAGGTTTAAACCTTAAATTCTGAAGGTAAGTGAATGGTCAAGAAAAAATATTTATCTCCTGAGCTACTCAAGAAGCAGAGATTTTTCTAATGATATCAAGAGAAGTAAATGATAGGTAATTTTTTTTTTTTTAACACCAGGCTACAGCATTGAAGATGTATTTAATGAGCAATTGTAATCTGACTGCAAAATAGTCTGAGAAATGTTGGCTTCAAGGAAGATGGCAGAAAGCAAAGTATTAGTGCCAGTTATGAGGCATAATCTTTCACTGAATATTTAAAAGCATTTAGGATGGCTAAAGGGTAGACAAAACTACTGGTGTGACCTTACTTTGCTGGGACATAAAAGAATTGATAGTGGTTGAAGATAGGTCCCCTACAGGCCTAATTCCAGTGAATTCCTTTTATACTGAAGCTTTGCTTACATGCTTTATGTAAATGGCAGCACCTGTGTTTTGGTACATAGACCACCCATGGGTTTGGTATGGAACAGTGCTGTGGTTTTGACTTGCAGTTTATCTCCGGCTGAAAGAAACTAAGGAGCAAGGAAAGATGTAAGAAAACCAAAAAGAACGCCCCGATTGAAATGCCTGATGGAAACAGAGATGAAATAATGTAATATACTGCTAACGTACAAATAAGCCTTTTCTGTGATTGCCCCTTGGGTGCTATGCAATAGCAGATGAGAAACCAACTGATTGCTTGATTCTCTATGGGAGTAAAATTGACTTACATAGTGACAGAAGTGAGAGACGGAGTGCTCTTCAAGAAATTATTCATTAAGATGTCACCCATGTTTAGTATTAGGCTAGAGGAGTGTAAAAACAAATGTAATTTGTTGTTGGGAAAGAATCAGGACACATGTTTTTGCTACAGTTTGAGTAAGTTTGAAATTGGGAATTTGGAGCGACTCATGGAGATGGTGGTATTTTTTGCGTTGCTGAGATTTGTTAAATGTGATCTGGTGTACATGGAAATGATCATAGTGAAGTCTCTGGAGATGTTTAAATGTTGTACAGAGGGAAAAGCAATTAGAATGCATAAGAATTTCTAAATGTCAAGATGCATGAGTAAATGAAACCTTATCATTTCTAGAGTTTGCAATTATTTATGTGTATTTATATATGCATAAAATATTGTATATGATAGCCATTGAAAGTATGTAACTGCTAGGAAACCAAAGAAGTTGAAATGTTGCCAATTTTACACTGGAAAGAGGAAGAGATCTACTTAATATCAAATATTAATATTCTTATGATACAGTGCTGGAATACGCAGAAGGGTTTAGCTCAAATGCATGCAATGCTATATACATTTTATTATAAATGTTTTAATGTACGATTTAGAGGTATTTCCCCTCAAAATAAAGCATGTCCACAGGCAACAGAAACACTTAGTAAGGGGGAAAAGTATGGACACAGCCTCCATCAGCTGTTATCTTTTCCCTCTTTCAAATAAGTTAGCCTTTAAAATCTAAACCAGCTGTAGGTAGTTTTAAGGTGTATCTCTGAGTTCGCCAAGAAAATAATTTTGAACTTTGACATAATTTATTTCAGTGTCATTCAGACGGCAACGCTTGTAAACACCCTTTAAATGTTCTCATTGCTTAGCGAGTGTTGTAAGTTTTCCAGATACTCCAGCTGCCAGTGCAGCTAAAGGTTGTGAGCATGAGAAAAGCAGAATAATGTTTGGGGTTGCACAGAATTAAATTTCTGACCTATGCTACAGGCGGAACCTGGGTAGGACTATTACTCTAGCGACTAAAGCTCTTGGGTTTTACAAAACCACTGTCTAAATAAGCACAGTTATTTTACTCAGACTGATCAAGCCATAAGAACGTTTCTTTTCATTATGCAGTACTGCAGTTTCTAATTCAGCTTGATATACGTGCACCAAAGTGAGAATCACAATGGCTGTTCTAACTCTATTTCATCCTGCTTGCAGGATGTTTGGCACCTCTTTTACTATGGCTTCTTGCTGCTAACAAAACCAGCAGATCTGTAGATCTGTTCGGACGCTGTAGCAGTTTTCTCAAAGTGATGACTGGGTTTTGTTTGGGTTTTTGGGTTTGGTTTTGGTTTTTTTTTTTTTTTCTGTTTCTTTCCTTTCCCCCCCCTTTGTGTCACAGCACCATGATCTCTTTGCTAAGGTAAAATTTTATAGGGCTGTCTAGTGGCTGGACCTTGAGTTTAAAAATACAGAGTTTTCCTTTGGATCACTTCCCACTGCTTATTTAGGTGTAGCAAGGGTTCCTCGTGATAAGGTACCAGGTTCTTTCCATGATTAAAATAGCTCATCTGTAAATCGTAGCATCAAGGTATCAAGCAATTTAAGTACCTATTTCTCGCTCCTCTAATTTTGTACGTAATGAACCTGACACTTTTCAGGATTTCAGCGCTGTACAGTGCTGAGCTTTGTACATACATTGGAGATAAACCCTAGGTTCAGGGAGGAGAATAATTCATGGTAGATTGGCTTATTTCCTTTTTTGTGACAGATGTGTGGATCAGAATAGAAACTGGACTGTTAGGCTAAGTAGTATGAAGGTGTATTTGTGGATTGAGAGCAAGAGATGTGCTCAGGGAGCCTCACTAAACGTTCTTATCTTATGGCACACTAAACAATTTCATGGATATTACTGTTGTACATTTTGAAATCCATCTATTTGTATTTCCTAACTATATTCTTGGGAGATGGCAAGGTAACACAGCAACAACTTAGTTCGGATCAATAATCTGTAGGTATAACATATGAAAAGAATATTTTAGTAAGTCCAGGAATTTGGTTTTTGCATGGAATTTCTGTAATTACAGCAACATGGTCTAATAATGTGAGACTCCTTTCTAAGTAGCTGACTTAACTTTTTTAACTTATAACTTATTTTCGTTGCTGGCTGAAGAAAGCAAATGTGATAAATTCTGTAAGGAGATTTCAATGCTTCCTGATGCACTCCAGCTGACCAATTTTCATTGGGGGGGGGGGGGCGGGGTGGAAGAGAGAGTGCCCTGGTGTCTAAGGGCTGCTCCTCTGCCAAATGAAAACATCCATTTATAGAAAACAGAGCTATTAGGGCTCTTTCCAAATTGAAAAATACAACGGGGGGGAAAAAAAAATGTATTATCAGAAAGCTTCAGGCGTTGTTGTTGTTTTTTCCAGTGACAAGCAGGCAAAAAGATTTCAAAAATGGCGGATTATAGCAGGGCACAGTCATTCATGGCAGCCTGCTGTAAGCGAATGGAGCTTTGCGTGTTCTCAAGCTCTGGGCGTAATTATTTTGCCTGATTTTACAACTAAGTGACGTTAAACATTATCTCCCAGGCACAGAGATACTTCTTAACTGTATCAGTAGTATTTAACACCTTTGCTTGCTTGAAAGACTAACAGCTTTGTATGATATATGGATCATTTTTAAGGAAAGCTATGGTTTTATTGACATAAAAATCATAACAATCATCTATTGTGGCTGATTTTAATTCTGGCACATGGAGGCACACTGGGCAGTGGTTACAGTGGGTTCGCATCTGCTTTTTTCAGGTCTGAAGTTACCACATTACCCTTGCTCCCCCTAACATTCACCTTGTTTCGTTTCTTTTGTGTTGCAATGAAACAGATTGCTTTCTCCAAGTCATTAATTCAGGATGAAACTTCAACTGAACTCCAAAGTCTTAGGAAATTTAGGCAGATGAATAAATGTATGAAAGCTCCAAAGGCAGAATTGCTTGTCTGCCAAGTCACTTCCTTGAGATTAAAAGATGCTGTCATTTAATTGAAATAAATTATTGCTTAAAAATCAGCAACCAAAGACTCAATAAAATGACTTCTAGGATTAGCAATCTTTTGAAGATGACAATACACCCCTGAATAAAATCCATATTTATTTTATATGTCAAATTAAATGAGAGTATTGAAGAGTTTTTGCACTTTGCCCAGACTTCATTTTGTTTCCATGGCCTACTTTTGAACTTGCTTAAATTAATGTAGTTAGAACCAAGTCCTCTGAAGATAGTGAAATTACTGTAGCAAATAACTCCTCTAAGGAAGAGGAGGATCAGATGAGTATGTGTAATATCAAAAGAATTCTTCATGAAACCGCTTTTACAAGGAACTATTGAAAATCCTAACTTAAAAATTAGGCCACGAGACAAGACTTTCAGAAACGCTGCCAGGAAAAGAAATCCCTGTTACTGTTGGTAGTGATAATGGCTACCACCCACTGCCCATTTGATGTGGGTCGGGTTAAAGTTACGTGTTTAATCATCTTTTAGTCAAGCTAAATGTAAGTGGAATTAAATGTCCCTCTTCATAGTGATACCTAGATGTGGTAGGAAGTTAGCTGGATGCCTATTAAAGCCAGATTATTGTACTTTGAAAAAGGGATTTTTATTTTTTATTACACTTGTAAGCTGAAGGCGTGTGTTGAAAGGCTGTGCGTGTGCATGAGGCCTCAAACCGAAAAACTAGGGCAGAAAGAATGGAAAAAGCAGCAAACGAACAAGAGAAGAGGCGTGAGTATGGCCTTAATAGATGCGAAGGCATGCCCTTTGTTACAGAACGCACATTGGGAGGCAGCTTTGCCATGATCATCAAGAGCTGGCTTGCAGAGCAGCCAGCCCAGCTACGGGCTTGCCTTCCCTGTGTGAACCTCCATTCGCAAGCTTGCCCCCGATTGCAGGGCAAGCTGATTTCACCCACTGATCACGTAGGGGAAGAAAAAAAACCACATCACCTGTGTATTTTTCTGCTCTTTTATAGTTTCAGTCTATGCACGATGGGATTGGATGACTGTCAAAACCACGCTTACTGGGAGGGTGGCAGGAGCAGAAGGTCAGGGCCTCTTGCTCTTGTCAGCAGCAAGATATTAGTTCAGCTTCAGTCACTGGGATAAGCCGTACCTTCAGCTGGGTTGAGGGCATGGGTGGAGAAAGTGCATGTGGATTGTTTTACAACTTAGCTTTTAGGCTTTTTCTGCTCACTGTGACTTCAGATTTTTCAGTAAGTGCCAAGACTTCTAAATAAGGGCTCAAAAGGGCAGCAAAGGCTCTACCTTTATAGGAGATGACTTGTGCCCTAACAAAGACCGTTTCTCCCCACATGTGAATATCGGCATTTAGACTGTCCTCAGAGGAGATCTTAGTGACCTGACAAAGTGCTTCTAGTTTGCCCTTTTGAGGACAGGCTCATGGTGGTTTCATTAAAGGCCTTGTGCTTGTAAGGAGAATATTGCTGGACACAAGGCACTGAAGTGGCAGAAGGTAACAAACCTGGGAGAGCAGGAACATAAATGCTGCTTCCCAGGTGTTTATGATCTAACGGAAGGCAGAGGAGGTGGCAGCATCATCCGTTTCCCATGATGGTGCTGTCTGGTTCTTGACCAGCCTGTCAAGACCAGGCTGTCCCAGCCTCAGCTCACTCCTTGTGCACCTCCAGGACATAGAGAGGTGGCAGGGTGGTAGCTCTGGCAGCGAGATTCAGTCTCTTGAATCTATCAGGTTCCTTAGGCTGCTCAACCTGCCCTCACGGCGTC
The DNA here is from genome assembly GCF_028500815.1 of Rissa tridactyla. Lineage (NCBI taxonomy): Eukaryota > Metazoa > Chordata > Aves > Charadriiformes > Laridae > Rissa > Rissa tridactyla. Next base: position 67,944,629 of record NC_071467.1, on the reverse strand, counting down.
TTTCTTAAAGATGCCTAAATGGAGTGATGAGCAATAGTAGTTCACCTTCTCGTTCTCTGTTCATCACTTAGACTACAAGCATCCTTTTTTGTGGAATTTCCCCTTGCACCCTTTTGTTTTACCAGAAAAGATTTTAGCAGAGGCTTTGAATAGTAGCAGTATATTTACTGGATTGGATGCGTCTAATCTTCCCAGTGTTTGTTGACTGTTCATAAACAATGTTGTGCAGTGGGTTGAAATGGACTTTTTTGTTACCTTGAACAATTCAGAGTGCAGGCTCCTGACAAGAGACAGCATCATGTTAGAAAAAAGAAACTTAAAACGCACAGTACAAATCTTTACCTCCTGAAGTAAGAATAACTGGTAGCAGAAGTAAACTATTTCCTTGAATGCGTGAACAGGGATTAACTTTGACAGTGTTTAATCACTGGACATTTCAGGGTCTGTATAGAAATCAAATGCATGGCCTAATGACAAACTACAGGTCAATATGAGAATCAGGAATGCAACAATATCCACAATATCCACCCTTCTTTTGCAGAGAATAATTAAGGGAAAAGAATTCATACACGGCAATTTATCAAGCTGATTTTGAATGCTGGGTTTACTGCACTCTTCTACTGCCCATCTGCTGACTGGCTGTAACTCTTTACTTGTCCTTTAATTAAATTTTTAAAGATCTAAATTTTTTAACAAGTGCTACCTGCATGAGGTAGGGAGCTGGTTACTCCTTATGTGCAAGACAGTGACAGTTATTCTCTCTTTCTCTCTCTGGTTTTATCGTGTTTGCTGAACACCCTGGGGGATGAGGGAAGAATTGTATATGAGCTGGTACGGCTGCTGCATGCTGCTCCTCTCCGCTGAGGTAATTATCTGGTGGCAGTCCTAAAGGTCCTTCTATTTCAGTGGCTCCGTATTAGTCGTCTGATGCAAGGGCTTGTATCCGCTTCTTTTCATGGTCAGCAGGCTAGGACAAAGATGAGGAAGAAGGAAGAGGAGGCATTTAGCATGAGATACTGCTTTTGAAGCTCTTAAATTATCTTCCGTGGGTAATTTATCAGTCAAATCAATGTTACACTCAAGAGTATGTTAATGTCATGAATATTTGAGGCTGACATTTTGTTCATATTTATTGGGGGGGGGGGAAGGAAAAGATCATGTTGATAGTGCTATATAAAGCATAGGGATAGCATGTCCTGTTTTCATCTCCTTATACTAAAAAAACTTAAAATGCAAATTTCCTTAAAAATACATTTTCCATACTGATGCTGCAATGTGTTGGACCATTTCCTTTGTATTTGAATGCCAACATTTGAGAACGCTAGATCTGAAAAAGCCTTATGTAAACTACAGCGAATAACAGGGCATACAATAATGAGGCAACATACATGATGTTCTCCCAAGTGAAAATGACACTGAATGCTCAGTAAAAAAATTTTGGATGTCTGTTAGAAATGCAAACTAGCAGTGAGGCAAGGCTATCTTATAAAAGTATTTCATCAGTTCCCAAAATCCCATCACAGAAGTGGTTTCTTGGAGGATATTTGCTGTATGTACATCGACTGCAGTAGCGTGCCCTGCCTCTAGTACTTATTTAGCCGTCGCGGGTTGTACTCTTTGAGGAGGAATGCCAGCAGTCAGTGGGAATGCAGGACAGAAGTGTTGATAAGGTACCAGGAGTGTTGGGTTAGACACACATCTGAGCTCAGGATCAAGTATTAGTGGAGCTGGGATACCCGGGAGGCTGTAGGATACACAGGGAAGTATATAGAAGCTGCATAGGCAGACACTTACTTCTGTCACTCTTTAGCAGAAAATATTATGATTATGCTTATTTTTAATTGGGCTCTGTTAAGTAAGCCTAGCCCTGGGGTAAGAGAATGCAGAAAGCATGAATGGGGAAAGATTTTCAACAGAGTGTGAAGGAGGAGGATTGGAGTAAAAGTAATTGGGACGTCACAGGGCAGAAGTGGTGCTAGGGTTGTGGAGTACTCGAGGAAGAGATGGGAACTCTACGTGATAGTACGTTCTTGCACACACAAGTATCATCTGCTATTTCCCTGCCTATTTTAATCAGATGGTAGGAAATCAAAAGAATTTTTTTATTTGATTACCTAAAGGAAGTCATTCAAATGACATCAGTCCTTAAAGGACAAGGGCTCACCATCACAATTTAGATGAAGAGTATTTTAGCACAGATCCCCTCAGTGCCATTTTTGTCTACCAGGATTGTTTTATGTCCCCTTAACTTTTCTAATTTTACCGTCTCTCTGTTCCCACCCGTTCCGCAACCCTAAACTAAATCTTCCCAACACTATTTTTTCCACCTGCTAGACCTATAACACTTGTATGAAAGACAAGATCCTGATGCTGAAACACATTAATTACTTTGAAGTGTTGTTCTGTTGTAGCTGCAGGCTTCTGTATGTCTCTGGACCAGTAGTAACTCCAGTGTGGAATGCTGTGCGCCCCACAGCTGGGGAGTGATGTGATGAGGAGCTGGGGTTTGGTTCCACAGGGTGTATCGAACGTTGGCAACTTCTGGGGCTGGTCCCAGTTCAAGGAACAGTCCTGAGAAAAGCAATGAGTGGATATTAAGAATGTTTAATCTAAATCAGATCCCACTTTTCCGGTCTGTTTACCAAGATTAGCAGATGCCTTCTTTCCAGGAATATAGCCTAGACAATCTGGTGTTTTCTAGGGGAAGTTGTAATTACATTAAGTTATAAATACCTTAAATGATTATAGTATTTCAATATTTCATTGAAATGATTACAAGGAAAATTACTATCATTACTTTCACTGTGCTTTTGCAAACTGTGACTTGCAAGGAATCATCCTGGGACCTCAGCAAAAGGTGATGCATCCCATGTTTGTGGACTAAATATTGTCATAGTGTATTTTTCCTCAACTGTTTGAAATTGCTCAGTGAACATGAGATAAATGTGTAAAAAATGAAAAAAAATAGACATCACTTGCTTGACTGAATAATGTTAAAAAAAAGAAAAAGTTTTTAACTAGACAAATTGAAATTCATCTAGTTAGAAAAATTGCAGCAAAACAGTCTGATGTTAGTACAAAGAAAACAGCAGATGATACCAATTGTGCAACTATCCATAGCAATTTGTAAATAATGCTCTTTATGCTAGCAGAGAAGGAATCATGACGGAAATGTAATTTAAAAAAGCAAAACAAAAAACAAGATTTCAAATAAAATCTCACATGAGAGGCAGAGATCACGCTATTGTTCTGTGAAAATTAACAATGCCATTCTTTCGCAAGCTTTTCATGTATGTTTTTATTGGTGTCTTAAGTAAATGCTAGCGAAAAGTTATCTTCAGCTTTCCCAGTGCAAAGTGGTTCCTTTTGGTGGCAGAAAGGTGCGATACAAGCCTTAGCCTAGGAACCTTGCAGTCTTTAACTGCACAGCTTCATCCCAAAGGTGGGGTAAAGAACCTATTTTTTTTTTTCAGAGCTCATGATGCTGCTCAAAATTTTGCAGACCTTGTTGCACCTATGCAGGAATTACTGCTGGGTTAGCTACAATTAGTGCTGCTTTGGAGGCTGCTGTGACTGGACATGGTGTTTTGAGGCCAGTTTTGCCTTTCTTGCTTTGCGTCAGCTCTTGTGGCTACTTGCTATTGAAATATCATAAATGAATTTTGGTTGAAAAGGACCTCTGGGGGTCATCTGATACAACATCCTTCTCAAAGTGGGGCCAATCCTGAAGATATCAGGTTGCTCAGGACCTTGTCCTGTTAAGTATTAAAAATTTCCAAGGATGGAGATTTCCCAGGCTGTCTGGGTAACCTCTTCCAGTGCTTGATCAATATTTGCCCTTTTTCCTCTTAAATCTAATCATAATTTGTCTTGCTGCAACTTCAGCAGTGACCTCCTTCTTTGGGCACCCATGGGAAGAGTCTGGCTCCATCTATAGTCCCCCTGTTAAGGACTAGAAGACTGCAATTAGAGGCCCTGGTAACGTTCTCTTCCTGAGACTGAAGGAGCCCAGCCTCCTCAGCCATTCCTCGTGCATCATGTGCTCTGTCACCATATTGATGGCCCTCCTTGGATTCTTTCCTGCTTATCAGTATTTCTTTTGTATCTGAAGCCTCAAAAATGAGCACACAACTTGAAAGGCAGCTTTAACAGCGATGACTAGAAGGGAATGGTCGCTCCCATCAAACCACTGGCTATGCTTTTGCTCATGCAGACCAGTCTGCAGTTAGCGCTTGCTGCTGACTCGTGTTCAACTCCTTGTTCGCCAGACTCCCACGTTCCTTTCCCAAAGTGTGCTTCTTAGCTTGTCAGTCCCTGGTCAGAACTGTTACATGGGGTATTTTATCCTACGTACAAGACTTTGGATTTGCCTTGATGAAATTCATGAGGGTGCTGCCAACATATACCTTTGGCCCATCGAGGCCCTGCTGAAGGGCAGCCCAGCCCTCCAGTGTACAAACATCACAATTTGACTTGGCTGAGCTTAGGTAAATGAGTTATGAGCAAAGCACTTCAGTTTGCTGTTCCAACAACTTCCCTGAAGGAGAGGGCTGTGTCTTTCAGAGATCTGGCAAGGTGAAGCCTTGGCCTCTGTCCTCTTCCATTTGGCTCCACAGTTTGTGGGGTGGCCTTGATGTTCCCTTTAGCTCATTCAGCTTTTTCCTTTTTTGTACTTTCTGAGCAGATCCTGAATCATTACTGTAACTTACTAAATTCCAAGCTAATATTCTCTGCTTTACTAACGTCTTATAGAATTAATCAATGACACCAAAAGAGGGTTTTATGTTTGTACATCACCAAACTCTTTCTTCAGGGATCAATGGCACCAAGAAGTTACTGCATTTAGATTTGAGTCTAAAAAGTCTGACAAGCACTTGCTGGCAGGGGTTGGACTCAGCATAAAAGGAGGGTTAGCTGTCTTTGACCTCTGTGTTTAGAGCATTAGCTGCTATTTAGAGCCTCATGTTTCTGTCTCTTCTCAGCTTGAGGTAATTCAGTCCTGCCACTCAGAAGAGTTTTTTAGCTGCCAGGCCAAAGACGGTCTGGACAAGGTACGCTTCTGCTTTTCTGCTAAAGGGGTCCTGAAATTATTGGAGTTAAAGATAGAAACAAGATATATTCTACTTAGTTCTTTGGTGCCTGTATTTGTGGTTTACATTAAAAGGAAAAAAAAATCATCCCACACAAAAGAAACATTTTTTATTAAGCAGAAGATGTGTCTTTTTGAAGACATTACTCAATCATAAATATTTTCTTAAAGTTTGAAGTCCTAGAGTGAATAATGTTAATAGGAGTGCTTACAGAAACTCTGCGAGGTTTTAAAATGGGGTTTTTTGCAAATGGCAGGCAATTAAATTATTTATAACAGATTAAAGCTGTGCCAATATCACTTCTGTTTTATTATTTCTAAATAGAAAGCAGTGCTGTTAGCATTCTTGTGCACAATCCGGCACAATCCGTGTGTCACTTTTAATACTGCTAACTTACAAAAATGTGATTTCTTGGGAAAAAAAAAATGATTGTCGCTGTGCTGAACTAATAATTCATATCAGATTAATTTACACAGGTCTTTCATAAGGTATTCATATTGTTTTACATGCTTTTGATTAAATGGCCTTTAGAATCATAGCATCCTATTTGCTGGACCCTAGGAATTTGTAATTAAGAACTTATCCAGTATTTACTGAAGATGAGAAAGTATAGGAACTAATATTGCTAATTGTTTTTTGAAAAGGCCAGACTAGACTGTTAAGTGACATTTCAAGGTGTGCGTGCAAATTCGCTGACAGTGATAAGCCAAGAACTGCATTAGAAGGAAAATTATTTCTAGTCCGTGAGGAATATGGGGGTGACTAGTACAAGGTTGCTCATAATACACCTGATGGAGTTAATGCACAAACAACTTGAAAAGCCGCCAAAACAAGACTCTAAAGAGTCCCTTTTAAATTGCCAGGAGCTAGTCGAAAGAAGAACTTGTACTTTGTTAGCTGTGAGCTAATCTCTGTTTTCCATATGTTGTGGTATAGAGCAGAAGTACACAGCAGTCAGAATTTGATTATCAATACTCTATGTACCAAGTTTTAACTACTGAAAAGCCTTTTATGTGTTACTTTGAATGTTAAAATACTAATTTGAGAAATAATTTCTCTGAGTAACACTGCAAATAACTCTTGTAGTATAATTTTTCTAAATCTGTTTTCTATTGTGATCTCGATGAATTCATTATTTTCTTATTTGTTTCTAATGTTTATGGTGGAACACACACTGGTCATAGTTTATGAATACAGTAAATTCACAGAAGTGATTACAACACGATGAAGAAAGCAGTGGGCAAATTTTCTGTTTTCCTTCCCTCAATAGAGTTTTGTTATCATAGTGAATTTAAAGCATGAGGAGTTCTGAAATCTGGAGGTGTAGTTGTTTTGTCATATCTGCTTCTAACTGATGTCTGTTGAAGAATTCTGGTAAGCTGAGCTTAGAGAAGTGAGTAAGCGTTTTTTGGTTAGGGGAGACATATGTCACTTTCTCCCCTCCCCCCCCAACTTGGGCACACGTTTGCATGCTAACACACCATACGCCACCCAAACCCATGTTAATATTGTGCGTTTTATGATTAATACATATCTTTGCCTGTCTCTCTTCTTATTTGATGTGAGTGTGAGTTTCCTATCTTCTAACTCATAGAGTAGCTGAAACTACATCTTGAGCGCACTGGAAGCTGGTACTCACTCAGTCTCCCATCAGTCTGCATCTAGCAGTGTAATTAGAAGGCAGTGGGAGAATCTATCCCTCTTTGTTTTACTGTTGCTAGGGAATATAGTCTCCACTACGCCTGAAGAAGTGGCTGTTCCATGGTCTCATAAACCGGCACCTGAGACATTATTTATCACCACCTGCTTCTTAGCTCAGCAAGTTGACTTGTGCTTCCAGCTCCATTTGCTGGAGAGATCGGTGGGGTGGTGTTTATTTTGTTTGCCTGGGGGTTAGTATGTAGAAGCCTGCTGGTAAACTGTTGTATTCTTGAGGCTAAGATGCGGGGTGTGGAAAAGAGCATCTCCTTTTGACTACCGTATTGTTGTTCACCCTCAAAGCAGAGCAGTCGAATTAGTGGTGCAGGAAGATCTGTGGCAACCAACAACGCTGTTCTCCTCCTCCTCCGTCTGTCCCTGCATCCTGCATCCATGCGCCAACATACGCACACATACATACACATCCTGATTTGCCACAGTAGAAACGATGACGTGAAATCTTCTCATCCGCTTCAGTGTGAGGTCAGCTGGCTTATATCTGAGCAGCTATCGATATCAACTGAAATCAGTCGAACTCGTTTTACCTGAAGTGGGCTCCACTCACACGAACCCTTCTCAGTGGGCTGTGGAAGGGCAGCAGACAGGTGATGGTTTCTGAGCACAGCCTAAGTAGAAAGCATTTTTCTTGGCACTGCTGTGCCATCTGGCCTACAACACTGGCATGTGTCTGCTCTTCTGTTTTCTCAAAACCTTGAAATCCTAATACAGGCTTGCTAGAATGCATTCTCACTACTGGTTTTAAATAGATGTTGTGCCCCACTCCTGCACCAATGCTCTCCACAGCTGTCGATTTTTATGCAGTTTCAGGTAACCAACAGAAAACCTATTTCGATCTCTCTTACTGCACCACTACTTTGTACCAGAGGATTTAATGACAGTAACGCCTTTCCTTCCCTTCAGGCACTCTGAGTGCTGTATTTAAGTCAGACATTCAAAATCTATTAAGGTATTCAGAGCACTGGTTCATTTTAAGAGTGGTTTCCTTGGGCAGGGCCATTGTCAATTTAATATTTCACCTGGTCAGGACTTGCACATTTTCCTTCAGTTTGTTCCCTAAAAAAATCACCAAGAAAATTTTAACTCACTCAGACCTTTTCTTTTACCTTTATGATGCCATAGTAAGAAATAAAATTGATTCAGAGCTGTACAAAGTACAAGTTTTCACTTGACAGTGTAGTGTCAGCCATGCTTGACAAAATGATTAAAATCATCGTATTAGCATTTTATACCATTTCAACTTTTAGGATTCTGGGCGACAGTCGGTATTTATTTGGCAAAGTGATGTCAAGAATCTGCTCAGTTCTCTGTGCAATTTTAAAGCAATTTAGCTCTGTTGGAGTACACAGTGTAACAGAAAGCGGGCTGTCTCAAGGAGCTTGATATTTTTATTTTTTTTTTTTTTAATTCTCTGGGCAAGAAGTTAGGACTGAGTGAGTCTGGCAGGGAGCTCTTTGTAGACAGTTGGAAAAAGTGATCTATTTGTCTATCCAGGTACTAAACTAGTCTGAGAATTTTCTACTGTGATGATTCGGTAGTTCACTCGTTCAGAGTTTAGTCAAGCCATTTTTAGTAGAGTTTAGGCAAGCCATTTTTAGTAGAGTTTAGGCAAGTCAAAAAAGTCAGTTTACACAGCCATGAATGCTACTCAAGCCTATGAGCTTTGCCTACAGGGTAGCAGTTCCTAGCAGAGGATTATGTGCCAGACTAATAGCAGCAATCAGTGGAAGTGCCAAACATAACCACAGTGTGAAGGTAACCGGACAAATGACAGAGGATTTGGTGGTTTGGAACTTTCTTCATGGTGCGTCAATGAAATTTCTGTAGAGTTTGGTTATACACAGCCAGCAGGAATTACTAGTTCAGTGAGACATGTCTGAGGGAGTTCATGTTGGGATTTTATTATGAAGGAAAATAGCGTGCACAGAGACAGAACAGTCTATTTTTTGGATCACAACTCTTTTTGACACCCAGGGTGAGCTATCGGGCAAGGAGTTGCTGTCAGGCAAGTGGTCTGTTGAAAAACAAATGAGTTTATTGTGAGTGTGTCACAAGCACACACCACATTTAGCAAACTAAATTAGGTAACTAAGGGAGAGAATTAGGGTGACCTAATTAAGGTGAGATGGACAAGCTAGCAGATCTTAGCTCCTAGTATGGATTGTTTGCAGTTTCCAGATTTGTTCTTGACTGTATTTGCTTTTCAGCATCTGGGAGGTTGATCCAGGGCTGACTGCAGGTTTGATCTATGCACTGTGTGGGCATTTCACCTGCGTACAGCACAGCTTCATTTCACTTTTGTTCCACGTGTCCTGTTTTTTTTTTTTTTCTGGAGCATAAGGAGGGAACCCCCAAGGGTCGATACATCAAGGTGAGTAATACCCTGCTCTTGGCAAGCTTAATTAGGATTCTCTGTAGGTGCTCCAAGGGGGAAGAGTATTGGTCGTTCTGCTTGCAGAAATCCCATACTATGCTGTTGAATGTTGAGAGTTGAGGATTTATTTGGCAGTCTGCTAGCCTGTCTTGATCTTGGAAAGGAACAGCTCTTTGTTAACCAGGTCGCAATTTGCACATGGAGGCAATGTCTTGCTTGCATGGCTTTAAAGTCAGAGAAACTTAAGTGTCCACGTGTGAATGTGACAGGACCGCAAGTCGGACAAATCCACCATTCCATGTTTTTGAAGCTATTCCTAATCTCTACTAATTGGTTTCCTGGAATATAAAACCCAACTAGATCAAGGTGAGCCTTTAAATAGGGAAAACTCAATGTGATTTGGGCAAGTTATTAAACAAAAGGCTTGAAGAAGTACCTGTGATAACCCTGCTCCTAGACTTAATGAAGTTTGAATCTTTTTTAAACCTATTTCCATTCCAGTATCTCCCTGTACTTCCAGGGCTGCTCCTTTTCTTTCCTTTGCCTCTGAGCCTCAACTTTGAGTCTGCTCCTCATTGCCACTAAGCCCCGTGTCACCTCAGGTTTGTGTTGGTTTGCCAGTTCCCTTTAGGAGTCTCTCTGTCGCTGCCTGCCTTCCTGCCCCTGTTCCGCACTCAGGAATTGTGCGGGCATGTGGGAGATGGGTAGTGCACCATTTGTGGCACAGCGATGTCGCGCACGGTGACACCGTTTGTCATGGTGGGTTTGAACCAGGAGCACATTCGGTCTCTTGGGTGCTGCAGAACACTTTGCTGCAATTTTTTTTTTTTAATTTATTTTAAATTATTTAAAAAGTCTCTCTTTTCCAAAACGATCCCAGAAATGGTGAGTTGTTTGGACCGTGTAGTTCTCCTGTGAATAACAGAGTTTATTGTGACGATTTGCACTGCATGAAATACGGTGGCCTGTAGGGTCAGGAGAAGGTTTGAGTGCTGTAGCCGTTGCAGGAATATTCCACTTATTGGAGAAATCCACTGTCTGAGATAACGTAAGGCAAGCCCAAATCACTATTCAAAATTTGGTTTTCAGCCTGTGGAAGGAAAAAGATACTCTGGTCTTTGGGGGGAAAAAAGAGCAGGGGTCCTAACCGATGCTTGGGTTTTGAGGGGTTTTGGTACTTGCTGACTGTGAAGCACTGTGCCTGCTCACACACTGAATGTCATGCCATCTGCGTAGTGGTTAAAATAAAATTGTATTCTCTCCATACTGTCTTTTTTGCCAGGTATTGAGGGGCAAAAAAATGGTATGGTCTTTGCCTGTGCCTCTCTCCATTTCCAGCCTGAGACTTCTACAAAATGGTGAATTGTTGTAGTCTGGTGCTCTGTTAATTTAAGACAAATTAAAACATACCATGAATTTCATTTGGCTTTTATGGGCTAACTTAAATGGTAGCTTATCCAAATGATCACACATTATTCCTCCTTAAATAAATTAGCTTAGCAGAGTTTTATTCACTATAGACAAAGTTCAGCTGTTTTACATCACAGAAAGATTTTAATTAGAAATCATAGATGTGTGATGAAGACTGTTACACCAGATTTTTTTGACCTTTGGGTCAAGAATTTATTTTTGCTGTTCGTAATTCATTAGGCCCTTTTAAAACTCTTACTTTGTCAGTTTTATTGTTCTTCTGACCTGTGTCTGTGTTTCCAAAATTCTTGCTGGGGAATTAAAAAAAAAAAAAAAAAAAAAAGGAGCTACTTGTACCACTTAGCACTCTTCATGAAGAACATCATCCTCTAAAGGGAGAGAGTTTAATCTTATTTTCCAAAAATACCAGGTGCTTTCTGACCTTTTATTAAAATTCAAATATATTCTCAAAACCGCCACAGACATCCTTGTGGTAGCTTAAGAGATCTTCCACATTTTCCAGGTAAGCGACTTTCAAAAGCTGCAAGAACAATTCTGAAGGGCCTCAGAATCACCTGTGCCTGTCATCCCTGGTGAATGTTTATTTACAAACTTCTGCAGCTATACGCACTGAGAGACAGGCCCTGTTCCCATATGACCAAGGCATATATGGGAGACTTTATTTCAACATGATGCTCTTGACCAGAAAGATACTGAAGAGCTCTTTTTCCATATCTTCTCACACTCAGAATAACATCTTATTTTAATTTCATGTCAGAAAAGTATCAAGAAAGATTGAAGATTTCTTTCCTTTTTTTTTTTTTTTTAACCCTTATAAAACTAGAGTCTTTTTCAGGAGTGAGTAGGTCATGGGGAAAGAAAGAATTCATACAACAGACTTCCCCCACAAGTGATTCTTGATGATTTCTGAGAGACAAGTGATTTTTCAAAATATCATTGTGCTCCTATCTCGGTTTCAATTGCAGCGTATTACTCAAGAGTGGGATGCCAGGCATACTATGATGTATATTGCGGTTACTTCAAATGTTTTGTGCTAGTACACATCCATTTTCTTCCATCTACAAGAGCTTCCTGATTGTTATTGATAAATTTTGATTTTCTCCGTCTATATTCTCCTCTCATTTGAGTCCCTCCTTTTATTTGCTGCGAAGAGCACAGCTGCAGTTAAAAGGAGTTTCACATTTTCAGTACGCAATAATTTTCAGTGTACTGAAAAGCAGCAAGTCAACAGTTCAGAGATGGTGACCCTTCCCTGCATTAGGTGATTTTCCCTTCTCCCAGAATGACCTGGGGAAAAAGACAACCCTCCTGTTAAAAACGAGTACCTAGTCAATAGTAGACAGAAGAAAAGGAGAGCATTGGTCACACTTGACTTCTTAAAGGTAGTTTCAGAAAATTAATTTTACTAAACGTCAAATGAAGTACTTCTGTATCAAGTTTTGATTTATTATTTTTGATTGTTCATGCTGAAAATCTTATCTTTTGCAGTGCTTATACTCTAGATCGGGAAAAGGAAAACCAAATAATGTATTTAAATGACACATCTCTTCACTTTTGTGACTTCTTCTCTGTATTCAAAAAAGCACGGGGAATGGAATGAAAGAAAATCTGACCAAAATAGTCCAACAGAGTGTCACTATGAAAATACAGGCTATTTATGGTAGTGTAATAATAAATGGTAATGAATGAAGGGAAGAAAAAGAAAGATGAGGCAAGTACAAAATTGAACAATTGACATTAGTGACTGTGTTGAGCCTGCCAGAATTATCTCCCTTAGCTCTTCGTTTTGTACTTGAGCTGCGACTGGCAAATGCCTTGTAAATATACTACAGCACACGTGTCTCTCAAAGTGAGAGGCAACAAAATAGTAAGTAGTTTGCAACAATAAATTTAAGTGATAATGATCTTGGGGCTCAAGTGTCTGAAACAATTAGCACCTTTTGAGGTTACTTAAATGCAAAAACATAGCTGATTTCCTAGGGGAATTTTAAAAAGCCTTTTGATGCAAATAAAGAACAGAATTTTTTTCCTCATTCGCTGAATAATTAAAATTAATTCTTTGTTTTGTTAGAAATCATTGTAATGTTGAAATTCTTTGGTAAGAATTGGAAAAGATGGAGAAAACCAAGCCAGCTCATTCTCAACAGGACATGTTATTTGTTTTCTAAACATCTTTGAATATATTGTTTTTCATACGCTATTCTTCTGGACTTTTATGATTTTCCATAACGCCACTAATTTCCATAAAACATAATAGCAACAGGACAGTATATATTATGCAGGGAGGAAGAAGCACAAGTGAGCAATGCATTGGTCTCTCTGTTAATACTGAATGTACCAAAATACCTAAGTGTTTGAGCACCAGGATGTCAGAGAAAACAGTACAGTACTAAGACTTAGTTTTGCTTTTTATGTATTTATCCTACAAAACTATGAATGTCCACATGCAGATGTAAGGATACTTGGAAAAATTTCTAGTTCAAGGTGTCATTGTGTGTGTGAACATTCATCCATTTAAATCAATGCTGCTAATTAGAAAACATCTGTAAAACTATCTTGTGTAATGTTATTGGATCACTGCAGAAGTGAATGAGTCAAATAAAATGAACTCTGTGTTGTGGGTGAGCAGCTACACTGTGGATGTTATAAAATCCCCTGTGTCCCAGGAATATTTGAGTCAAGACCGATGTGATTCTGATTAGATGATGGGTCCAGATGCAGAATAATCCAGCAGAACTCAATAACTTATACTGTGGGATCTGACTAATTGCTCATATTGCACAATAGGAGGTCTCTAAGGCCCAAATGTTAGCTTTCCGTTAGCGATTCAGAATGAGATGTTAATGTTTTGAATTCACGTTCACCATCTTACAGGCGTCCTGGCCAGTATTACCTGAATTATGCATTCCATAGCTGTGCAGCCCTAGGACAACTCCTGCCTTTGATCAGTGGTACAGCCCAAAAAAAGGATACAGTGGACCCTATCTAAAATTACTCCGGTGTGGGGTCCTCCACAGGCTACAGGGTGGATATCTGCTCCACCATTAACCTCCATGGGCTGCAGGGGGACAGCGTGCCTCACCATGGGCTTCACTGTGCGCTGCAGGGGAATCTCTGCTCCAGTGGCTGGAGAACCTTCTCCCCCTCCTTCTTCACTGACCTCGGTGTCTGCAGGGCTGTTTCTCTAACATTTTTTCTCATTCCTCTTTCACAGCTGCTGTGCATTTTTTTTTTTAACCCCTCTTAAATGTGTTGTCACAGAGGTTCCATCAGCATCACATGATGGGCTCAGCTTTGGGCAGTGGCGGGTCTGTTTTGGAGGTGGCTGGAACTGACGGTGTTGGACATGGGGGCAGCTCTTGGTGTCTTCTCACAGGAGCCATCCCTGCAGCTCCCCTGCTACCAAAACATTGCCATGTAACCCCAATATGATTACATTATTGAAAGAAAGTGATCTTCATATCACAAATATACAAAATGCTTCTTGGTGATCTTCTGAACTTCTGTCTGTGTAACAGTTACAGATGAAGGAAAGGCTTCAACTTTCTTTGAGGAAAGACTTCAACTTCCAAGCTGAGTTTCCAAGCTTCCAAGTTTACTGTGAAAAGAGGAAGTCAATTTGGTCTCTGCTATTACTGCATGTTTAATTGTGGTGGAAACTTAGGCAGAGTCAGTTTTGATTACACAGGATTTATCTATTTGCTATACTCCAACTCCATTTCATATTGGAGTTCTTAAATTGGAATCATCCAGTGTAAATGTTATATACTTGAAGAAATAGTAATGAGACAGAAAATGTAAGTCATATAAATAAATAAAAAAAAAGGATAGATGGGAAAAAAATATGGAGGAAATATATATACCCCTCTTATAAGGAGAGACAGGAATTTTTTGTTTATCTTGCTGGGTGGAATCAGTTCCCAAATACTGAACTAAGAAAAAGAAAATGATGTTGAACAAGAAGCTGAGCCTTCACGAGGTGTTTGGACAGTCTCTTAGGAAAGGAGGTGAGAGAAGAGTGAGTGGTCACCCTTGCTGTGGAGTCAGTGACTTAAGAGGCAGGTGGCACCTGAGGCAGAATATAAACTGTTAAATGGGATATCAAGTACCAGTATCTTAGTGGTGCCACTCTGTTAAATATTCCCTGTACAGCAGGCAGGATCAAATAAAAAAGTTGTTAGGTAAAGTCTCAAAGTGTGTCAAGAGGTGTCACGGTGAGAGGGTTAATTTTCTGGGAAATATTTCACTGAATAAATTAAGTCCTCATCTGCTGTGTCTACTCCTAAACCAAAATGAAATCTGATTGCTAGTAGTTAAAATTACAAGATGATAGAGAACTCATATACAGAAGACCCCCACAGTTTGGGATGAGTTAACTTCACCAAACTTCTGTATCTTAAAAATGAGGTTGTTGGAGGGGGTTGCTTTTGTTCTTGTTTTTCAAATGCAGAATACAGGAATGGCTACAGTGGTTGAGACCAGACTTGGTGCAAGTACTCTGCATTGTTCTGGAATGATGGATTGACAGGACATGGCAGCTAGCTTTTAATCCTACTTCCCAAGAATGCTGTCCTAGCCACTAATGATCTGTGATTCAGGAGTTTCCTGAGAAAATCACTCTCTCTCTATTAAGAAATTTTGGATTTTTTTTGATCTATGAACTAGGCCAATTTCTTTTCATGTGAACTTTTAACATTCGTAACATCCCCTGGCAAGACGTTTCACACCGACCTCACATGGTGTGGAGAAGTTTAGAACAAATGAAAGGAAATGAGTTTTCTTTCAATGAATAATTCCATTGTCACCAGATGTTGTGGTTGTCAAAGTGGTGGTTCCAAGAGCAGTTGCACAAACTCATGGAAAGAAAATCCAGTTACAGCGATTAAATGCAAAAATATAATTGCTGGCTTTGAAAGCACCTAAGTTGCAGATATTTGAAAACAGAAAGGATACCTCAGGAGAAGCATGCCCTGCCCATAAACTCAGGCAGAGGATGCTAACTTGATTGACCTTTGCTGTAGCTCAGAGCAGTTGTCCCTGTGTTCTTCACTGAATTGTTTGTATTGCTCGATGACTTTAAAGAAGTGAATGAAAATCAAACAAAAATCATTTTTGGTGTTCCTCGTCTCTTAGCTCCTTTCAAGCTGATAGTCTAACGTAGAGTTAGTTCCTGAGCAAGATTTTGCAGAGGTTAGGAATAAGGCTTTGTACCTCTGTTCTCTCTGTTCAAGGAAGTCTCATTGTATATTTGCGAGCAATTCCAATGATATTCAGTGCAGAGTGCTGCTGAAAGCTCTCGTATCACTTCAAAAAGTTTGATATTTCTTTATGCAGATGACAGCTATTGGTTATTCCCTCTTGTCATAAAGAATCTCTAACCTCAGTAGTCGGTAGCTCAACAGATAGCAAAATTGTTCCTCAGGATTGCTTTTACTCGGATGAGTAAAGTTGTGCCAGAATGTAGCTAACTGAGAAACAGCTGGGCACAGCTATCCAACAGCTAGAAACCTAAATATAATCATGCATCCAACCAGTGCGTCGCTTCCCAGTAGTTCGTATTGCTATGTGAATCTAACGAGATCAGTTAAATTACAAGTGTCTGCTCTTCTGCTACTCCTGTAATTATTCAAACCCGTCAATGTTACAGGGTTCAGCAAAGCTTTATGTATCAGACCCATACAAACTTCCATTCTGGGCACTAAGGATTTGCACTGTGTTACAATTATGGCCCTGAGGGTTTGAGTATGCACCCTCATACCCCTCTCGCTGTCTGCCAGACAACCTTCCTGGCAGCCAGCAGCCCTCAGGAGTCAGTTCTGCTTGTCCTGGCTTCAGTGATGTGTGTCCTTCACACGGGACACCCTTTCTCTCTGCTGCAGAGGGCCTTTGGATACGGCTGAGAAGGTCTCGCTTGTGTATTCGGCTGCTGCGGTGTTCTCTCCAGAAAGGTTTCATGTCCTTGCGTACCCCTCATGCCTCAGGCAGTACCTCCTCCCCGTGCATTCAGATCCTCTTCTCGGTGGAGGATGGTAGTTTTTATTTGCCAGCCTTTCCTCTGAAGAGAATTCAGGAAGGTTAACACTTCAATCCCCAAGCTCATTCAACTCCTCTCCTATGCAGCAGTTCATCTGGCTATTTTTCTTAATTAAAGTAAGTGGCTCGGTTTCCTTGGAAATGGAAACTATGCCTTAGTCAGGTGCTACCTCTGATATTTAATCCATCTTTGTCACAGTGAGAGGTAGGACCCTCCACAGAGGTTTGCTTGGTGGTTTGCTGATATTTCTCCTTGTGAATTGTCCATACAATCTGTATCAAGTCAGTGCGTTAAGAGATACACTTCATGTAATTATTTCATTAATATTTTGTTGCTTTTTTGCTATTTATATGTGGCTTATTACTGGCTTTTGTCAGAGACTAAGCACCGCAGTAAACATGTTTAGGGTGAGTAGTTCTCAGTCCCTTCCTCTGAAGAAAATTGTAGCACATACCAAACCACATGTATTTGAAATTTCAGTTACGCTAACACTGCATTTCTCCAGTGAAAAGGTATTGCAGCCATCCTCAGTGTTTCAGCGTGCAGTCGAGATCAGCAGCGCAGCACGGCTGTCTGGTTTTATATACGAGTCGGAGGTGAGCTGGCTGCAGTTCAGCTCAGCAGAACAGAGATGTTGACGACAATTTAGGGGAAAGAGCAAAACTGGCCAGCAAAAACAGCGCCAGCTCCTTTGGGTGATATTATTCATCCTTTAAGTTTGTGACTTTTTATGAGAGATTCTTTCCCCTTCGTTGCTGTTAGTCATGCTCCAGTTAATAAGCCAGTCGGCTTCTTGTCATCCACACATGGCCAGGACTTTCTAGCCTCTGCTTTTTAGTGTGGATGTTGGTTCTTGTGCAGTCTTTTGTTGTACTGTAATTAGATTGCTGCCCGCTGCTGCTCCTGGACCTAGTTGTAGTCACTTGGCACCAACCATTCAAGAGCTGATTTGGTGGTTACATGGTGGCAATTTCAGTGGTGTCTGTGCTTGTTGTCTTTCAACGGTGTTGCCCGCCTCCAGGGTTATATATGCAGGGTTTGGCAATGGAAGATCATGAGCAGCAATGGTGGCCCTCTGGCATCTCTAGAAAAGTCAAGTTGTTAAAAGGGCTTCAGGAGCTCGCGACGGATACGTTCCTCAGACTAGCGGCAGGAAGAAACCTTTCCTAACTGCTTGTCTGTCTGGCTTGGTAGGGCTGTTATTTTTATCTGAATGTTTATTTTTTAATGCTTGTGACAGACTGTTCTGTTGCTTGCAGGGGAGAATGTTATACACAGCGTATGTTGTGAAATGTGACGTTAAACAGATGTGAAAGTCTGCTTTCTCCCATCTTTCTCATTTTTCCTTTTGTTTCTGTCCAGCTGTGTCCAGCCACAATATTAAGTTTTTGGTTTTTCTTTATCTCTGAGACATACTTTGGACTACTTTGGCAGTTTTGTTCAAGGAGCGCACTGAGTCTTGTAAATATTTGTGGTGGCCTTAAAGAAAGCGAGCTGAGACTAGTCAGGAAGAAAGTACAAAGATGAAAACGTGGTAAGCTTTGAACTGAATCACACTGAAAAGAAGCCCACAAGTTACTGTACGTACTTTGGATAGATCAATAATATATCTCGTCAGGGTGAAACTTTTACTTTGGGAGAGGCGAATAAAGCTTTCAACGCACCTTCCCAAGGGAATCGCCGTGTGATTGAAAAAGGGTTGTTGTCTTGCAAGTATCTTCATAAATGTAAAAAAATAAAATAGATAAGAAGGAAAAAAAACTTATCATAATATCAATTCTGGACCTCTCGGTGAATTGAGCTACAGGGATCTGTAACTGCATACGGTTACTTTACTGCAGTGAGAAAGAGTTTGTAGGCAGATAATAGTTAAAAATGCATCAGTGTTTTGTGATGTAAGGGTGAATTTTAATATGAATTCTACTTCAGATAACAGACTGTAAGTCTTTATCATTTAGAATGCAGAATTTTATTTCTCCATAATTTTTTATGTACGTAGCCCTTCATGGGCTACAGCTCCTGACTGTTATTTTACTATCAACATCCTCCTTATTTCACATACGACTTGTATTCTTCTTAAACCGTTAGTCAGTGATACATTTAAAACATGTGACATAATGCAAAAAATTAAATAATTATATTATCTAGTTTTTAGTTGGTATGAAAACCAATTCAACAATCTCTGTTTCTGCAGCTTCAAACGGTGAAGTGGATGAGGGCAAAGACTTGGCTAAATGTCAGTTAAGTTCGGATACTTAAAGCTCTGGTGTCCTTGTCTGCTTATAAAAGTATAGAAGTAGCTGAGCCTTCTGGTTGCACTTGGAATAAACTGGTCTTTAACCAGGGGCTGGAGGAGTAAAAATGGAGGACGCTGCTTGTTCCAGTAATCACAATCTTAATTCCTTCACAAAGTGAGTTTGCCATCAAATCTGTCAAACTGACAAGGGAGCCTCTGCCGTTCTGAATGTTTGGTTGTTGGTTTTGGGTTTTTTTTTTTTTCTGTAATAAGAAGGAAAATGTTGTGCTGTATTATGCAATTTAAAAAAGTCTATGCAGTAAAAATCCATTTGAATAAGTGGGAGCAATAATTCTATTCTTGCAGATAGAATGCAAATAGGATAATTTTTCTTTTAGCATATTAATTCAGAAAGGAGATTAATATAAGCTTGCAAACTTCTTAGTCAAAATCTTTATTCTTTCCACAGAATGCAATAAAATTACTACTTGGATGCTGATAGTAAATGAACTGTTTTATTGAATTGTCATAATGAAATATTGGAGGCTGGTGTAAGATAGTTCTTATAAAGGCTATATTTGAGGAAGACTTTCTAGTGGTGGCAAAAGAGGGCAGAACATTTTGTTTCAAAAAGACAGATAAAGTGGCTGTTAGTGGAGCAGTGGCAGCTACCATTATAACCTGTTGGTACTCCTGACTTCCAGTATGGTTTGGAATCAAATTCTTAACTTCAGGTACATAATTTGTTAATACTCTGCTGCAATCTCAGGAATTAAGCCATGAGCACATATTATGAATGACTGATCTGTTCAAGGATTGATATATCTTTTGCAATACTCGCTATCGTCACCCTTTGTTTCTTGGTTTTCAATCCTAGTCTCAGTTTTCAGGTGCAGAGAATTTTAGCATAAGTAATGACCAAACTACCAGAGAAGCCCAGAACAAGTCAGGTTAGAAGGTCATTTAGTCCAGTCTTCTGCTCAAAGCAGGGTGAGCTATGACAGCAGAACAATTAATTCTTACCACTTTAAAAAAATATTCTTTTGATACTTTTTGAAGACTTTTTGTAGTCCTTCTAAATAATAGGCACTCTACTATATATTTTTGCATAGAATACTGAAGTTAGACCTTAAGGAGAGGTTACTTGGGAGTCTTCACTAGAGACAGAACTTTCTTCACAGAGACCACAAGTAGTGTCATGCTCCTCCAACTATGGAAGTCCTGCTGACATCTGGTGTTACATTCCAAATTTTGCTTGGGAGATGGTAGCTCACAACGTAGAAAAGGTTTTAGTCAATCATTTTTTTTTTGTTGGGGCTTTTTTATTCTTTGTCAAATGGTGTTATCAAAATTCAGATGTTGCAACTTTGTCTTGGAAGGAAAACACAAGAGGTTTTGAATGATGTAAGGAGGGGTTTTCCCATTCTTTTACTACAGCACGTTAAGGGTCCAGAACAGAATGCTCCAATTCTTCATGTTTGGGTCTTAAGATGTCATATATTGTACAGTTTTTACATCAGTGCAACCCCTGATTTTTTTCCTGCCCAGTAGTTTATTTCTTAGTTAATTATGTTATTTGTGATATTGAATATTGCCTCTTTTTTTATTTTCCAGTGTGACAATGCAAAAGGACTCAAAGCCTTCTATGATGCAATAAAATATGGACCTAATCATCTGATGGTTTTTGGTGGCGTATGTGCAACAGTTACTTCTATCATTGCTGAATCTCTAAAGGGATGGAACTTGGTTCAGGTAAGGCACGGAATGGAATATATTAAAATGCTGACTGTCATGTATCTCTGTATCATTTTTTTAAAATTCAGAAACATAGTATTGATGCTTTTCAAATTTTCTGTAATTAGTATATTTGTGTTTTGAAGGTCCGTGAAGTTATGTGTAAAGAAGAACAGTTAGTTCTTCTATCGTACTAGATTTTAAGGCTTGGCATTGTGCTCAAAACACTTGTGAGTATGGGGCAGCAGTCGTGTGTCTCAGTAGATTAATTATGTAAAATTAATTTAATGTATCTCAAAAAACAACCTAATGAAATGAAGTTCAGTCATGGTAGGTTAGCAAATTTAGGACTTATCCAAAGTTAGAGGAAACAACTTGTCAGGCTTTAAATAATAGTACACTGGGGTCTTTACTCGATCTCTACTCAGTCATAATGCAATAATTCCTATTGACTTTAAATGTGTTGGAAGTGCATAAATTATAACTAGTAACTGGGTATGTGTCTCTGTACTTGACTCACAAAGCACACTTATTCCCAGCTGTTCTTTCTGGCTTTCTCAAAGGTCAAGTTAGTGGAAAGGTTCCATCAGCTGAGGAATCAGAATTTATTAGTACTAATCTTTAAAATGCAGATAACAACAGCATGATTTTCTTCATTTCTTCAGTCATCTGTCCAGTGATGATCTTTGGATCGATGGCTGTTTGTGCAAGGTAGCCAGCCAGTTTTGTTTTTCAGATGTGGAAATGCCCTGGCTTCCTACTCAATGCTCATATTGCCCTAAGATAAGTTTGTGTCATTTTTATTAAAATAAACAAAATATTCTATAACAAAATAATAAAATGATAGTATATAACAATTACCTGAGGTTTCAGTTACAGACTCCTCTTTTCCACCTGGAATACTCACTGAGATTAGAGCAGAAGCAACAAATGAGGCATAATTAAGTTTGTGAAGATGATGATGATCAGAGTACAAATGGGAAAATCTTAGGAGGATAATTAAAGTATCTTGTTAACTGTGTTTGCAGTGCTTTTCATAGCAGATCTTTTTTTTTCCCTTATGCTTCAGGATTTTTTCTGATGTGAAAAACATCAGTTCTACTATGGAAACAAAATAATAGTGTATCTCTGGGGAGAATGAAGAAAGCAACAGAAAGCTTGAAACTATCATTTAAAACTCTGTCTTAAAAAATGGCCTAGTCTACGGCCTATAATGAAGTATGTGGCTGGAGCTCCGTTGTTTTGGAATTTGTAACATGGAACTTCCAGGTGGTGTAGGATGTTTTAGGGCGTTGGATTTCACGGTGCTAAATCCTTTTCATTTGCAGTCAAGTTCTGCCTGCTAAGATCTGAAAATCAATTTGTTAATGAAGTTGCTCAGTCAATAAGGAAGGGCAATTAGAAAGCTTCTATTTGCTTTTAAACGCCTGATTTTGTCAATATGTATATTAACTTATATAATGATATGAAGCATTGCTAGCAGACAGTATCTGTTTGTTTGTATTTAACCACTACAGCTGTGACTAAGTCTTAAACATTACTAACGATATCAGTACATCAAGGGATTCTCTGCTGTTTGGGCTTAGTATCCCGCAGGCCTTAGATAAATCCTCACATGGCATAACTCCACTTCGCGTCAGGTTTTTAGATATTGATTGACTGAATGATGAAAGAACACAAGTGACAGTGCGGCTGGGAAGCGCGGCGAGGCTTAGTGGATGGTGTAGCAGCAATGGCAACAATCTAAATACAGTTTGTGAAAGTGTTGTGTCATACAGTGACAGAGATATCTGTATCTGAAATCAGCAGACAGAGAACGTATAAGATAGCGTACAACTCCTCCCGCTCCTTGGGATCCACTGTCATAAGCATCTTCGATTAAAAGCATAACTTGAATAGAAGGACTAGATAATATTCTGTAGTTCTCGGAAGTGGAGCAATGCTACTCAGCCTGATAAAATACATGAATCTATTTTAGAGGGACAAGTCCTTCCTCTAAACTTGAAACTTCACCTCAAGGAATCACAGCAAACTCACATAAATAGATACTTGAGTTTGTGATCACGATGAAGTCATTTTATGTTGCAGTCAAGAAGAGGGAAACCGGCATATAAACGAAAACAAACCTGACATTGTATTACTGAATAGAGGATTTGCATTTGGATGTCTGTCTCTATCACTCTGTCCCTGTACAGGCAGTCATGAAAAGAGAGCTCTTAACCCTAGCAGGAATATATGATTTGATTTACACAGGTGTCATGTGGTTGAGCAAAGTGATGCCTGTCTTCCGTGCAAGAGAAATGCAGGATGATACTGAGAGTACTGGGAGGAATAGGGAAGAAAAGAAGAATAACAGAATATAACAACTGAAAAATGACCTTCTTTGCCAAATACAGTATGAGGCTGTCTGCCTGCAAAACTTTTCTGAGAGCCTTTTACCCCGAATTCCAAGTTTCTGGGTGGCTGCTTTTCCTCTGTTTGGGGGAATTTTTCTTTTCTGCCTCTTCCCTATTCTCTACAGTAAAAAGTCTCCAAACTCAAACAACAAAATAAAAGGCAAAGAGTACAAATGTGCTGGAAATTATCACGTTTCATTTGCTACTCAGGCAACATTACAGTAGTCATGAAAAGGGAAAAAAGGAAATAAAAATTTGCAAGGCAGCTTCAGTCGCTACTCTCCTTACTGTATATGTTGATAATGATACTGTTGATAAAGATACTGTCTTTTTGACTTGTTCATTCAGGTCACTGATGGCCTGCAACAATGTGAAATAGGGAAGACAGTCAGAGGTTGAGAAGAGCCTCAGTCTGAAGGTGACTTGCCTTATTTCCATACCATATCTAAACAGAAGGTACTTTTCCTCCCCCCCATCTTGACAAATTTTGATTTACTTATGATCAGCAACAGAAAGGGAGATTCTGCTCTCAATTGGCCGCCTTCAGCTGCTGGCTGATTTAATTATCTCTTACTGTAACAAAATTAATGATTTTTTTTAATGGAGCATTTTGTATCTGTGGAAAGAGCAAGTTGTTTTAGTCTGCAAACACTCATGTCATCCTTCAGGACTTTGACTGAGGTATGCTAGGTGACACAACTGCAAACCGTTTCCTGAACACACGTTCTTAGTAGGACAGATGCAGACACCCATTCCTTAGCTTCTCAAGCAAAAAGCTTCCCCGTGAGTAATCTCTGTGTGCCAGCAGCCCTTTGTTGAGTGACAGTCTGAGCGTGAGCTGGGGGCTGCATGTGCAGCTTTGATCTCCAGCCTGTGGTGTGGAATCGGTTTGAACCTTTGTTACTTTGGTTAAAAAGTGCCAGTAATTTTCTGTGCGGCTGACAGTGGGTCATAAAGGCATGAAGGGATAATACTGGGAAGTTGCCGTGCTATAGGGGGAATATTTCAATGTCAAATTCTTCCAGGTGCATCTTGCCCACGTTCCCTTTCAATGTGTATTCAAGGCAATTAAACAGAGTGAAGAAGAATCATTAATAGTATCTACAATATATTGCAAAAGACCAGTCATGCATTTTTGTTTCGTACACTGAAGCATTCCTGCTAGCATCCGGGTAGTGCAAAACGGAGGAGATGGTTTGCAATTCAGTCTTTCTCTTCTATTTCAGGATATCCATCAACTGTTTACCTCTCGATGTGAACTTCCTACAGTGGCAAAAGCATCTGATTTGTATAGATTGCTGTTTCTCCTATTTTCCATTGTCATCTCTCACTTTTCCTAATTGCCATATTAGCATAAACATTTAATCAAGATGAGGATTTTGACCAGACTGGTCACATCTCTTAATTTGTGGAACCCTCTCTCCATTTTGGAGATTTGTCTTTTTCTTTCATGGTGCCATTTACATTCTCTTACAGCCTGCTTCATTTACGGTCTGCTTTTACTCTGGAAATAAGCCTCTGCAAGAAACAAAGTATAAACGTTAGTGCTTCCTTGGAATATCCTCTGTTTCTACATATTCAATGTCATTTAGTCATAACTGCAGGCTTCTCGGCAAGTAACTGCTAGAGGTGATCCAGTGATTAGATCCTAATGACGTTCAAAACAGAGAAACCTTGTTTTGGATTCAGCATCTCATGTTGGAAAGTTTTCTAAGAAAATTGTAGGTACCCTAATCATGATGTATTACTCACTTTGTGGGCATATTAATACAGGGCAAGTGCACGTGTTAGAAAGGGATGTTAGAAAGGGAAAACTCCTTTAGTTCTCTAGCTTGTATAGTTGAGTATTAAAGAGCCTGCCCTGAGATTTGTTTAATTATCCCAGAGATCCATAGGTATTCAAGATCCCATCTCTGAATTAGCAGAAAGACTGCTGGCGTTCAAGAAAATCAGTGATGTTTCTAGCCTTTGATTTCCTTCTGAAACAAGGCTGATGTGATTGCATTGTCAGCTCCTCCTAATAATTTCTGACCACTGGCCAATTGCAACCAAATTTTAACAAAGGATTTCCCAAAGATTATTAGCTTCTATCCATTTCTGTGAAAATGAGCAGCTCAGGAGAGGGACCCATATGAACGGAGGAGAGGCTGCAGCGTGAGCACAGAGAACTTCGAGCCAGCCATGACATGTGGGGCTTCTTGTCCAGCTGCTGTTTATGGGAAAGGGACTGATTGCATTGAGAAAAGAGGTAAAACAGCAGCAGAAAGCAAGCTGAGGAAATGCAGAGGAGGGGTGAAGCCCAGAAGGACATGAAGCAGAAGCTCTGTGTGTGTGTATTAGCTGGTTCTGTTACTCCTAAAAATTCTTGTTAATACACAATTTCACAACTATGTACAGTTTATAACTGGTGGGTTTTAACACTTAGGTAATGCAAGTCATCACAGAGGTCTCTATGCTGGCCACTGAATCAAATTTCTTCTTGCTAATATCTGAATTTTCTAAATCCTGATGCCTGTTACCCGTAGCTCTGTCACGGGCACATAAACATTTGATAAAAAAATGCGTGGCTTTTTGTTTGTGGTTTGTTTGTTTGTCTTTTTTTTTTTCTTTACATTCCTTGTCACGTTTGTTCCAGTACAGTGAGTTTGTGCTACTTTTTCCTTCACTGCACAATTTCCATGTATTATTAGTTTAAGCAATGAAACGGGCATTTAAACTAGTCTTTGGCTAAGAAGATTAGCTACTTCTATCTATGAGATGCAGGCGGTCCCACTTGAACAGGCCTTTCTCCCACTTGAATATGACCCAGTGCACCACTAGAGTCTTTGGCTTCTTGGCCCACAATTCACCATCATAATCTTTTTCTTTTTTTCCTTTTTTTTTTTCTCTTTCCCCTTTGCTTTCCTATTTTATCTCCAGGGACTGGAGGGATTTTATAGACTTTCTGTACTTGTGTTGTCCTTTTAATAGGCAAAGTGTGTGAGGGGAAACGCCTCTTGAGGCCTTATTATATAAGGCGCAAACCTGATGACGTTCTGGTCTTGCTTTCGGGAGTTAGCTGAGCTCGTAAGGAAGTTTTGTTCACTTCACCGTAGGAATGCCCAGGAGCTCCCGGACAGGAAGAAAACACAGCAGGACTGACCTTCAGGCAGAATTTCACGTGAAGTTTCTCCTCATTTGAGAGAAGCTCTGGTGAATTTGGAGGGAGGCAGACCTTTCAGTTCTTGCAAATCCTCCCCTTGATACAAGCTGCCAGCAGGAGCTCTGCTCTTATTGATGCAGCCCTCCTGAAGCTCTCTGGTTGCTGCTGGGGAAGAAAATGCATGGGGAGTTGAAACAGATCAGCAGTACCTTACCTCCTAATTAGACCCTGTCTCTCTGTGTGTGGACGGATGCATACATGCACAGCGTAGAGCAGACTTAGACTTGGAAAGTTAGTTGTATCTTCACCCTCAAACTTAGAGCAATGAATGTTGCAGCACACCAGGGAAGACTAGTCTAGGGCAGAAGAATTAATTTAGTGGCAAAAGTTCTTTCATAGTGATAAAAACACTGACCCTGATTCCCAGTGCGTTATTTTAGTTGTACCCCACGGGAGACATTAGCATTACATTGCTGTTAATAGCAGAAACTTGGTCCATGAAGTTTAAATTGAAAGTTTTGGAAAATTTCCAGGCTGAGGTATGGTAAGAAATGCACACCCGGTATTCCAAACACACTGCAAAATTTAGTAGGACGTTCCTGTCCTTTCTTTCTGTCTTCTGCGTAAATGTATGAAATTGATTTACAGCGAGATGAGTTGGCTTAACCATCAGTTTGAAACTGGCTTCTATCCAGTATTCACTTCATTTTAATGTGATTAGCTGTTCTTTTTCATCTTGTTTGTCTTGTATTTCTACTGTTGGAGAAACCAGCAAACTGCAGTATACATGCTAGTTTTTGCTTTTGATCTGATGTCGTCAAGTTTAATTCATTACATAAAGCATGAATAAAGGTATTTTAATACGGCTCTAGAGTTAGGTCAAAGCTGTTGAAGTTGGAGCCTGTATATTTATTCTAACTATGATCTGCATGTTTTGACAGAAAAAAAAATAATCTTTTTTATTATTTTTGTTCTTCTTAGCTGTTTTTCCATAATCATTCATTCACTTCTGTTTAGTGTCGTATCGATAATATGGAACAAATGACCCAGACTGGAAAGGCAACAGACCCAGACTGGAAAGACAAAGGTGTCACTTTCCCTTGCACTATGCTTCGGGTTTGGGAAAACACATTTCATTCTGAACAAATCAGATATTCCTTCTCCTCCATATACTCCTCCCTTGAACCCGAATGGTCACTTGAAGAAAAATAAAATACATTAAAAAAACCCAAACAAAACCAAACCAAAACAAAAAAC
Organism: Rissa tridactyla; assembly: GCF_028500815.1. Lineage (NCBI taxonomy): Eukaryota > Metazoa > Chordata > Aves > Charadriiformes > Laridae > Rissa > Rissa tridactyla. Next base: position 67,917,219 of record NC_071467.1, on the reverse strand, counting down.
CCCACCCAAACCCATAGCATAACATACAAGCATTGATGTTTTTCCAAACACAGAGCCTTGAGTTTTAACGCTAGCTCAATTTATTGGTGAGGTAAGGTATTTATAATACCCATCTTAATTTATTATCAGAATAAATAATGGCTGTGTATTTGGGGAATAGTTTTTTGTTTTGGTTTAATTTTTTTCTTTGCCTTTGTATTTTTTTTTATCAAAGTATTCTGCCTCACTGCTTGTATTTTTGTTTGTTTGTTTGTTTTCTCCCCTCGTTTGGTATTTTCTGTAAAAGAACGGCAAATCTTTTCTTATGTGGCTTTCACAGCCCCCCAGCTAGGATAGACCTGCCAGGTACAATCTTACCCAGTTACCCAAATGTTTCAGTATTGCACCTTGCAGCTATTGCTGCAGCTTCCTTCACTGCTACGAAAGGTGTCCCTTCATGTCCCCTCAGGCTAGTTTATTATTATTTGCTGCTGCTTTTTCTGGAGGTGGTTTTAGATGTGTAGCTTTGGTCGCCATCTCTTCCTTCTCTCCTCCTCCCTGTCCCAATCGGATAGGCAGATTTAAGGTTTGCTTCTTTGGGAAATTACTTGTGGTTTGGCATCTTCGCTATGCTGAATGAGGAGGATTGTGATATGCACTGATTTCTGTTTCGGGTTTGAGTTTTCTTTCATGGCACATTTTCTAGTACCCTGTCTGTCTTGTTTTCTGTATGGTCGAACCCACTGGAAAGTAGTGCTGCTAAATTTCCTTCTAGCCCGTAGCTAGGCAGCATGTCTCCACTTCCTCTGGGAAATGTCATATGATTTGTGGGGATAGACCTGTCTGACAATAACCGCCCATTAATGATAAACTTAGATTCTATCCACAGTTCTGCCAGCCCAAAGAATCAACCTTTGATTCTTTAATCCCGTTCCTTTCATTACTCTGTGACCCACAAACCTGGCTTGAAGTCTCCCATTGTTAGGTGGGAGCATTATTATAGTTTCAAGGCAATTGCAGCACTGAATTTTGAGCTCCCCTTTGCATTTTTCCCTGTGCCTGACTTTACACAAATCTTGTTTTTATGTTTCTTATTTGAAAGGTAGCTCAGGGAAATCAGATGCTAATTGGTTGCCCATCTGTGTATGATTTTTCTGCTTTAAAGGTTATATTGATTGAAAACCATCTCACTGCACTGAAAATATGATAACTTTGTCAGTTTTTGGTTGGTTCTTAGCAACTGTTTTTAATTTACTCTAAAATGTTCAGATTATAGAGTTGTATTTCTGTGAATATTGAAACCTTTCAAATATTCTATAAAGTTGGTTTCAAGCTTCTTTTACCACTGGTTCCCCAAATATTGTCCTTCTGATTATTTTCACCATACCTATAATTTCTGTAAAGCTGCAGTTGGTTATTTTGGTATGCCATTTGCCAGAGTGACTGCTTTAATTTGTTTCTGGAAGGTAGCGTTGAGTGTGTTCTTCAAGACCAACTTGCTGGCTTGTTTCTCAGTGGCCACCTTGGAAAGCCCTAGGATTGCTTCTCTCCAGTTCCTTTGACCAGCCTGGATTGCATGGCCCTATATGACGTTAAAAGTACCCTCTGCCATAAATTGTTGCTGTTCTTGGAATGTACAAACGTGGCCACAGTGAGAAGGTAAATACAACTAAGTCAAGGCAAAATTGGTGCGATAAAATTTGTTGCTTCATAGTGTTACTTCCACAACCTTAAATCCACGACTTCGTTTCGTTCTCTCTTACTTTGATGTTTTTCTTCATGTTACTGTCCTATTACAGGACAAGGAAGGCTTTCTCATATGGTAAATTAACCTGCTTCCCCCCAGAATGATGTTGTGGCAGCAGTTACTTAATTACTTTATTTTGAGGGATAATTCATACAAATTCAGCAACAGCAGCTCCCGGGCATACATTGAAGAACAAACTCGTAAACCAAGCAGTTGCAAAAAGAAAGCACCTTGACACAATTCTGAAATAGAAATAAAATATTTATTGGCCTTTTAAACCAGAAAAAGCTTAATTATGCTCCATTGAAGAAGTAATACATTGCTGATAGGTCTGTAGAGAAGTAAGCGCTGAAGTACAAACCCTCGTATAATAGAAGCTTTTCCAAGGGCCTGATTCTCAAGTGCACGATAGTGTTCTTGGTATATGATTCATCTTGCATTACGACCGGTATGGCATCGGTCTTAATTCTTGGCACTCTCAGTACTCCGTACTTCTAGAGCAGTTCCTGGGGACTTGCAGATCTTGCGGCATGCTTTCTCAAGGCATCGGTTAAGTTTTAACACAACTGGAGAAAAATAAGGCCTATAAAAAAAGGGATAGTTATGTTTTAATTGAACTTAAAGTGATTTGGAAACACATTTATTCCCTTTAGCCTTAGTTATCACAGATAGCAAAACCAGAATCGCAGTGTCAGGGAAAATAGATATGATCACTGTAGCTTAAGAGCCTCTGTTGGAAAGCCTCTTAAGAGGCTCTGTTGGAAAAGCACTAATAAATGCATACAAAATTGCTGCTGAGAAGGTTTGGTCCTAGGATTACACTGAGAACAGGAACATATTGCACAGTTAAGCATGGACTTGTAATAAGGCATTTCCTTTTCCTTCTTGTCACATTCAAGACTTATAGCTATAGAAAGCTCAAGTAACTGAGTCTAAACTTTTTTTTTTTTTTACTGAAAAATAGTTCCACAATTACACCTTTCCAGTCTTTCAGAATCCCTTCTTGACTCTCTGTGTTGTAATTCCTAACTGTAGTTGCAAAACCAGATTTACTTTGATTTCTTGTCTTGCCTTGGTTTCATTCATTTTTAGGAGATGACGAGTTTGAAATTTCTGAACTCCGTGTAAAGCTATGACACAATCTGCTCCTAATTCTCAGAGTAAAGGGAAGTGTTTCCCCAGTGAAGTGTACTCCTCATCTTCCCTTAATTTTGCAGAAGTCCATTAGACTTTGTTAGCCGATAGACAGCCTATCACAAGCTGATTAATTAGCTACAGCAGGATTGACAGTGTAACAACTGTGAGCTTTGTTTGTATTATGCTACAACACTGAGCTAGGAAACTTCTGTGATTATTTATAATTAAGCTGTTGTGAGGGCACAGTGTCTATCAGGATGTGGATTCATTATGTGGATTTGCTTCCTGAAAGTAAAAAAATTAGCGGCACGGCATCTGAAAGGTTTGTTCAAATGCTTCAATATTCAGATGAAGGGAACAAGAATATATGTGATTGGGGAGTGAAAGATCTCCAGTTCAGCAGTCTAAAGTATTGCTTGAAATGCTTGGGAGCTACAGCTTTGTGTTTATATTAAACATTGCCATGTTGACATAAAGGAAGATTTCATTTGTTATTTAAAACAGAGCAAGAAAGTTCTTTGTCATAATCCTTTTGTAAATAAGAGCTTGTAAAGCAGTGACGACAGTCTCAATTTGAAATAGTTTACAGTTACAAATCAAAAGCCAGATGCTGCATTTTGCATTTGTAAATAAACTCCCAAATTGGATCCAGTATTCTGTTTAAGAATACCTGTAGTTGCAAGGAAAAGATCAGTCCTGGGAAAGTGGGATGGACTTGCAGCATTGATAATAATGTTTTGGGTTTTTTTCTATAAAGACATACTCATGCGAAAGAGATTCTTTTCCTAATGTCTCTTGTTAATTTAAACAATCAGTCCAAAGATTTGTTTAGGTAAGCAGATTTTTATTGATTGTCTTTTGAAGGCTCTGAATGCTACTGAGAGAAGCAGCATGACTGAGCAAGCAATAGAGAAGATCAGTATTATGTTTAGCTCTTATTAAGAAAATGAAAAGTAATAAAAAGGTATGAAGACTGAGGTGCTGATTCTCTCACACGTGAACCTACATATGTATGTTTACACAGACATATACATATATTTAGAATTATCTAAAGCTGTCTTCAGTCCTTTTTATGGCTCAGTCTCTTCTGATGGGGCACTGTTACGTTTCAGATAAATGTAGTTGCATTCTCTTACATTGCCTCAGGATGAATTCTCAGTCAGAAATGCGGCTGACATGCGTAGGTGGGTGCTGCATAAGCAGCCTGCTTTGAAATTTTTTTTTCCTGTGACTTTTTGCTCTCCAGTTGTTTTTGCCCTTCAACTGTTTTGCATTATTCTGCTTGCTTATGCGAAGTTAAAAAAGTATCTGATTTGCAAATCTGAAAGAGAAGAAAATATCAGAATAGCTTACTGTTATATAAAGATCCTGTCTGTTATTTGTGGATATTGATAGAGGAGATCAGAATTACAGATTATAGACTGTAATCAGACCAGTTTGGAAAAAAAATAGTCTATAGAGACAGAAGTTTAAGCAGTGATTTTTACTTAACAAATTTCATACAATATTTTCAAATCCTTGTGTCTTAGCTGCTAAAATTCAGTAATCTTACAGTTGCCAAATCTGATGATGCTTAATGACGTGAACATTAATGTTGATAATGAGTTCTTTGAGTAGTCAGTGTGAAAACTCTTGTGACCAATGTGATTTTGTCCTTGCTTTTGGGAGTCTTTCTGACGATGTGATAAACTCCTGTCTTTATGCTTGTTTTGGTTTGGGAAGAAGAGAGAAAACCCAGAAAACTGTTTCTTTTCTATTTCCTTTTTTAGAGCAAGGGGCAGAAAGGTGCAGCTATGGGGCCCTGAGTTTCACTACCTGACATATCCACCTTTATTGATCCAAGACCTCGAGCTACTGTTTTTCCAACTATAATTATCATAAAGTCACCTTATGCATAGACTGTACTCAAGGTTGCATGAGGCCTATGCTCAGTTATAACACGAATCTTCCCTTGTAACAAATGCGCTTGTGCTGGCTTGACTTGTCTCCTATTTGCTGCCTAATGACTAGACCACAATAAGAGATTTATGATTCCACTACTTATGTTGCCTTAAAAGAAGGTGGTGGTTTGGTTTGGTTTTTTTTTCAATTTAAATCATTAAATCAGAAGACAACAAAACTGAGTAATAATATTTGTACAAATGACTCTGTGGTTTGCTCTTTCCATTAGCCTCATTCTTAACTTCTCGATTTCCCATTGCCACAAGCAGTGCTAGGAGAACTTAAAAGGCAACATGTTGCCAATTAGTCATGGCTTGCAGACTGCTCATTTGAACAGTAGGCATTTATTTTTATGTCCAGAAGTCCACATTTATTACTGCAGATGAACCAACAGGGTGTAATTTCGTAGTTAGTTCAATGGTCTAACTGGTTATGTGAACCAGGAAAATGAAACTTTAAATGTTGTTGCCTAATATTCCCCTGTTTTACAGACAGATTATTATTGTATTATAATTGCCTTGGAAAGGCAGCTTGTGTCTCCAGTCACAAATGAATTCACGTAGGATATGACATGCTTAGCGTAGTTGTAAAGGGGAGTGGGCACTGTGCAGTAAATATGAGAATAAGTGGATTGAGAGCGTTACTTTGCCAGTCTTAGCTGCTTGTCCAGAAACTGTATAAATCCTACCTGAATGTGTTCCCTAAAAGCTGAATTTGTAAGATGTATGGTCCCAGAATCTCAAGTGCGAGTGCTTCTGTTTTACCTCAAACCAGGACAAGTTGTTGCCTCAGCTCCCTAGGTGAATAATGAAATGTGGATCATGTGAATTCTACGGAGCTTCAGACTTGTCCATGCATGAAATAAGTTTTGGTAGCACCACTATCTGAGAGTGGCCTCGACGCCCAGTCCAGGCATTCGTCTCATAAACTTGTCGTCAGACTTTACACTTGATCCTGTACTGCTTCAGAGTATAAATGTCTCTTACTCTGCATTGTCTTCTCAGTAGTCAACCACAAGGGCCTCCACGGCACGCTTGGTTCTGTCAGGAGGGCTCCAGTCCCAGCTGATACTGCTTGTGAGTTTGCCAGTATTTTAGACTGCAACTTCTACAGTTGTCATTAAAGAAATCAGGAGAGAGATCAAAACAAATGTCACTTTTCTGAATCGTCATCAAGATTACTGTGGCCCATATCATGATTTCTGGTTTTGTACTTCCTTTGCTTTTGGCCTTTGAGGGGAGCAATTCTGCCTTGCCACAAAACATCAAAGGTGCAGTGAACTGGCTCAAACGGTCCTAGCTCAGTGCTCACCCTAGTGAAATTAATGCTTATGGATAGGAAGTGGTACTCTCTGAGCTTCTTGTTGGGTGATAACTGATGCAGCTGTGGTCTGTATGAGTACCTGCGTCACTGAAGAGAGGGATGGGTTTCCACTTCTCTTTGGGTGCTCTAACCAATATTTTTATGGAATAATAAGCATACCCACCTTTCAAGTTTTACCTGAAAACAGAAGAGTAAAAAAGAATGAAGCGTAAACATTTTCAGAGCATGCTTTGGTCCCCAAGAGCATGGAGTTGCAAAGTCTGCTGCCTAGGCCCTGCAGAGGGTGGGATTTCAGATGGAGTCTTCTGCTCGGAATGGCTCATTGCTCCAGCTCTAACCACCTCCATGCCCAGCATGCCTGATGCGTTTGAGTCCCATCCTGAGGCACTAAGCTCTCCCTGTGTGCTGTACAGTGAGCTTAAGAGCCTAACTTTGTGTTCCATTACTCTGAAAAATCGTTGATGTTCTCAGAGCATGTGTGTTTGCCAGGTATTTCTGAAATAATGTCTGGTTTTCATCTTACTGCAACTGCTCACTATGTTTAATCACCATATATAAAATTGCAGTTCTAATTTTAACATCACAATTGGCTGCTGTGGAAGTGGCTGTAATGAACAAAATGAAAAGTTATTAGCCAAATCCTTTTTCCTGCTCTGCAATCTAATAGTCATCTGGAGAAATCTCTTCAAAGTTGTTATAACAACTTTATGGGCTCAGTACAGAGGAAGCTGTATGCCTCTACTGAGGTTTTAAGCCAGTATTATACATTGAAGACCAACACACTGATTGAAAAAAAAAAAAAATCCCCTTCGTGGAGATTCTGCCTGATTTTGGGAATGCCTAAATGTACAAGGCAGCTCCCTTTTTGTCTCAGATGGCTCCAGGTGCTGGATAGGTATGAATTTGGTTTTGTGCATCGTATCTACACCTGCTCTAGTCGATTCTAATTGCTGTTACTTAGCAGCAGAAATAAGCCTTTACAAAATATACTGGTTTTCTCTAAGATGTTTCCAGCAAATAAGATAGTAAAGGAGGTGCTGCTGCTTATGACTATACAGTTGGAACGCTTGCCCAGAAATTTGAAGGTTTACCGTTCTTCCCTAAGACAGTCAAAATCCCACCTGAATGCCATAACCAGTAGGTTATGGAGTTGCCGTCCCTCACATTCTCTGTTTTTCTGGTTACACAAACCTTTTAAATACTTTGCTGTGCAGTGGGGCACCACTGACATGAGTCGGGAGAAGATTGTGCAGTCTTCTGTGGCACCTTGACATTAGAATGATGGTAAAGACAGCTCCAGCGCCTCAGGCTGACAGGGTGGCACCCCATCTACGCTTCCTTTCTCCTGGACAGGACTTACGCTGTTGTACTGTCTCTAAAATATGAGTGTTTCTACGCTGTGGTGGTGAGTGTGTGTAGATAAAAATAATGAACTGTGGCCAGCTGCAGAACAGGTTATCAGTGCTCTCCTTCAGCCTGTGATTTACACGGATAGATATAGGCAACTGTTGCCCTGACGGATGTGCCTGGTCTTTGCAGAGACAGGGATTTGGCACTCACCATTCCCCTCAGCTAGATATGCCCTATTTAGTATATGCCTTGTTTTCGGCTGTGTTTTTGCACCACCATCATTCCCAGTTCACGTAACAAGGAAGCTAAATGTGCGCAGAGTCCAGGGTCCTCTTCTGGGACCCAGCTCCCACAAGTTGTGTTCTGCAGTATTTACCTTGTAGGTACTGGGGTACTTAATTTCACCTCTAACTGAGTTCGTATTCACTACGCTACCTGAAGTTACCTTGTACAATGTAAACACATGGTAAGGGTAGAACCACCTGGTTTACTGATTATAGCTTAGGGCTCGTTTTCAAAGATTCTAGGTACGTGTAGAGGAGCAATCCATCTCCTGTTCTCCTGAAGATATAACCTAAAGAGTGTGTGACTGATCTTGTCAGGTTTAATTTTTTGTTAACTGTAGAACGTGACAGTTGGTATATCTGAAATTACATCCATATAGAATATTGTCAATTCTTTGGAGTCAATTCAGGATATGGCATTCAAATTATCTGTCTTACAGGAAGAAGTGACTGGAATTTTTTTTTTTTTAATAAAGTAAGAGAAACCTTCAGTTTATCTGTACAGAGGATAACTTCCAAAAAGTACTCAAAGAGGAAGAATGTTATATAATTTAGGTATTGATTACCCTCAGTTTTCAGAACTTCAGAGCAAATGTTTTCCAGAGTCACTATAGTGATTTTTCACTACCTTAACACATAGATCCCAATGTTCCTTATTTTACCAAAAGTTGTGGCTAAGGGAGTCGTGACATCATAATGAAAGTACTCCATATGTACCAAAAATTGTAATCCAGTTCTTTTGGTTCTCTGCACAATCTAGAAATACAAGCTCTAATATTTCAAAACCTAGACACTAATAAAAATTAATTTAACTTTAATGTTTTCTAAGCTTTCTTCAAGCAAATTCAGAGACTAAGTATCTCCATATTTTGAAGATACTTATCTTTGTGTGCTGATTCTTAGATCCTATGCACTACTTTAATTATGTATAAATAAATATTTATGAACCTTCAGAATTTTTTCCATGGCACTATCTCTACTTTTTCTTTGATCATAAAAAGTATAAAATTCTGCACTGTAAAAGTATGATAGAACATGCAGATCAGAGCTAAAAATATTGAAGTTTTTATTAAAATAGGTATGATTTGATGAAATTGAGCAAAATTAAATACTGATATCTGGCAGCATTTCAAATTATGTTTTTTATTAGTCGATATAGCTTTCTCTTGGATGAAGATGTAAATTCTTAATAATTTTCTGCTTAAAACAGTTCTCAGAAGGTTCTTCCTTCAGGGACAAATTGTGCTCTGAATGGAGGTTACAAACATTATACATTGATGTCTTATGCGTATTTGATCCTAAGTTTATTTTTTCTTTAGAAATATACTTGAAATATCTGGAGCCATAAAAATGGGATGTATATTTGCAGTGCACAAATGAGAACCTGTTTTAAATCTACTCTCTGGTTTTAGCATAAATGTATTTCCTAGTCTGGATACTTTAATGTTGGAACGAAGGAACTGCTGAGTAGATAGGCAAGAAAATTTTCTTTACCACGTGAGGGGTCAAAGATTGGAACAGATTTCCTAAGGTTGCTATGTATCCCCATCCGTGGAGATATTCAGTACCCTGGGCCTGACCACCCTGGGCAGACTGTAACCAGCAGGTTGAGGGAGGTGATCCTTGCTCTCTTCTCAGCCCTGGTGAGAGCACATCTGGAGTGGTGTGTTGGCGTGTCCAGATCTGGGCTTTGTGATACAAGAGAAACATGGGCATGTTGGTATGAGTCCAGTGCAGTCCCGCAAAGGTGTTGAATGGGTTGGGGCATCTGCCATACAAAAAAGAGGCTGAGAGAGCTGGGACTGTTTAGCCTGGAGAAGAGATGGCTTGGGGGAGGATCATGTCAATGTGTATAAATACTTGATGGGGGTGAGCAAAGAAGACAGAGCTGGACTCTTCTCAGTGATGTCTAGTGGAAGGACAGGAGGAAAGGGGCACAAACTGAAATGCAGGAAATTCCATGTCATTGTAGGGGTGACCAAACTTAGAGAAACTGTGGAAAGTCCATCTTAGAGAAACTGTGGAAAGTCCATCCCTGGAGATATTCACAAATGTGACTGGACAAGGCTTTGCGCAACCTGCTTGAGTAGACCTTGCTTTGAGCAGGGAGGTTGGGCTAGACAGCGTGCCAAGGTGCCTTCCTACCTCAGCTGTTCTGTGACTCTGTGACTGTAGCCCCCAGTCTTCATCTTGATTTTTGTACTGTAGACTAAAAAAATTGAAGTTATAGCAGTGAAATTATACTGATAGGCTGAAATTGCTGTAAGATTCCCTTATCAACTAAAAAGAATGAGCAGATTTTATTTAAATTCTGTTGAATTCAGTGTGCATTTATTGTTACTGTTTTTTCCAAATCCTCCTTCAGGCTTTAAAAGCAATAACAATGAAACAGAGAGCTATAACCTCTGAGTTGAATTGAATATGACTCCATGCGCTAATAAGTATTTTTGAAAAACAAAGATCTTAATAACACAAATAACATTGCTTTGACCCTCCTTCGGGCAGGAGGTCGGACTCTTTGATCTCCTGAGCTCCCTGTTGTTCTGTGATCCTGTGATTCTGAAATTGCTGAGCCATGGCAGTTCCTGTTACGTTTTTAGAACACTAAAGATGGTTTATCTTTCACACATTATAATTCTGAAAGTGTTGGCATTATTAGCAATGGTCAGAGCATCGAAACTTTTAATTCTGCTTTCGTGTATTTCTAGATGATAGGAGACTCTTTGCAAGGTGATCTGTTTGCTTCTTTTTCACATAAAAATAACTGATTTATTTTATCGTAGTGCAATAAATATTTTTTTTTCTGTAGAGGGGGTAATGATTTTTGTAGTGATTGTATTGGGGAGAGTAGAACAATCTCTAAACTAGGGATAATATCAGTCCTTATACAGAGCTTTTCTGCAGTACTGAATTTTATTTTCTGTAGTAGATCATGCATCACTTTTCTTTGAGCTGCTGTCAGATCTGTGAAACCTTTAATCTAGTGCCATTTTCTAGATAACTCCTGAAGTAGTTCCAGCAGAGAACTTCTGCATCAGCAGTGGCTTTCAAGAAAGCAAAGTATCTGTTGGGAAGTCACTTTTAGTACTTTTCTTGAACTGTGGAAATGATAGTGCTTTACTAGCATCTGAGTACAACAACTCTTATCAAGTTAGTGATTTACACTACAAAGAAGTGTGAAATTAAAACAGGCGTTTAGAAGTGCTTATTTTACGATCTGCTTTTGGGGCATACAGATGGTATTTGGTTGCCTCAGTTGCATATGGTAATTTCTGTATACAGATGTGGCCTTCTGTGGCTGGATGTGGCGCACGTAACTTCTTGCTGAGTATCCTGACAAGAGGACTGAAAAGTTGTCAAAGTAAATGGATTTCAGAAAACTCCCTGTGGCAGGTAGACATTAATATTAAAAGGTGTTCAGCATGTGATGTGGGTTTATGTAGGCTTAAAATTATTCTCAAACAAGGAAAAATTGCTTTCCAGAAACTGTGCACAGTATTGAAAACGTACTGCTTCCCAGCTGACAATAAGCACTTTTGCAACAATTGCAATAATAGCGTTTATGTTCAGATAAACAGATTTTACAACGTCTCTTTCCATAGTGACGTTTGGTGATTACTAAAGTGTTAAAGCTATTGTTCCAGAAGCGAAGTTCTCGGGCCTCTTTGTTAGCTACCAAAGGACCCCAACAATCAAAAAATATGACAGGCAGTAGTGTTGAAAAGGTCTTTCAAAAAATCTTGTCAAGCCCAAAAGCCAAAGAAGAGATCAGGCAGAAATGTACAGAAATAGTGTGATGAAACAGCGGCTGCCTTCTGTCCTAAGCAGAGAGTGAATAATTGCATGGCTTCCTCTTCTCTAAAACCATGATGGAAACTCTGGGGGAGGTAGGTTGACTAAGATGGTCAGAAGATCACTGCACTGAAAGTAAAAAGAACGTAGGGAAGAGAGAAAGTGTACCTATTTAGTGCAAAATGATTATATTTTGGACAGCTGGTCAAAATATCAATGGTCAAGACGTTCTTAACTTGGTTGTACTTACTTGAGTTTCAAATGAGAACAACTATAATTGCTCATCTATAAACATAAATTCAACCTTCCATATTACTGAATCCTGTGGAAAGATTGACATGATTGGAGTGTTAAATTCAACAGTCACAGCCTCTTTAAGAAAGATAAAGTGGGCAAAAGTCAAGGGGGAGCACTCGAAAAATAGCATTTCTTGTTGCTTTGTCAGTGACCTCTTGAAAGAAAATTAATATTTAAGGGATTACTGTCAGATTAGAAAAATATGAAGCAAGTAATCAGTATAAAGTTATTTCCTGATGTTTGCAGAAGACCATCAGATCACCCTAGAAAAACAAGATAATGAGCTCAGGATGTAGTTATGATATATATACAGGGAAAAATGAAGATATATGATAGAAGACCGGTCTGGGTGAAATATGTTAGAAACATCAACTTCTTGAACAACAACAAAAAAGGACTATTGAATTGTAGGGGTTTATGTTTAAATTAACACAGTTTATAATTGTGAATTGTTTAATGATATTTCTCCATAGCCAGACATCTACAGGGTGGCCTGATTATAAAAAACAAACAAACAAAAAACTAGCTGCCTTACTGTCTGATTTAATGAGAGCGAAACTAAAACGGAGAAAATGATAACAACTGATGGAAGTCAGAAAGTAGGAACACTTGGAATGTAAAAAGGTCCTGAGAAATCTGATGTGATTAGTGCTGCTCTGGGCAGAGATTTTTTTCTAGGTGATCTCTGTGAGTCCCTCCTCACCTAAATTATTCTGTGATTCCAGGATGGTAAGAGAAAGGAAAATAGGAGTAAGACATGTTTAAGTATATCGGGAACCAAAGGAAATCTAGCAATGATACTCATTCATTGTTAGGAGGAAATAGTATTACCAGTAACAAGTATGAACAGTACAAGTGTTGATTTAATATTCTTGTCTTTCTTGTGTCTGTTTTGGGGTAACAGATGACAAAACAAACGATGTAAGCTTTTCTGCAGTAACCTGCAAGGATGATGGTTAGATATTTTAAAGCAACTTGTTCTAAATAATTTTGTATTTAAGTTTTCTGAAAAATTAGTCAAAGAACATTGTGACTGTTCGTTGTGAATTTTAGTCTTGAACCACTGAAGAACTTCAAAGGAACTGGAAGGGAGCTAACACTGCACCAGTAAGTTAAAAGACTATAAAGGATAGTTTGAGTTGGTATAGGCTGAAGTGAGTCCTACAAAATGGAACACATGACGCAGGTTTTTGACTAATAATGAGAAGAGGGAAGAGAAAAATGACCCATATGGATTTATGAAAAATTACTTCCTACCAAACTTGTCTTGCTTTGATGAATTATATTTTTTTGTTGAGAAAAATGTAATAAATTTTTATAACTTGAGTTAGTTTCTAAGTAATCTCTCATAAGTCATTTGCCTTGCAAAGGTCAGGGAATTGTAAGTAATGAAAACAAGTCACTAGCACAGAATGATCCTGATTAGTGAGAGAACAGCATGTCTTAATACATTTCATACTCCTCTCTTCTGGATCGTACTCATCTTTTCTGGAAAGCAGCATTCCTGAAAAGAACTATAATCTTGGTAGATAATTAGCCTGTCATCACATTATGATGCTGCACTCAACAAAACAGGATTCTTGGATGGATAGGCAGATAAATAGGGGAATTTTTAGAAGAAATGCTGTGTCCAGTTCTGATGAGATGATATTCATAAATTCCAAAGTTTTCAGAGAACAGCTATGCAAATAGCTGTATGCAGTAAAATGCAGTAAAAAGATCTCCTTATAAGGAGAGATTCCAAGAATTCCGTTCAGACCCCCAAAAGATGATGGTGAAATTTTGTCACCTGAACTACATAAAAATGTTGATAATCATTTTAGACTACAAAGAAAAATATCAAGCATAATTTAAAGTAGAAGCTAGACAAAATAAGGCTGGAAATAAGGTATATGCTTTTAACAGCAGGTAAATTGAATAGAACAATTTACTGAAGCTTTCATTCAATTCTACCTCACTAGTAAATCAAGAGCAAATGTTTTTCTAAAGCTATGCTGTAGGTTAAAGAAAGTGCAATTCAGGGCAGTCCTTTGGCATGTCATGCATATGAGGTCATTCTAGATTCTCAAAAGTATTTGGTCCAGCCTTATCTACAAGTCAGCTGAACACAGATGTTTTTACAGGAAAATTGAAGTGTTATCATATATAGTATGAAAGCATGAAAAACCTTTTAAAAAAATCGGAAAACCTTCCTTAGATAAGAGAGGAAGCTACTTATTGTCTTAAATTGAGGAAAAATTATGAGAAGGAAATTATTCATCTGGAAATTGCATGAAGCGAAATTGTAGTGGATATTAATAGTTCATTGTACACAAGATAAAGTAATTGCAAAAAAAAAAAAAGGCAAGCACGACTAAGTTCTTTGCTCAGATCTTTTAATAACTTGTAGAATTTTTTTTTGTCAGAAATCCACAATGCAAAAATTGAATGACTCTGTCCTGATATTTGAGGACAGTCTAGAGGCAAGCAAATGTCTTTAAGTAAAGAGACAATATTTGGTCTTTTCAGGATATATTATATTTTTAATTTTCAAATGGAAAATGTGTTCATGTGAATGTTTTCTGGGGGAAGATAGGAAGTAAATAGTATTCCAAATCACATTACTTTGCAGGGAGAGGAGGGAATTTATTTTTCACTTTGCCCTTAAATGAAAACAGAAATAATCTTATTAAATATTTGAACATCAGTTTGTTAAACCACATAAAAAAGACAGACTCCGTTTTCATCGTTAGCAATTTTCTAGCTTTTGTATTCTGAAGAAAAGTTTGTCACTATGCCCCAAGACATCAGAGATGCAACAGATTCTTTTGCAGCTATGAAGACATGAAAGTACCCTCTCAATAAAATTGTCCTTGTGCTTTTCAACTGCACCTGGGCCCAGCTGGCTAGGAGTCTAAGGCAATACCTACAATAAGCGTTTTAGTTCAGATCTGGGGTGTGGTTTTGAAATAAATCCTACTATTGTCTCCACTTACCATGCTTTGGTTCTTTCCAAGGGAAGGTGTTTGAGTGCATGACCTAGCTTCCTCAAGGAAGAACCAAGAGCCACGTGTGCTCTAGGGACACAACTAATTCTTCTACCTCCAGAAATTTGTGCTCACCCACAGGACCAATTAAGAGCTAATCTGTATGATGTGGTGGACACTGGGTCCTCAGCACCAACTCTTGTGCTAGGCAGATCGCCTCTTCCTTCTTGGCACTGCTCACTGATGTTCACACAGCCTGACAGAAGTGCGAGCATGCAGGAGATCCTTGTCCCCTCTCTGTGGCAGGAGCAGCAGAAACTACTGAGGAGGAAGGGGTGATGCCTTCTGCTATCATTTGTGCCTGGTAAATATTGTTCCTGAACAGCTGTTGGCTTTCTCTGTTTTTTTGCTTCTGCGTGTTTAGAAGCCCCAAAAGTCATCTTGCAACCAGAACCCCGAATATTCACAGGGCTGGGACATGAGACCACATGGGTGCAGTTATCACACAGAGCTTATCACATTGTGTATTCAAGGTCTTCCACACTCATACACTGGGCCTTACAAACTTTTATTGAAAGTGCTGTTTTGTAGAAGTTAAAAATAATTTATTTGCCGAGTCCAAAATCTTCAGGTCAGAAGAAACAACTACGACATTTAGTTTGACATCCAATTAAAACTCAGGCCAAATTTTTTTATCTAGTGTACATCTTTGTACAGCCTAGTAATTTATGGCTAAGCTAGACCATATCTTTATGAAAGACATCCATTTTTGATTTAAAATGTTCTATAGAGAAACCAGCGTGCCCTTACGTGAGGTGTTCCATTGATTAATTGCACTCACTCTTAAAATATTTCCAGTCAGACTTTGCTGCTTCAGTCTTCAGTCATTCGTCTTTGTGTCTTTGTCTGTCAAGGAGCTGCTCGCCACTGAAAAATCTTTTAATACATAGATACCTACAAACTGAGACTCTGCTGCCCTTGGGAAAATAGTTCAGTAAAAGCAACACACCTTGTCAAAATCCTTTGAAAGAAAAGAAACCGGAATTTAAAACATCACTTTGTTTTCAATTCTTTCCAATTACAGGGGAATAACAAGGAAAGCAGGGGTAACTTTTTTGTTCTTTCTATATAGGATAGTTATACTGAGCTTCCAAGAGATGGAGAGAGTTTTTTTACCAAACCATGGCAATGAATTGAAATAAAGAAAGCCTGGAATAGCCTTTTTGTTTCCTCACAGTTGTTATCATTTTCAGAGAGATATAACGTGGTGATTTTTTATTTTTTGAAGTTGGTTGTGTCTTGGAAAGTCATTCCTATTGCAGCTGCTACTAACTAAAGCTCTTTTTTCCCTGAATGATAAAATTGGAAAAACCTAATGGGAAGTGTAGAGAAGGTGGAGCCAGGCAGCCTGAGGTGTACAATGGTAGGACCAGGGGCGATGAACATAAGTTGAAGCACGGTTACATATAAAGAAATTTATTTTGTCTTTTACCATGAGAATGACCATAGGCGGGAGTAGGTTCCCAGAGAAGTGTTTTAAATCTTTATTCATGGCAATACTCAAAACGACTGTACGCAGCCCTGAGCTACCTCATCTAGAAGACCCTGCTTAGAGCGGGGAGTTGACCTGGATGATCTGCAGAGGCCCCTTCCACACTGAATTTTTCTTTCATTCTGTGAAGTAATGCCACAACTATGACTATACAAGTGTTTCAGCCTTTCTCCCATTGAGGGAACCTGACAAGGGCTCCTCCTCCCCCTGCTTGAGGATGCGTGTGAAGCTTGTTGAAAACTGCTGTCTTTGAGGTTGGGAGAACAACTCCACAAAGAAGTGGCTGGACCAACGAAGCTCCATTTCCTTAGGCAAGCAGGCCCAAAACCGACAGCAGGTCCCCATCTAACCATATTTCTTAGGCATATGCTGTATGTGAAACAGTGCATTATTGAACTGGTAGTCTAAGTTGGCAGCTTTGTTGACGTGCAACAAAAAAAATATAGTTAGGTCCAAGATTTGAACTACCCCCGTTCCGTAGTGCTGGTTACTAAATCTCAATCTCACAACTTGATCTTTTGACAGACAGTCACATTCGGGTAGATGGTGATACCTAAAATTAATTCCACTGTTTTTTTGTAGTGAGTAGATTGAAGCATGGCGTTTGCATTTATTGAAAATTACAGAGAAAGACACTAACAATCAGGAATCAGAACTCATTTTTATTCACTTGCAGTTTGTCTCCCAGTTCTCTAGCCATTACAAAATATTGCCTCTATCAGACAAGCCAATGTACAAGCAATGCAAATTAATAGCTAAAAGAAAAATGAATCTCTCATTCTAGCACAGTGTATTGTGTCACAAAATTTAAACAAGTATTATTCTATTACCAATTCATTCCTTTTAATCAAACAAAGGATATGCCTGTCTTTGTAATTTTTCTATAAATAAACCACGAAGTCTGGAAATTTTTAAATTGGGGAAGCCAGGCTGTCAGCATTCAAATTCAAAAATGTCTCTAGTATTATACTCTAAAAAAAAAAAAAAAATCTGATAAAAATAAACTTGTTACATAAGGTCCTGATTCAGCAAAGAAATTAACTACCTGCTTACCTTTTAGGCATATAAGTGAACCTGATAGTACTGAGTAAGTGCACGTATGTCTCAATTCAAGATTAATGAATGTCAAGAGTCATTGTCATTGTTAGAAACAAAAATGCATTTCAGCTCTACTGTTCATTAAGAATATGTCTGGTGGATTGGTTGGTTGGTTTGATCGCTTGTTTTAGCAAGGTCAAATATTTCAGTTGTTATGTGCCTATGATAAACTTATTTTCAACTACTCGGGTAACGGCAGTGGTCAGATAAGGTACTTGATCAAATAGAGTTACTAAAAGCCAACATAATTCAGTGGTTTCCAGTTTTTACTCTGGACCAGTCTCTTAATAAGAATAGTCAGACCTGTAATAGCAAGGGACTAGATTCTGACTTGAGAGGCCCTGTCCAGTCTACGTTCTGGCCAAATAGTAAAATCAGAAATTACTAAGGCAACATAATAAAAATGGAAAGAGGCAAGAAGAAAAAAAGGCACCATTCAGAGCTGTCATTCTGGCAAATATATGCAGAGCACACTTGTCAAATTTGTGCTACGAATTTAGTCTCTTCACTGCTATTTAGCTTCCTTGTTGCCTGTTGATTTTTGTGTGTGATTCCAAGAAGGACAGGAATTAGGTACCTGCTGAGCTATAGTCCAATGTTACAGGACTTAATTTTTGATGAAAGAAGAAATTCTGGTGTATGATTCTGTGACAGAATATGAATTGTGAAAGGAAATGCTTGTGATCTTTGAAACACGAATACCCCTTTTTCATACTGAAGCCCATACTAAAACTACATTCTTGAGCATTTTATGCTTTTGGTCTTTTTCATAATGTTCATTTTTTGTCTTTTCAAATCCTTTCAAGCCTTTCTACAGCTCTTGATTTCACTGCCTTTTCCATTCTGGATTACGGTAGGTTTTTCAAGTCTGAACTCCCTTGAACTTCACACACATTTACAGGGTCTGGAATTATGGGGTCTAGAACTTCTTTAATATAAAAGAAAGGGAATTATACTGACATGTAATACAATGGTGTTGGAGGCTTACTTCTTTGGAATAAATATGATAAAATAGATCCTAACTTTATATACATTTTGCATATCAAGAATAAAGACTTGTAAAGACTCAACATCAGTGAATTTGAAATCATTTGAGAGGTCTTGGTAGATGAACTGGACGTATGGTTCCATTGTTTTAAAAAAGCAAATGCAAGAAAATACAGAAGAAAGATGAGTTTACTTCTGACTCCAGCACAGGTGGAACTACTGGATTATCTGTTGTACCTACGTTGCAGAAACTGTAGGAAGGTGTGCTGGTTTTGGCTGGGGTAGAGTTAATTTTCTTCATAGAAGCTGTTTGGGGCTTGCCTTGGATTTTTGCTCGAAACAATGTAGGTCAATGTAGGTAATACAGGGATGTTTAAGCTGTTGCTGAGCGGTGCCTACGCCGAGTCAGGGCCTTTTCTGCTCCTCACACCACCCCACCAGTGAGCGGGCTGGGGCTGCACAAGAAGCTGGGAGGAGACACAGCCGGGAGAGCTGACCCCAACTGACCAAAGGGATATTCCATACCGTGTGATGTCGTGCTCAGCAGATAAACTAGGGTGAAAAGTCAGCCAGGGCGCTGCTGCTCGGCGACCGACTGGGCATCAGTCGGTTGGTGGTAAGCAATTTTTTTTGTTTGGTTGATTGCATCACTTTATCTTTCTTGGGTTTTATTTCTCTCTTTTTGTTATCTTCCTTTTCATGGCAATTTATTTAGATTATTTTTGATTATTTTATTTTTAAAACTGTTCTTATCTCAACCCATGAGTTTTCTTACTTTTACCCTTCCAATTCTCTTTCCCAAATCCTATTGTGGGGGGAATGAGCGAGCGGCTGTGTGGCGTTTCGTTGCCACCTGGGGTTAAACCACAACCGAAGAATAGTTTGGGGACTCAAATATTAAATGTCTTAGAAGCCCTTAAAATTTAAAATTATGAAAATGGTGCTGTAACTGCCTGGGAACGTTTTGGCAATTTTTTTCATCTTCTTTCTTCAATGTAGTTTCTCTGAGACCGAATAAAGATTGAGAAGACTTGATCTGTATGCAGGGAGTTGCTTTATAATGTTACTGACCTTCTCTGACTTAGCAGACAAAACATAATGGGATCCCTTGCTCAGCTACAAAAATTCAAATGTGTGTATGGGGAGGCATCTTTTTTCTATGCAAGGGCCAGTTTCAGTGAGTTGTGGGAGCTTTGCTGTTACTGGAAGTCTTCTGAATGGTATATTCCAGGTGAAGCACAGATGGTTGGAGGTTGGTATGGGAAGTGTTGAAAGACTTCTCTTGCCTGCCTTGGATGAGGAGCCGGGTATGGGGACCATCCGTCCTCTGGGCCTCACACCCTATGTGTCCTCTGTGTTAACCCTGTAGGGACTGGTTGCTACCGTGCCACTGATGGATAGAGATGAAAGTTTGAAATTAGAAAAGGATGTTCTGTTTGCTTGTCTGTTCCCGATGCCTTTCTTTGACAACTGTTGTGACAGCAGAGAAGGTGCTTGTCCTCCTTGTGCACCCTGTTGACAGCGTCGGGGGCTTTTTAAATCCAAGTTGCAGTGGTTATTCTCCATATTACTTTCTAATGGTTATACACGAAGAAGAAAACTGTCTAGACTGTTAACTATCTTACAGATGAGGAGTTCACAAACAGTGAATTATGTACTCTATAAAGGGAAGATCTAAAAGTGTTTCATTTCCTCTGTCATTTTTCAGCATCTGCCATTAAAACAACCACGTGGCAACTATTGCAGAGCGTTAGGCAGGTACTGCTGCCCTTTTTACAGTGAAAACAGTGAAAAAAGGGCTTTGTTAGCAAACAAAAAGACTAAAAAAGGAAAAGCAACTTACTAGAAAACACCAGAAAAGATAACAATTTTTCTTTCAAAGACTTTCAGGTGCTTCTTAGTAGGTTGTATTATGGTATATACCTTTACTGCAAATAAAATCAAGTCAGAAAAGTAATACTAGCATCCTACTGACTGCTTCGATACCCAAGCTGTTTTATTGATGTCGCTCATTTTTACCTTTTATTTGCTTTAGTGGTAGTGTATTTAGGATAACCAGAACAATAGTTTAAAGGCTGATAGAAAATCTGCTGAAAGTGATATAATTTCTGTCCACTAAGTTTCTAACTAATTTTTACTTAATTTAATGAAGTTAGAAGACATGTTTTCCCTAGTGAAAAATCTACGGCCCTTGTAAATAATAAATACATGCTTAAAAACACACACAAATTTCTTACCAAATTTGTTTTGGCACTGTAGAATAAATCTATTTTCTGGAATGAAATTCTGATAAACAAGCTTTGTCAGCTTCTCATTTAGAGCAGATGACTTTATGCTTTTTGCATTGCTTTTTCATGTTAGTTTTGATTGCTTAGATTTTTTTTTTTTATTTTTCTTGAGAACAAGGCTGCATGTGTTTAAATAAAGTATTTTCATTTTTTGCTTCGTTGAATTTTGCAGAGCAGGCTAAAGAATGTGTGTGGGTAATTAATATGTGTCTGTTCTGACCAGAGAAGTACTTTGCCTGTTGTGACATTTGAATGTCCTCTGAGAAAGTTACTGAAAAGACTGCGTATGAATTCTTCTGGTTTTTTTTTCCTTCCTGCTTTTAGTATTAGTTTATGGGAATCTAATTTAATTTCAGTTATTTTACCAGAAATATTCTCACTGTTTGTAATTAGGGATTTAGCAGGGGTGACTTTTGAAATTACAGGGCCAGGTTATGGTAAGATCCTAACAAAGAATGAAATCTTTTTTGATGTGTACATTTGAGAGTTTTTGAGTATTTCATTTCCATTCTTCTGTTTCAAGAAAGCAAACACGTACTGCAGTTCTTACTATAAGGCTATTTAAAAAGTTCTCAGAAAACCTGGACGTCTCTGTACACCCACAGATTTTAACGTACCTTTGCTTTTTTTAAAAATGTTATTAAAATTATTTTGATTTCAATAATTAGATATGAATCAATGTAAATGATAACACGATGCTTTATCATCAGGTAATTCTGATAGCCTTTGTCTAACCCAAAGAATTTAGAAAATATTTTAATCATACTTGTTCTCTATAAAGTACTATGTAAATACTAGATTTCGGTACACAAAATCTATAGACTGAGATGCCTATACATTTATACATTTTCCATATCTGAAAATGTTAATACTGGTCTTGATTTTTCTCTTTTCTTTTTCTAACAGTAATCCAATTTTTCCCTTGATAAAGCATGTTTGTCTTTTTTACTCAGATGTATTTTCATGTGATAGGTTATGTCACTCTGATTCAAATACCTTGTTTGTTTGCAGTGCCATAGCGTAATAGTTGCTGTGGAAGGTTTCCATTTCTGATATCAAAGGTACCAAAAGAATATCCCCTTGACAATCAACAATTTATTTCTTTACAAACAAGATGAGTCCTGCTCTTGCTGTCATTCACTATAATAATCAGCAAAACTTTGAAGTCAAGAATATTTTTATCTCGATGTCAAGTGAGGAATGTTTCATTTATCATTGTTTCTCTGCAATACTTGGTTAGGGTTTGGTTGCTGGAATGCCTATAATTTCACAGTCGTAAAAAAATATCTTTTTGTGTGTCTATCATTCAATACCTCAGCATGTTAGAACTGAAATATGCCTGCAACCCCACAGCTTTCCTTACGGTAACATAATACATCTGAAAGATGCCTGCTACTTATGTTAAAATACTTAGCTCAGTTTCTACTTATTGCTTAATGAACAGTTTGTGTTATTAGGCAGGGTTGATTATTCTCCGACTGGTGCTGTCAGCAGTGTCAAAAACAAATTTGCTAGCAAATATTATAAAATCCTCATGTTCTTGTACCAATAACATGGCCCAGTACGCAGGATTTTGCAACAGGTGCTCCTGTTGCAACAGGAGCTCACAAACTCGCACCTCCCCTTTTTTATTTTTTCATTGTAAATAATAAAGTTTTTTACTTTCTCCTGCATGTCATCTCCTCATGTATAACTGAGTATTCTTTATTATGCAGGTATCTATCTTAACTTGCCCTTAAAAGCCAAGAGCTTTTTATGTCTTCTCTGCTCTTGCAGGTTCCAGACAAGAAGGTATTTTTGTTCAGAAAAGCACATATTTGCTTGACTTGATGCCCAGAGCACTGTCAAAATTTGTAATTTGTTTTCAACTTAACCAAAATTAAAATGGCCTTCTGCATTAGAAATTAGTACTCAACACATCCTCATGAGAAGGCCACCTTCTTCTACCTTTGTACGCAGCCTGTGAACTGCCCACTTCCCCTTACCCACAACAGATTTCCCAGTAAAGTGAGTAGAAAGTTCTTAAGAAGATGAAATAAACAATAATATCTAAATGTACTGCTGGTACACAGAGTAAATGTCTCGGTGAGACTGAATGTCACAAAGAGCTGGAAAGGCAATTTTAGAGCTGCCGTTTATTGTCTCTCTCTTTCTTTCCTGGCATTCTTAGCATTTTCTTTCCAGTTCATCCTCCGTTTCTCATTTACTTTTTCCTTCTGTGTTTTATTGCTTTTGAGAACTCCCAGCTGATCCTCCTGTGCTGCGTTTCCACTTCCTCTCACAACTGCTTTCCAAAACAGGCTCATTGAACAGTTAATGCTGGCACTTAAAATGAGTGAACAACCCAGTTAGATTAACCGAGGGTAGGGAAATTCACGTCTCAGACTTTCATTCTCTGCCAGCTCAGGAAGACAAAAGAACATCAAACAGCTCCCAAGTTCTGCCAGGCATAGCAGTGCAACGTGTAATTGGGACCATAATGTCCGTGCTGGTGATGATGTCGCTGTTTTCCGCCTTTAGAGGATAAGGACATTTGCTGTTTGCTGGGGTAGAATTAAATAGAAGAAAGGAGAGAGTTTCACAGGTTCAACCTTTTAGATTTGGGGTGTGAACAAATAAAGATAACTATTTAAGCCTTCCTGGGGGTAAAAGGCAGTAACTGGCCCTTCTGATCTCCTTTGTGGATGTTCACTAATTCATCCATACTTATGGCTAGCTTCCTGTGCATCAAGAATTTGCATTTTTGCTCCCAAGTAAGACATGGCATCGGAGAGAGAGCAAAGCCACGGTACTTGGTCTCAAAAGATAATAAAACGTCATGAGAATGACTCTTCTATTATTTAGCCAATGTGGCTGATACAGAAGGAAGGTGACTTTTCCAGCTAAGAAGTGTGGGGTTTGGTTGTGGTGGTTTTTTTTTGTTTTTTTTTTTCCTTTTTCCTAGCCTTCTTGATCAAGCTTCCTATATTTCTGAAGGGTTTTGCAGCTGCACTGCTTATGCTTAAAGTCTTTTTTTTTTTAAAGCTCTCAGACAAAGTTATTATTGTGAAGTGTTCGTAAAATACATGTATAGATATATTTACATATATAGTGTATAGATACACGTTATCTATCTAGATATATATAGTGTATAGATATATCATATATATATAGTGTATATAGATATATATATATATACGTGTGATACATATAGATAGATAGATAGATACATATATATATAGATACACCACCCCTCCTCCTCCTGAGAAAAAATGTTGTCAGGACCAGGATTTCAAAAGTGTGTATTTGAGATAAGTCCCACTGCCACGGAACAGAGGTCAACACCATTACCTTTATGGGCCGGCATGTTGATAAACTTGGTTTCAGTTCCCCTCCTTCCTCTGCCAAGTGACGATAATTTTCAGCGCTAGCTGACGCACGGGCATAGACTAGTCTTCCAGAGGGTTTTGTGCTGGATGTGATTTGCTCTTTCCATTGCTTCTCATTGGCAGAATAGAGAGAAGTTGCCCTCCTGAACTTCTGAGATGAATTCTTACATTTGACTATTTACTGTTCTCTGTATCTTATTCTTGCCTTTCGCCACCTTCCTTTAGTCTGTCCCTCCGTGAAGGAGATGGCACAAGTTATTTCTGCCTACAGCAGTCCCCCAGAAATGCAAAGTCAGTTTATTGCTTGTTTTTTATTTAGGTGCCCTTTATTTGTGCAGCAAAGCAGGAGTTCAGAGATAGTGAGGATATACAAACTTAGTGCAGGCTGCTGTTTCGGCAGATTGCCGAACACTGTTTGATAGCTAAGATTGTCTCTCATTTGCTCAGACCACGTTGTAAGTAATCTCCTTTAGGTTTAACTCTGGTTTTGAGTCAAGAAGCTAGTTAGATTTTGACGTAAATGTATTCTCTCTCGCTTTAATCTGCACAAACTTCAGAATCAGTGGTCCTGAAAAAGTGTTTCCCATTGGAGTTTTTCAGAGTTTATATAACTATATACATATATAATTGTATTTTTTTACAAGACAGGATGGTATGTGAGTAATTTAAAATTTCCCTTCCTCCACCTTCTTAATTTCATTTTCCAAAGTTGCCGTTGAAATTTGTCTGCAATAATAATTTCTTACTGGCATAGTATTTAATTCTTAGAAGTACTTCTGCAAGTTTGCATCACTTTATAAAGTCTGAACAGACCTTAACAGACCTTTTCACTAGAATTGCTGTAAAGGGATTCCTAATGGTTAGTTTGTTTTGCCTTCAGTATATTTAAAATGATAAATATTTGTCAAACATAAAGACAAATTCCTAGTGTTAGTTTCTCGGTAAGAAAATAGTTTCACTTTGCTTTAGTCACTGTTTTGCAAAACATGTCACTGGTTAATCATCGTGGAAGAAGCCTTCCAACCTGCTGCTGATGTTGCATTAACACAGATCCTGGGTGCTTTGTTAAATTCAAAACATTTCAGTGGAGCTTTATACCTGAGACAGTATTTAATTCCTCAAAGTAATTGCTCTTGCCAATCTTTCCACGCACTGGTTTAGCGTGGAATGAGGTTATTAACAAAGGGATGCTGCTCATTTCTAATCCTTGTAATTTCTTTCTGTAGTCAGTGCAGAAAGAGAGCGCAAGAGACTGCCCTCTAGAGAACAAGAGCAGCTCCCGAGTTAGGCGTTGCCTTCAAGAAGTCTTTCTCCATTGACTGCAGACGAAGGCTAAAGAAACTAAAATAGCTATGTAACTAGTCTGGATTTCTAACTCATTAGGAAAGCTTAATTATATCAATATGTTAGAGATTTTTCTGTGATACAAATTCAACTTCCATCTGCACAACTTCTTCATCCTTTTTTTTTTTCGCTTTTTAGCTTCTAGTCAAAATATCTTCTCCGTGAGCGTCTCAATTAATATGGGAATGTCACTGAAAACTGTTTCCGAATTTGTTTTTGAAAAAAATGAAGGCGTTTGCATGGGAAGGCAGTGAAACGCTACGCAGCCTCTTGCTGCATGTTGTTCATTTTAAAAGGAATTTGCAAGGACCTTGCAGCTCTTTCTAGCTTGCATACCCAGTTGGTTGCATTTGGTTTAGAACAGCCCCTAAAAGTACCGCTTTAAATGAGAGTTGTTCGACACACATACAGAGCACCTACCTTGTCAACCCATGCTCGGTATTGTTTGATAAAAATCAGCCATCACTTGCACATAAAGCCTGAGATTTCTACGATAAGCTATCGTAGGTATGATGTGTTCTTAATACAACTAACTAGATTTCACATACTTGCTTTCACTTGTTCTACAGAAATACACATCTGCGTAGTTGTTTACATTACAAGTTTTAGCTTTTGATCATGGAATGTTTTGTTCTCCTGATTCACTTAAAATGATAGGTCTTTTAAATGCAAGCCACAGTTTTATTCTTTGTACCATGAAGTTTTGTTAAAAGTTTTCCCTTAATGAAATAAGCATTCTACCATATATATTTTGAATTACTGCTATATTTCCCATATCAGAACCTACTTTAAAAACCAATCTTTTTGTTGTTGTTGAAGAACTGAATGAAATACATCTCTGTATTTAAAGCATAAGAGTGTTTTTTGTCATCTTTGTGCTGACGCTTCAATATTTGTTTCTAGTTTGTGGTTGAAGAAGGTTGGAATTTCTGGTTGAAAGTGTGATTTTTGCAGGACTGCCATTTGTTTGGTTTATGTGCAATTGGTAGTTTTTGTTTGCTTATGATTGTATTCTTTTTTTATTCTCTGGTACACTGCACTTTTACCTATGGATGTTGCTATTCTTCTCCTAAGTTTAGCAGTTTTATTTTCATGTACTTTTTAAGCCCATGCTTTTTCTGCCAAGTCAAGTTTATTTCTGAAAGTAACCTCACTACATTCCGATTCAATTTTTTCATAAATAAATTTCATTCCCAGTTAATCCACATTGATATGATTTAGCTGCATTACTTAGTTGCTTACCATAACTCAGGGGCCTTATGGTGCAGCTGATTCCACATAAATAAAAGTGGGTCGTTTCCCAACTATGAACTTCCAGACATCATTGAGTGAGTCACTCAGAAATTTCAAACAGGCCATCAGTTTTTGGAGAGCAGACCAAAGAAACTTATATTGTTGGAGCAAGCAGTTGTGCTGAAATTAAATGGTTTATGAAACTGGGGGAAGGTTACAGGAGATTTTGTGTGAGGTTTTTCTGATAGGGGCTATTTTTTTTTTAGAAAAACCGGCAATATAATTTCAGGGAGATCAGAATGGATGGAGCAAATTAGTAATTTAAACGTTTTATGAATAAGAAAGTTCAGTGTCACTTTGAAACTATTTTTGTTTTCATTCTTTTATTGTATAGCAATGAAATATAAAAAGTGGAAATTACAATAAGACTTTTCAATAAGATTTTGTACAGTTACAAATTTTGTTACTTTGCAGTTATCTAGAATAAGCTCATCTTTTATAATTCATCTCCAAAGTCCATCATTCCATATAGTTGTTGTTTTCTGTCAATTTACTGTTCCCACTGGTATTAAATGGAGACCTGTCATGTTTCTTGGGAGGGGGTAAAAGGATGTTGCCTCAGCTATCCTGGAAAAGTATTGGAAAGTAGGAAAATAGTGCCTTTTGGGTTAAAAGATGCAAATGGAAGTATTCTATTTTGAAGTGCTCTATTTCTGTCACTATGTAATTAGCATGCAACGTAAATGCATATGGTTAAAAAATGGACTCTTGTGTCTTGGTGCTAATCACAGTGCAGTCAGACCAACAAGTACCATCACTTTGGTCACCTGCTGGGCAGTTATTCACTGACCTTAACGACCGCAGTGAGCAAAACTGATTCTATTTTAAAAGCTTGACTGTAGCTTATGACAGTGAAATAACTTTATCTTCAAACTCTTGGTTCAGTAAAGCATATTGAGTTATAGGTATTCTCTTTGGAGGTTTCTTTTGTTTTTGGAGGTAACTCAGAATTGGGAACTGTCATGGTGAGATGGAACTATTAGTCCCTCTGATGTACTTTATGAACCTAGAGAAAGACCTTACTTGTTAGATTCAAGTAATTCATAAAACTCACCGAATCTGAAGATTATTGCCCAGTGTTGCATTGCAGCAGTTGAGACAAGATTTGATATTTCATATAGATGTATCCAAAAGTCGCTGCATGTTTCTTACCATTACTTTACTAAAGGATCTACAGAAAGTTGTGCTGCATGTTTTCAGCTGCTTATGTGTGTTACCTTACAAACTCTCTTCACGTCTTTCCATTTTAATCTCTTAAAGTCTTCATGTGGATCATAGTATTGGGAAAATCTGCTTCCATTCCTGAGTTTCATAGTGTTGGTGTAATGGAATCCTTTTCTCTGCTTTTAGCTTGTCCCTAAAGAAAATGAAGACATGCTTCAGTGTTTTTTATTATCCGTTTTAGGATCTATTTTCTTATGAATTAATGGCTTCAGTTCCTGAGGTTATCCATCGTACACCATGCCACTTTATTTTCTTAGGAATTTGTTGAAATTCCCCTTGTTTCCTGAAGAATTTTTAGACATCTGCCTTTCCCCTTCTCTGAGCGTGGAATTTGCTTTATCCTAGTATCATTGATACTACTACACTGTGACCTGCTTTTGCTTGGATGGCTACACTGATCTTTTCCCATTTGCAAATCTTTCTGCAGCAGATTTCGTTGGGGTTTTGTCCATTTTTAGTTCCAAGTTAGTCTGCTACATCTGGATCAGTTCAACTTTTTTTTGAGAATGCACCTCAGTGGAACATAATTAAGCCCCGTGTGATAAGAATAATTTCAGTCAGTACGTACTGTGTCATACATACTATTTTCATCAGCAGTTTAATTTTGATACTTTATAGCAGCCAAGTAATTAATTTTACAAACTCTTTTAGAATATTATATGTAATTCTAACTTCCTTTTTTTGAACAAAATGCAAACAGAACAAAAATTCACCAAAAAACCCCTAAGAGAACTACTTCAGGTTACCTGGGCCAGGTTAGGGTTACGAAATGTGCTACTAAATTGTAACCTTCTGTACGGTCCAGGCATTTCTATTCAAAGACATGGTGGGGAGGCATACTCAGACTTCCGCAGAAGAGGAGTCTAGAACATTTGTTGTGCTTATTTTTTCAATGATTTAATTTTATAGTGAATAGGGATGGGAAGGTAGAGGATGTTTAGACTATACATTTGGTCAGATGAAGATATTCCTTTCGTGTTAGAGATAGATACCCTTTTATGTCTCATATCACAAGATCCAGCAAACAGAAGAAAATGTATTATGAGATACAAGAACAACATACCAGACATTTGCGTTATCTATAGATAATGAATAAAAACTGGTGACAGCACTTCCATTTTCTATTTCAGCTGTTTTTAAGGGTTCATTTATAAGGAGCTTTCTGTCCCATTTGGCTGACAAATACTGACGTCTGAATCTTGATTCAATCGGCATCTTCTCCTCTTACTAAATCATTCATGAATGTTGCACTACTTTTAGTCTCTTTATTCTGTCAATGACTTTGTGGTAAAAATAGAAATAGAGCTTTTTGATTTCAGTGATTTGATGCATTCGTGGTTGATGCAGATCATTAGCTTTTTTAAACGCATAAATCATGGACCCTAATTTTACAGTCTTCAGGCTTTTAATCTTTTGGTACAGTTCGGTTGCCTATCTTAAAGGAATAATTTCTTAATTACTTTTTTGTATTGAATGTAATCAATGATTCTGCAATAGTAGATACATACCTACAAACCAGGAGTAGTTAAATTGGAGGGGTTCTCCGAGAAGAAAGAAGAATTATTAGCTAAAAACATAAGCAATTAAAAGAACTTGTATTATTCAACTTAAAGGGAAAAAAAAAAAAAGATAATATATGATAATGTTAAACACTACAGGGAACTAAGAAAAACAAGAAATGTCTTCGACATCCTTATGTGACCTTCAATTAACAGAAAATGAATTTGTTTATAACTAGCTTTGAGATGTGTGCTGTGTAAGAGCTACTGAGCTAAAAGTTGGGGAAAATGTCAACCAGAAGAAAATTCATTGCTGCAAGTAAGCCTGTTGTGCTGCACAAATATTTCTGAAGAACTAGCAAAGGCAGAAAAACACAGGCAGTATGGTAGTGCATGCATCTTCATTTAAAAAATAAAAAAGAAAAAATAGGTGGCTGCAAAGAAAAGAGTTTGTATTAGGAACAATGAATGTACGATCTTTCCTAGCTTGAATCTGGCTGAGTAGTTGAAGGAGAAAAGAAAAAAGACCTCATTTCTATGAAACATTTCTGACATTCAAGAAATCCTTTTGGGCCTTGAAAAGCCCCGTCACACATATGCCACATCTTCTGCCTTGTTTTTTCAGGGAGGTTTGCTGCACTACTGGGGCTTTGTATTGAAACTGTGCAAGAATTGCACCATTTTTAACAATTTGCTCTAGTATGTTTTAGCAGGGATTGCCTTAAAGTTACTTGACAAAAATAACTAGATAAAGACAGCAGCAGATAGGTATCTACCAAATCACTTCAGAGTGTGACAATACGTAAAGTTTAAAGGCCAGTTGGCTTTTAGATGTTGAAAGCATTGTGTCATTTTCCATTGTTAAACCACTTACTGTGATTGTTTATGTGGAAAATTGAACATGCTTGGTTTCTTTTTTAAATCCATATTTAGTGCTAAATGAGTTTAAGATGCAAGGCAAGAAACAAAAATGCTTACTTAGCAAGAAAAACAGAATTTAGATTAGGTTGCAGGTTTTTGCTCTTGAAGAACAGGCAGCTGCTCCTTAGTCATTTTTCTTTTTATAGAATTGAAAGAGAAGAGATGATCGAACTGCAATGGAAAAACCTTAATTTGAATGGTATGAGAGTGTTTTTCACAGCAGAGGAAGCAAATTGGTATATGAGCTGTGTTTATTTTACTCAGGTTTGTTTGATGAGAACTTGCCCTTCACTTGAAATTCTGTAAAGCATTAATGCAACAACTTTTATACTATGCAAAAAGCTGCAATAAGTGACGGCAGTTGCTTATTTCTGTGTCCAAAAGATGTGCCCTACTTAGAGCAATGGAAAGGCCCCACTTGGCTTTGGATTAGGCCTTTGTACAGGAACTGGGAGGCCCATGCTATAGAGTGCTTCTGGAATGGATCACAAGGATGTGTCTGAAAGGTAAGAGCGCTGCTGTCTTCTGGAAGGACAGTTTTCTTTGCTCTGTGTTGAGGGGCTGTATCTCACAGCTACAATGATATCTTATGCTGTAAGATTATGTATTGGAGAAAAACAACAACAAAGTGCAGTGGGGTAGCACTTCTACCAAGTTTTTACTTCAACGGTTTGATATTGGATCGTATAGTTTATCTTCCCCCACCATGGCAGTGTAAAAGGATGGGAGAAGGGGAATATAAGCAATGGTGTATTTTGTTTTACTTCTCTCTCTTTCTTTTTTTTCTAACTTGCACACTTGGAAGATCAGGTCTCTAAATACATACCAGAAGGGTTCATCTGGAGAATCTGGAGAACTGTTGTCTTTTTCGCCCTTTACCTGGTTTGTGTTTTTTCCTACTTTCTTTCTTACCATCTTGTTCACTATCATTTGTTTTTGTAACTCCTTTGCAAACTCATTTGTGTCTCTTGCTGGTTTCTTTAGTGTCACGTTGTGGCAATCATTCCATGATTTTGATAATTTTTGGCACCTTTTTGCTGTACCTACTTTGTTTCTACCATCTCATTTTTGGATCATGCAAAAGAGAACTGGAAACAGCCAGTGTTCTAGGCGAGGTGAAAAGATGTCCTCGGTTTTGTGCTGTGGTCTTCTAGAAATTCTTACTATTCTGTTGAAATTGAATGTTAACGTAACGTCTGCAGAGGCCTACTTCTCTTTTAGAGCGCAACTTTGTATACACCTAATTAGAGCTGCAGGTTTTGTTTGGGTTTACTACATGGCTATGGCTTCCCATGCACAACTACTATTGCTGTACAGATATACTGCACTTAATATGTCCCTCTTGAGCTTGCTCATCTGCCTGTAGAACATAAAACTATTTGTGGCACAATGTGATGTCTTAGGTGGACAGAGAAATCTGCAGGGATTATTTATCATTTTCACAAATTGTTGAGAGACCTGAAAACACTGACATGAAAGCATTTTCAATGTAGTTTATGATGTTATATGAAATGCTGCATATTAATTTGTGGGCAAATAAGGTAGCAAAAAAACCCCTTATGATACAGAAGATTTCGGCAGCTAAAAGGCAGTTACTAGCACAGATGTTCTCACATGTTGCAGTCTTAACTCTGAAGGTGACAGCTGAAAACTATGTGTTAACTTTGAATACAAGTGTTAATAACAACTGAGACAGTAAAATGTAATTATTGCATGTTATTATGCTATCACCTGAGCAGCTGCGAGGCATAGACTGAATATTTTCCCACGTTCAATTAGAAGAAGATAAAAGTAGCGCTGCAGAACCGAGTCGGTTAAATGAGAATTTAAATCACTGCAACTGAAGTAGCAATTGTAAAATCATCCCACATCCTAGCCAACAAGGCATGTTTCAAGACTAGCAAAGCGTGACTTTCCTGGCCTTAGGTCACTAAAGCTGGTAGTTTGGATGATATCTGAAGAAAGTGTTTGGCTTGTCAGGCATGTGTATGATTCCTTAACGCTCCTTGGGAAGTGATAGTCACAGGAATGGATTGTCCTGGCAAAAAAAGCAGAAGAAAATTATCTTCCCACCAAGTTACCAACATTGTCCCTTTGCATTTGTCTTGGTGCTTACCGTACTCTTCATTCTCTTATTCAGTCTTTAACCAATACTCGAACCAGGATGAAAACTGCATCTACCTACTGAGTTTGATGCATTTTTCATTGCAAGTGGTTCCTGCGGGGCTGCAGCACCTTCTGTTTTAAGAAATAAGCCATAGAGCAGTGACATGCTCAGTTGTTCTAGATTGTTATAGAAAAATTGTTCTAGAAAAGAAATCAGTTACAGTAATGGTTGATCACCTTTTAGTAAGAATTGATTTTATTCTGATGTTAAGACTTTCACCTTTTCATTGTAAAGGTACTCGCTAGTCTTATGTGTTTCTGTGATCAAGCAAGCACTGGAGCCACAGGAGATGAT
Source organism: Rissa tridactyla (assembly GCF_028500815.1). NCBI lineage: Eukaryota > Metazoa > Chordata > Aves > Charadriiformes > Laridae > Rissa > Rissa tridactyla. Next base: position 67,884,368 of record NC_071467.1, on the reverse strand, counting down.
GAGGTTTAAAAGCTCAAAAGTGAGAATTTAAAAGTTGCTGAGAACTCCAAAATTCTAGCCGCGTGTCAGATGACGTTTCCTGTATTACCTTTCTTTGATGACATTGATTTCTGATAAAATAAAGGTTCAGTTGGAGTAAATTAACTTAAAACACCACCTAGAAGGTCTTTATGGGCAAAGAAATCCATGCATTTCTGGTATCACCACTTAGACTTGCCTCCTGTGTAACACAAGCTGTTCAATCCAGTAATCCTCATAACCCATTATAGCTTGTTTTAAGAGTTGTACGTACTTCCCACCTACTGATTTATAAATTGGGACCAATTAACTACTTAGCCTTCTCTTTGTTACGGGCCGGTGAGTTTCTGATATGTTGCTGTAGGGTTAGCGTCTGACAACTCCTGTCACTTTTGTGGGATACACAGACTAGTTGAGGCTGTAAGGCATGTCTGTAGATTGTCTGGTCCAACCCGTCTGCTCAAGCAGGGTCACGTAGAGCTGGTTGCCCGGGACCACGTCCAGACGGCTTTTGAATATCTCCAAGGAGGGGGAGACCCTGCAACCTCTCTGGTAGCCTGCGCCAGTGCTCTGTCACCCTCAGAGCAAAGAAAGTGTTTACTGGTGTTCAGGCAGCACCTTCTGTGTTTCTGTGTGTGCTGATTGCCCCCTTGTCCTGTCACTGGGCAACACTGAGAATAGTCTTGCTCCCTCTTCTTCTTTCCTTTCCATCAGGTATTTGTACACATAGATAAGTTCCTCCTTAAGCCTTCTCTTCTCTGGGTTGAACTGTCATAGCTCTCTCAGCCTTTCCTCTCAGGAGAGATGCTCCAGTCCCCTAATTGTCTTTGTTGCCCTTTGCTGGACTCATTCCCCAGAGTCCGTATCTTTCTCACAGCCTGGTTTCTTCAGAAAAGTTAATTTATTTTCACTCTCTTATTTGACATTTAAGTGGCATATTCTAATGAGTCCTCTTTCAGATGGCCATTTCCTCATTGCAAACACAATTCTAGGATCTGTACTAGTTTTACTCCGATACTGACTGAGGCATAAAGTTGAAGTCTCCTTTCTGCAAATGCCCATCGAGTGAAATGGAAAAGTACTGGTCTTAAAATTGGGGCTCCATGTCAACCAAGCCACAGCAGTCCAAACATGAAACTCAAAGTGTCTTTTACTTGCTGTAAACAAAGAAATTGTGCAACTCCTCCCAATTAATGTCAACTGAAAGAAAACGACACTGTCCTATATAAGACTAGGCAGCAGTGCTTTATTGTATCAGAGAATACCAGCTTCTTTTATGTAAAGAAATTCTTTCTGTATCCCTCCCACTCTTTAAACTATGACCTAGAAAACAGCGCCCATACCCCCCCACCAAGAGCACCAACAATCCCTTCTGATTCCCACTTTTAAGTGCTTATTTATCTTACGTAGCTGGGTGTCGCTGCCTGGGTCCAACACAACCTCCTTCAGCTTTAAGTTTTCCTTTTGCATTTAACACTCAATAAAACTTAGTGATTCAACATACAAATAAAAGCAATCACTTAACAGAATTTTAGGTTTTTTCCAATATTGTTTATTTGAAACATGAGTACAATTTTACATGCTTCAGAGAAGATTAAAGGTAAACCCTAAATATAAGTGACACAAACCCCTAAATTTCAGGCCATAACGTGTCACTAGTTGGGGTGAATAAAAAACAAACAAAATAAGCTTCAGGTATGGCCTGGTTTTGAGTTTCTTCCATTGTCTTCTGATGATCAAATGCTGTCCTTTTTCAGGCAGCAGGCTAGATTTAATTTATTGGATTTTTTAAAATTTATTTTGTCTTTTTTAATTTACTTGTCTTACATACTGTTCTAGTTAATGAATATAAAGCGAATGCTGAAAGGAAAATCATATTTAGGAAATTTATGTCTTGTTCTCAGGTGGAATATTGAATAAAACCTAACACATTGAATATAGAATGTTATTAATTGGGAGGTAGTTTATGAGCACAGAGTAGTGATGGAGATTTAAAATGTATCAATATCATCTTGTGCCATATCCTCACTTTAGAAATTAAATAAAACCTTAATTTTGACCTTCAGGACAGAATTGTCCAGGTGTAGCAGATGGAACTTCGAAGTGCAATTCACAGTGAACTTCCTCTTACCAGTGTGGAAAAATTTGAAAGATGCTGTCTTGAAACACTAGTTTGTTATTTTCACTTTCTGAAAATTCCTTCTTTCAGTTAATAGAGTTAGGCTGTCACTTTCTTCATATGCCTAGTATTTGCTTTCTGTTTACAACCTTGATGACAGTGTCCTAGGGAGTGATTTATTCTGATCAGCTGTCAACAGGATGATACTGTAGGTAGTGATGTAAAATAAAATAGAAAGAGGTTTCAGATGCTGCGTTAACTTAAGAAATAGGTGCGCAGCATTCTCTTCTGTTTCTACAAAGTAGTGACTCGTCTTGTAACTGCTGCAAGTCTTACAGTCCTCCAGCCCAACCTATTCAGCCTGGTCCTTCCAGGAGAATGGAAACCACTCAGAGGCTTGGACTTGGAAACCTACAACAAAATTAGCTTCCCAGAAAATGCCATAACTTTTTGAGCATCCCTGCAGCCGGTAGTACTGATAATAGGTGCTGAATTGCTTGAAAGTCTCCTTAATAACTAAGCAACCACATTCTACATCAGAAGCTGTTTTGATGACTCTGTATTTTACAAAAATGTTTTAGCTCAGGGAAAGAGAAAGGTAACTCCAGCATGGCTACAACCAGGGAGAGAGATCACAGTAGTGCTTTCAAAAAAGGCTACCATTAAGCAGAGATGGCTAAAGAAAAAAAACAACTGGATTTACCTAAGTGAAGTATTAAAGACAAGCAAAATCAATGAATAACAAGTGGCAAAATAGTAAATTCACCAGTAGAGCTGAGGAATATTTTATGGCCGCTGTTTTTGTCCCCTGAGATATGAGAGACGATCCATTTAGAAGACTGTAACTCTGCGTTGCGGAAAGTTCCCTGTGGACGTTCCCCTGGAGACCTGCCTGCCACTTTTTCTTCCAACGCTGTCCTCTCTCCATGCCAGCTGTGTCATGGCAGCTCAGCTTTCTGGTCAATGAGATTTCCCCAGCCATGGATTGCAATGAGCCACAATCTCTGCTCTCTCTGTTGGGTTGGGTTTTTTTTGGTTGGTCGTTTGTTTTCATGGGTTTTTGGGGTTTGTTTTTTTTTTTTAATGTCTTGTAAGCTTGACTGTCATTCTGTTCCTCCTCCTTGGGTGCAGTACAAAGAGAGGATACAAAGCTTAATGACTTCCCTCTGCATCTCGGAGGTCCAAAAGTCCTAGGAATACTGTGACAAAGCTAATTCTGGAGCAGGGAATGGCATAGCTACTCGGTGGCTGTGACTGTCTGCATGCAGCTTTCTCCACAGGTTATTTCCTATTGCGAGGCAGGCTAAATTAGCTCAGTGCCGCACGGGGATGGTGTCGGTGTGCCGGGGACCTGAGCTAGAACTGCTGCCTGCCACTGCACTTTGCCTCTTCAGCTTGAGTTCCCAGTTCTTAGTTCTGTGCTCTTATGCATGTTGCCGGCACTTAGGGTAATGAGGTGTATCAATTAGGTTATACCTCCTGGTTTTGTGCATCTGAGAGTGGCCGTTTTCCACACAAACACGCACACGAAGCAAATTTTAATCTGTGTTAACAACAGCTTCGTGGCATGCAGTATAAATCTGAGTCCTTGCTCAGGTCTACTTTTTTTTTTTTTTTTTTCATTCCAACCACATTATATTCCACTATTGCTTTTCGCAGTTAATGTTTCTTCTAGCATCACAGCAATTCCATATTGGTGTCTTTCTTAAAACTGAAATATACACGTGTTTCAAAGTCACTAAAATAATACTACAGTGCAAAAACTATAGTAAAGCTTTTATGTTTTTTACAGGCCTATGTACTAGCATCTCTTAAGTGCTCTGACAGCAAGGAAGGAATTTCATGGAAACTGTAGATTTTTCAATATAAACTTAAAAATAGTCTGTTTAGACAAAAAAGAGGTTTGGCAACCTTTGCAATATATCAGTTTTAGGAGACTATTGGGTATCTACAGTGCAACATGGAATAAGACACTTCTGCCATTTATTCCTGCTGTATATATAGTGTTTGCATCTTTATATCTGATAATCCTATCATGCAATACATATCTATATCTAGATATAGATATATATATAACTGCAAAACAAATGCTGGATAAATAGGAGTCCTGACAGTTGCACAAAGATAGCTAATGCAATAGTTTGCCTTTCCTCTTATTTTGGTAGAAAGTGTCTCTACATGTGCCAGAAGAAATTGTTCCCCTCCCTCACCTCATCTCTCAGAATCTTCCAATAATGAATCTATCGAGTTTCTCAGAGCACTTTCTTCTTATAGATAACATTTTCATTGCAGTGAAGGAAAAGCAAGTAGCAGTTTTGTCTTGGCTAGTCTTGCCTTGAAACTCAAATATTCTCTCTATCACGTGCCATTTGATTTGAAGCAAGTATAAAGTGTGCTTTGGGGAAAGTACGTTCTTCAAAGTTCACAATTTTCTGAGGTGGTTTTCAGAAAATTTCCTGAGTGGTTTTTAGAAAGCTCTTGTCGTTGCACCCAGTGGTAACCAGGTATTTCTGAGTCTTTGTGATTCAAAAGCATTAAGTTTCGTCACATCCTAGAGAATCTCCAGAGTTCACGAGAGTTGTTCTTTTTGCAGCACATGTGCAGGATCAGGGTGGCAGATATCTGTTTAAGTGTCCATTCCTAGTATTCTTCTCTAAACCTATTAGCTGGTTTAATTAGCTGGTATAATCTTGAGATTATACACTTTACAATGATTTCTAATTCTTCAGAAGAAGAGAATGTGAAGTCAGAAATTTCCTTTCATGCTGAATGAAGTATTTTTAAGAATTGCAGTTCTTTAAGCTGCTTCAGAAAACAATTCAACTGAAACTTAAAATAATTTGATTGCTGAAGCTGAAGAGTTCACCTGGTCCTCTGCTTAGTGTCATTATGACCAAGAATACCATGTCTTTTGTAAATCAGTTTCAAGATCCTCTTCATTTTTCCTGTGATCTTAGGTATGAGTACGGTAGTGTAAAGTACAATATAATATTTGCTTAATCAGTGTGCCTATTAAGAGATGACTCATCTGTGGCCTTATAAGTGCATACAAAGAAAGATGTTAAGTAAGGCCCTTTAAACTGAGTACCCAATGTCTAGAAAGTAAAATTACCAAATTAAGAATTAGATACAAATGCTTAACAGAAACCATAATTAGGCACTGGGGCAGAGTGATGTTTTAAACTCAGCATCACTTGAATTATTTAATCAAGACAACTTCTGCTTCACTAGAAACTGGGTGAAGTCGGATGTTACACAGATGATCTGACAAATTCATGTTAATCTTTTACTTTAAATGTCCGGTAGTCCATCAGCCGGTTTACAAGGTGGTGCACATTGTTCGATGTTACAAAAAAAGCGTAGTCACACAATTATGCATGACTGTTGAATTGAAGACAGTCTTCTATATGGTGTTCTTTTGCTCTCAGCTCTTATTTTGCTTGGAAAGCTTGGTGACAGTGAAAAATTGACAAATACATTAAGAGGTGGAGGAAAGTTGTTCAAAAATATGAAAGTAAACAAGATGCAATTCAGTAAAGTTGTAATACACTGTTCAAATGCTAATATGAATTAACTATACTTCTTTTTGATACAACAGAGCACAAAGTGAACACAGCTTGACATAATTAACAAAAATATTGTTCTTCTTCAAAGGGTATGAGTCCTAAATGAAAGTTACCTGAAAAGAACGTACATTTTTTTTACAGTAGATCTCAAGATGTTATATACTTCAACATTATTAAAATACATAACTGATAGAAAAGATATATAAGTACAGAGTCACAGACTGGTTGAAGTTGGAAGGGCATCTAGAGGTCATGTGGTCCAAACCCTCCTGCTCAAAAGCAGAGCCACCTAGAGCTAGTTGCCCAGGATCATGTCCAGACAACTTCTGAATATCACCAAGGATGGAGACTCCACAAGCTCTCTGGGCAGCCCATATCAGTGCTCAGTCACCCTCAAAGTAGAAAGTATTTCCTGGTATTCAGACAGAAGCTCCCTTATTTCAGTTTGTGCTCATTGCCTCTAGTCCTGTCACTGGGCACCACTGAAAAAAGCCTGGCTCCATCTTTGACCCTCCCTTCAGGTATTTATATACATCGGTGACATTCCCCCTGAGCCATGTCTTCTCCACACCTAACAGCTCTCTCAGCCTTCCCTCATGTGAGAGACGCTCCAGTCCCTAGTTTAGTGATGGTTTTTATCAGAGTTAGGTTGATGGTTGGACTAGATGATCTGAAAGGTCCCTTCCAACCTAGGCAATTCTATGATTCATGGCCCTTTGTTCAAGTCTCTCCAGTTTGTCTATGTCTCTCTTGTACTGGAGTGCCTGGAACTGGGCCCAGCACTCCAGGTGTGGGCTCAGCTGTGCTGAGTAGATGGGAAGGATCATCTCCCTCAACCTGCTGGCAACACTCCTCATGCAGCCCAGGGTACCATCAGCCGCCTTTGCCACAAGGGCACGTTGCTGGTTCGGGTTATGTTTGTCTTCGATAAGCAGGGAACTGCTGCATAGCTGGTTTGTAATCTTTAGTTATTTATTCCTAAAATTGACATATTTTCTGCTGAGACTGAAGTATAGATGCCACCAAGATGAAAAGGCTGCAAGCTGCACCATGAGTAGTTAAGTTTGTAGGACATATTTACGATGATGTAATAGTTAAATATTCTTTGAGCATGTAGCCATTTGTCAGCGCCTGCTGAAATATAGTATCTGCAGAGAAGGAAATTCAGATAAGTGAATATGTTTAATCTTTATTTTATTTTCTAGCTCTACAGTCTTGGTTGCATTGAAATAAAAATTCTGAATTAAGCAGTACGATCAGCTTAGGAATAGTGATTTTTAAAGTCCTTATCATGATAGATAAGCTTGGGCATTTCAAAAATAACACTTGTATAGCAACAGTGCACGGCAATGCCCTCATCGTTTTTCTGTTGACATATCAAAATCTGTTACAGTGAGCAAAACCTGATCATGGATGGCCTTGGAACACAAGAAGAGGGTATTGTAAAGAAACAGCTTGGGTGGGGGATGGAAAAGGGGAAAATAAACTCTTTCAAACCGGCTCTTTACCACAAGTGACAAATAGGTTGTCATTAAATGACAAGTATAAGGACGTCTTTCAACTTCTATTTATTAGCTTTTCAGACATTTTTTGGCCTCTCAGCTACTGTTACGAATTAAAGACATAATTAATTCTAATGCTCAGGTAAAACCTTGTGCCCAGAAAAGAATTTCAAGAATTTTTTTTGTGGGCATAAAACACCATTCCTGTGGTTCAAATTGCAAACGTGGGTTCTGAGTGAAAGCTGTACTGCAAGAATAAGAGATATACTTTGCTAAGCATAATGTTTATGATTAAAAAGGAGTTAAAAATCATTGTTGCATAATTAACCAGTATTCAAAAGTCTTTTAGGAATGAAGAAAATGCACGTACTGAGGTAGGATAATATTGGGGAAAAAAATTATTCAGAAAAGGAATAAATAAATCCCCCAAATCCCTTTTTTTGGTGAATTTTGGTTGGTTGGTTTGTTGATTGGTTGGTTGGTTTTTGTTGGTTTTTTGTTGGTTTCAATGAGACTAAATTTCCCAACTCCTAATGACATTTTAAAGTATAGTTTGAATGTGCTGCACCAATAGGTGACTAGCAACTGGCTGTGCCATAATGTGTGTTCAGAGGGACCAGGTGCGCACCAGCAGCCTGCCTAATGCAACCGTTAGTTACTCATTAATACAGGTCCTTAATTTCCATGTATCCTGGGCACCCAAAACTGCTTAGAGTGTCTGCTCCTCTCTTCTGCCTAAAAAGAAAAGACTTGGTCCGTAATTTTCCCCTTATCAGGCACTAACGATACAGAGGGCATCCGCACTAGTACATCATTTCACATGTGCAAGTGACTATAATCTGGCTGGTTCAGTATGTTAATAAAACTCATTGCAGCCCAGTGCATTAACCTTTTCAGGGACATATAAATCCTACATTAAAGGGATATGATGCAGGTGGGATTTTTCGTTTTTAAAAACCTTAACATAGCACTTCTTTTAAACGCTAAAAAATGGTTTGAATGTTAAAATGTAGATAAAATCGTTGTATTTCGAAAAGGCTGACTGACACGCATTCTCACCAAAAATGGGGAAAACAAGTAGCCACAACGATAGTTTTGGTAAGGTAAAGATCTTAAGACAACAATGATTATCATACCAAGCATTTTGCTATTTCATTTAGTTTAAGAGGCACATTTAGGTGCCTCTAAAATTACTGCTCTACACCCAGTTATCAAGATAGTAATTAAACAGTGAACAGGATATTAGTTGAGGGGCCTGAGCTGTTGCAGTAACAGCTCACTGTTTTCCTGCACCTTCCCAGCCTCTGAGGAGGATCATGTGTAGTTTTTGTTGCTCCTTCTTTCAAGTTCTTATTGAAAGCATGTACACTAAGGGGAGACGACACAGACCTGTGCAGCAGTGTGTTAGAGGCAGCAGTGTATATACCCTACGCTCCTCACGCCGTGGGAGGAGGTCTACCCTCTGCTTGTGCTACCTGGGGTATGAGCTCTTCTCCAGATACCACATCCAGCAACTCCTTGCATGGCTGAGGAGGAGGAGAAGGAGGAGGGTTCTGACTGGCTCCGATGAATTAATTGTTTCTTTCTTTATCAAAGGTGATAACGTATACAGGTACAGGGGTGCATTTCTCAGGGAAATCACGTTTTAATGGTTCTTTAATCTGTTTTGTTCTCACCATGGAAGCAGAAGGCAGCCGCAGAAGCTGCTCTGTTAGTTGTGATTTATCATTAATCTTTGGTCAAGGTCTCTCAGACTTTCTGAAATTGTCTTGAAACCCATTGCAGCAAAAAGGCAAGACTCCTGGAGACAGCCACTCTGCATAAGTCCATACATTATATATTTTAATTCTGCAGTCTTGTGTGAAGTTGTTTGTCCGCTGTGATTGATTGTTTGTAAATGTAATTTCAATAGAAATCCATTAGTACTTTAATCCTGTAGACATAAGTGAATATTTCATTATTTTACTACGAAATCAAATTTACAAGATCACATTTTGTCCACTTTGTTCTCTTAAGTCATCAGTAACGCCCTTGCTTACGTCATGAAGGATGCACAGTATGGCTAGAGATTTACAGGAAAACAAGTACACGCTCATTTTTTTTCTGCAGTCTTTTCGGGGGTAGGTGTCACAGGCAGCACAGACTCCATCAGCGCGCTGAGTGTTTAGTCATGATGTAGCTCAAAGTGCAGGCATATGGTGACCTTCAGTGCTTAGTCTTATTGCACTTTGGCGATCCAGGGACCGGTGATTACAAAGTGTTTGCAACATTGGACTCTCTGTGTGTTGCGCTGTGTTTATAAATCTATACATAATTTCTGCAGACATTTATTTTGGTTCACCAGTAGCTAATGACAACACACAGAAGGATCTGTCTTTGAGAAATATCAAAAGCAATATGTGCCCCATATGCGTCAAACTTGCCGGCTAAAGCAAAGCCTTTAGCGTGACTTTGGCAGTCGTTCTTGGCAGAAAAATTTCCCCAATCATAAGATGTCTGAAAGTTAAATATACTGATCCTGCTAGAGAGTTTTATGCCAAAGAATATGAGGTCTTGGGAAATATGTGGCATGTTGTGAAGTAACATATATTTTGCTGTTACTTGTTGAAAATATCAAGTACAATTGCAGGCATTAAGGAAATGGAATCACAAAAGGCTTCCCCCTAAGGAAAGTGGAGCGTGAGGTCTATGGACAGCATACTTCCTCAGCTTTAATTGACGGACAACATTACTTTTGTCCACTAGTTTTAGTGAGAATTTATTTAAAAAGCAAATATGAACAAAAAGATGGGTAGGGAAAACGAAAAGACCTATGCGACCCCCCCCACAAACACCAAAAAAGCCCTGACTGTACTTCAATGGATTGTTTCTTTGTATACATGGTTATTCATTTTGTATACATTTATACAAGTATCCTCTTTGGTTTTGCTATTTTTAATTAAAAATCTGGTTGCATTTACTATGGGCCTGACGTGACATAACATCCCATGCAGTCCTGATGGCAACTCAGTAGGCTACCGCAGACACTGCGGTAGAGCAAATGCCAGCTCACGCCTGCAGGCAGATGGGAGAGTAAAACATGCATGTTAATTCCAAACCGCTTAAAAACCCCACTTCTCTTACACCATCCGATAAAAACATGTTAAAGAAAATCTGTCTTTTTGCACATTTAGATAAATATGTTCTATAAGACCAATTATGTTGGGTAATGTATTTGAACAAATATGCGGCAATTAGGGTATTTTGTTGAGTGTAGCTGCTGTGATTACTAATCATATTAAAGCCATGTTGGTAAAAAATTTCTTTATTATTTTTCTTGCTTAAAAAGAAATTCAGACATGAAAAAGCTGGAAGGTTTAACCTCAGCTGGAAGCTGAAGTAAATATTTGACGCAATCGTTCTTCTTTTAACCTATTAGCTATATCTCAATTAAAGAGTAACCTCACTAGGCACTTTAAAACTGAAGGCAGTTAGCATCTGCTCTTAGTATTGTCCTCGTGTCATGTTTAAGTTAGGATAGACTGACTTCTTCGATATCTTGAAAGCAAAACAAACGAGCAAAGAAAACCCCCAAACCCTGCTGTTCTGCTTCTGACTAAGGGAAACGTGCCTTCGCTGTGCTGAGATGCAGAAGTGCCCTCTATCTAATCAGGTAACCATAGCCTGCCATTCCCATCATTTTGGGACTTGTGCATTAAAGCAAATGTTCAGACTTTTGTGTTGTTGTTCATCGTAGACATGCTTCTTGTGTATATTTTCTGAGTATGGGTAAACATTTTGTTCTTTTAGAAGCAGTTTGACTTACCCAGTGATACAGAAAGAAAACCTAGATAATGGAAGATTTGTTGAATGCTGCCAAAAGTTGAAGGGTGTAGATAATTAAAACTGCCGCCCAAAGATTGTAAACTGTGTATTCAGTGTGGGCTTCCACTGTTGGGGAAAGCAAAATATAATTTTTAATAGAAAATAAGCGGGCTTATAAATCTTGCTTTGTGTACTGTCAAAATGATTATGCTTAGACATAGAAGTGACAAAAATATAAATCTTCCTACATCTGTCATTTAATTTTTAAGATATAATATTTGACTGGCTCTCCGTATACAATTTATATAACAAGAAAAATTGCAAAAATGTAGGTTAAACAATATATGAAATTGAAAAGGTAGGAGATTGAGGGTGGTTTTTTGGTACTCTTTCTGCATTACATCAGGTGTAGAGTGGAATCAGTTGAAAGGATTTCTTATTCAGCTTTCTATTCACATTTAGTATGTTTGTTTCTATTCATTTAACAGTTTCTAATTTTATTTTTTTTAGTTTCTAAAGATAGCACAAAGTTTGCTTCCCTATTCTCAAAGAATAGGCTGATGAGAGTCTGTATGGGGCATTAATTAGGGCATAGGGATAAAAAAGAATTTTCAAGCCGGGTTAGTGATGATTCTGAACTTTAAGGTATAGGCCTGAAAGACAGAACTGGTCACAGGATTCACTTGCTCATAAAACCCCAAGATTTTTCTGGTGTTTCGGCACTTCAGTTTCTGATTCGTTTTGCAAGCCATTGGGTCTATGTAAACAGTGCAATAATGAGTAGAGAAAAAAATACCCAGAAATGGTTATCTTGTCACCATGGCAATACTAGTTGGAAAGGACTTTGAGTTAAAGAAATTCTATCTGTGTTGTTACCAGCAAAGTTCGTTTACTAATCTGTTTTTAAACCTTTTCAAAATGGTGATTCTGCAACCTGCCTTCTCCAGTACTTCACTAGCAGATGTTTTTTCATCAAATCTAACCCGAATCTTTCTTGCTGCAATCTAAACTCATAATGTCTTTGTTTTTGGAAAAGAGTAGAGAGTAAACTGTCTTTATGAAAGAAACCTTTTATATTCTTAAAACCCCCCTATCAGATACACTGCCTCTTTTCAGCAAGGTTAAACCCCAGTTTTTCCCTAGAGCTGTTGTTTTCTGGACCTCTGGTCATTCCTCATGCTCATTTCTGGACACCCTCTCTTTGGTCCACAGCCTGTTTGAAGTGTCATTCCCCAAACTGGACCAATATTCTTTTCTTAACACTCATTTCCCATGTTATGTTTGTGCAGGTGATTATTTCTGCCTGCAAATGTGATATCTTGCCCTTATTTCTATTGAATTCCTGCTTTATTTTCAAGCTTTTTCTTCAAATTGTTGAGACTTTGTTTATTAGTTCTAATTTTGACTTTTAATTTGCTCGCAGCCCATCTTTACCTTGTGCTTTCTGCTAATTTGCTAAGTATGCTGTGTTTGAAGGCTATGGAATAGTTAAAAGCAATAATCCCATACTCGGACAAAACAAGCAGCAGAGTAGCAGTGGCATAAAAAGAAATGGAAGTCTCCAGCAGAATCGCCATCTCCTGAGATCTCAAAGCTGCACTCAGAAACGCAGCGCAGCATCACTGTCCCCCTCAGTTAACTTTGCTTACTGATGAGAAGTTTCCTCTGGTTTGCCGATTTCTCTGACAAGAAAGGCAACTCTGGAATTTGAAGCACTTAAAAGCGGGAACAAAAATGTCAACAAACAGCAAGAAACACACTGGCGCTTTTGAAGAAACCTGAAAGAATGTCCTTGAGGAATCCAGAAACTAGCAAGTTCACGAGCTTTTTCAGATCTGTTGTTCTGTGTTCAGCTAGTTAGTGCAGATTGAACCACCAAGGGCTGTCTTAATTTTGACCCTGTCATTACCTTCCTAAAGGAAACAACAAAATAAAGCCCAGAGAATTAGCTCAGTTCTCTGACCAACGGGAGAAGTGCAAGAGGAAATGTGATAATGGAATAAGAACTCAACCCCGGTAAAGCCTGTGTCCACGTCTGAGCACGACACTTGAAGGTTACTTGCTCAGAGGTGAGCGGTGAGAATGACTATTAGTCCAGAAAACTCGACCTGCAAAGAAAGGCCAGAAGAACTGAAGTTATTCAAGGAGGGGTGGGAAGGAGGAATGGAGACAAGCTTCAAGCACGAAGGAGGTGACTGCCACGAGGAAGAGAGCAGAGGCCGGATCTTTCCTCCACTGCAGTGAAAAAGATTCAGCTCAGACTTCTGGAACAACTTTCCAGTTTTATTAAGCGTTTGTCAGATTATCTAAGGAAATGGAGCAGCCTGTCTGCCAGAAGAGCGTAGGTCCCTTCCAGCCCACTGTAGGAGTCTCTCACTTGGCTCCTGACAGACCATCCTCCACTACCTGACTTCATTCCCCATCTTGCTCCTGCTGTTGCATGTTTAAAGGCTCTTCCTCAGATTCTTTTTCTTCTGTAGATGTGTATGCATAATGATCTTTTTTTTTTTTTCATCATGGAAAAAATACTTTTTAAACCTCTAGCCTCATTCAACAGGAAGTCTGCAGCCACTGACTAACGTTCTTCAGAAATTAATTTTTCTGATTATCTGCCAAGCAATTTCTGCTTTGTGTGCTGTACCAAGTTTCCCTTCACAGCAAGGAAATACAAACAAATCCCTCCTGGCAAAACAACAGGTTCTTTACTCCATCTTTACCCTTTTTATAGCATTTATAAAAACAGACAGTATACTCCTTATACTATCTTGGATTTTGGGTTACTGTTTCTTTCTGTGGGTATAGTCTCATTTCATTCAGTGGGTATAGTCCTCTTCCTCCAATGGATGGAAATCATCTGCTTCCTTATAGACATAGTTTTCAGGTGATGTTTTCTGTAGCTTTTGTATTGACAGTCAGCACACGGGCATCTCTATATGGATCCGTTTTCAGTCTAGTAAGTGAGAATCTCTTTGGAACTTTCCAGCAGTACCAGAGACATAAAATGGACATAAACAAGCTTAAACTTCATTTTAGTGATATTGGAAATATCAGCTAGCCTTTTTCAAGCAAGCGTTGTATTCTGTATTCCTCCCAAACTTCTCTTAGGCACCGAAGAGCATTGCAGTGGCAAAGACTGAAATCCTCCAGTGGAAGACGTATTGGTGTGCGTTCTGCTGAGTATTTATAAAGCTACCATTTTCCTCAGTCTGCTTAATCACCACAGGAATGCACGGTTCTAGTTTTAGGATCACAACCAACTGCTGTGGAAATATCCGTCACAACCCAAATGTAGGGTTAGTGGCCAAATCTCTCTCTCTGCCCTTGGCACAACTAGTTAACTGATAAATTCTCCCAAAGGCAACAGCAACCCCCCTGATGATATATGAAATGATGAAATGAAAATGATATGAAACAAGGTGTTACAAAAATTTTATGGGATAATTCAAATATGGGACAGTGCGTGCATCTAATGTTGGATGAGGAAGGATTTAAGCACCTAAAACAGAAGCTGTAGAAGCTGAATTTTCATGGGTGCTCTGCCTGCTGTTAGTTGGCATCTCCGCTGTTGTGCCAGCACTGACACTGCTGCTTGTACGCCTGCCTGAACTGCTGTAATCTGAGTGGTGTAACACCTGGCTCTTGCTAAAACATGATTGTTTTCATAAATCTCCTGACAGCAGTGGCCAGAAGTCATGTCGTGAAAGTGTCCGTGCCACTTCAGTGTGGTCACAGCCTACTGTGAAATGCAGTGGCTTTCGCAATTTATTCCAAGATGTAAGAAGAAGAGGAGATTGGGCCAAGACAGGGATGTATAAATGCCTTGCAGGGCTTGTGATGGATGACCTTTTGCTGCGTGGTGCAAGTAGTGTGCCCTTCCTTGGTGTAGCTGTGGTCTTGTAATGCCAGTGATATACTGGATGGTGGGAGAGGAAGATGCGAACACCTGGAATTACAGAGAGTCATACACCCTAGAAATCCAGGTTGCTAGGCCTTTACACAGAGGATAGACGTGATCTTGGCAGAAAGGCAGGGCTTCATACCTGCTTTCCTGCTTGCCGTTTCCCTAGGACTACCAATGATTACACAAATGAATACTTTGAGGCGCCTGACTCTTCTCATGTGCTGTCTACTGAAAGCCAAAGGCTATATACGTGTTCTGCACCACATACCTGCACAACAGGATTAGGAACTGCTCATCTGAAGGCATCCGTGTCTGTTATTGCTGGCTCTCCCAACTCGTGGTAACACTTCTGAGGACGCTGCAAACAAGAAGTGGTGAATGGTTCCTGATTGAGGGTTTCCCGCTTTGCTATGATTTCCAGCTAGCCCATCAGAGTCTTGAGGACTGCGAGAAGTGCTTTGAAATGACAATAACTTACGGTTGAATGTGAAACAGCTACCGATGGAGGCATGGCTTGGGGGAGGTGTGAGGAAAGCAGACTCTTTCATCTGCCAGCCCTGCAGGATTCAACCTGCTGGCTTGGTGTGCTCACAAATAGGATAACCATCCGTGGAAGGATGTTTTTTTAAGTTTAAGATACCTCTCTGAAATCTAGGTAAGTGATTTAGGAAAATAAGGGTTAACTTGCAATGGAATTTCATTATTTAGCCAAGGGGAAAAAAAAACAAACATGCTTTTTTAAAGATAGTTTTTTTTATTCAAACATAGACATTAGGTTTGTAATTTGGTGACTGCTGGAAAGCCATAAATCCACATTCACACTAACTTGTTAATTAGGGCCTTATTCTTAGTAAGCGATTAACAAACTTAGTTGAGTCATCACCCACAAGCTAGTCAGTGGGTACATATCATCAGATCCTCATTAGTACACAAACTCCCTCATTTTCAGCCCCAGCTTGTCAGCTGCCACTGGCCGTGGAGGCATGGACTGAACAGAGCTGTCAGCCCTCGAGATTCAGTTGCCACACTTGTGATATTTGGTGTTTTACTTTACGCCTCAATTCCTGCATTGTTGTTGTTACTCATGAATCTCCATACTCGCCACAAGATTAAATTCCACCCCCCACCACCCAAAATGAGTAGGTCAAGCTTGAACTCTATGAGATGAACCTCATAGAACAGAGGGGAAAAATAAGAGAACGCCACTGTAATTTCTTTTTAGTCTTTTTTTAATTGAGGAAGGGAACAAGTGGGGTTTTTTGATGCTTGATGTTGGTAGTATTGTAAAAACTATTAAGGATTTGATTTTCATCTGCTTATCTCCATCAGCAGTGGTAGACAAATTGTAATAGGTTAACTGCTAAAATGGCTTCTTTTAGATAATACTTATGTTAACAATAAATACCTGTTTTTTCAATGCCAGTCAAGATTCATCCCAGGTAAGCCACTTGGAAGAAGCATTTTGCTATGGCCACGTGGAGATTGTGACCTGTCTTCAGTAGGCCGTTCCTCTTTGTTTAATAGCCTTTCTGACTTGTAGTTGGAAACGCTTCAGTGGCTTTACAATGCATCAGTGGCATGTCCCCACCCATCCATCCCAGGGTGGGGGGGATTAGCTCTGTGATAAAGTTCATCGGTCTCTTCTGTCATCGTAGCTTGACGTTTCAGGACTACCCATATACAACGGGTACGCCAGACCCTGGCGTACCGTACCGTGATTTTGCTCCTGTTGTAACGAAACAAGATCTGTTGTCTCTTCTGAGGCTACCTGGCTCTTGAAGGAGTACTTTTTAAAAATTTCTATCACTATATAATAGGACCAAAAATAAAAGTTATGATGCACGCTTTTTGTTTAGAAGGGCCGCTATCAGTATGGGCAATTGTTTCTCCAGTTAAAGGGACCTCAGTATTGGCAGCCTTTAAGTTATGGGAACTCGGAGGACAGTAGCCCTCTGGTTCTTAAACTGTCGTGTAATAAAAATTCTCAGAAGCTTATTTTACACATGAAATATTGTCTGCAGCATACTTCTACTAACCTTGAAACCTTATAAGCTGTTCAGCCGTTGTGTTTTTATAATGTGTAGGTCTAGGGTGGTTGAAATGTAACACAAGCCAGTTCTTTTACTGTGCTATTCATGTTTCCATTCTGGTATGTCTGAATGTCGGCATCATTGTACTACGTGAGTGCATTTTTCATACTTAAAAATAGATTCAATAACCATCTTCTTTCTCTTCCTTTCATTTTACAACTGCAGTCGCAGCTACATTTCCTGTCTCAATAGCACTTACGAAGCAATTAGGCAAATTTGGGACAGATCTTGCCACTGAATGCTAGACAGATTTCTCTTTATCCTTGCTAGGACTTGTGCCTGTGAAAGCTAACAGATTATACCCTAATGGCCTGGTTCTTTTCCTGCCCCTGCAAGTAGCACTCTTCTCGTTTTACACACGGGCCTTTTGATTTGGTGCCACAAAATGAAATTAATGGATCCTCTAATTGGTCATTTGTAATTAATTAGTATCAAAAATTATTCATCTTTGTCTCTGTTGTACCTTCTGTTGTCTTCACTGACTACTGCTCATGATTATACTGCTGAAGGAAATCATTAGCGCTCAAATTAGAAAGACATAGAAAGTAAAATAAAAAGATGTAAAAAAAAAAACCCGAAAACCTCCAAAAGTAAAAATTTTCAGTATTTCTGTAAAATCTCACTCTTTCAACAAAACTGAGGGAGAAAATAACTATTTTTTTTTTATCAGGTAAAATCAATGGATCCTACCTAGCACCACAATTAAGTGCATATAACAAAGCTAAATATTCTGTAAATTTCCTCATAAAAGTTAAATATGAGATAAAAGGGCACACCAATCCATTGCTGTATTTATGCCCTGTAATAAATAACAAAAATGGGTAAATCAGAATCTCCCACAAAATAGAACATTACTTAGGCCATCCCAAGAAATTAAACATCCTTCACAACAGCAATGCATATTAGTAAGTTTGTCCAACATACCTCAGCTTTTCCTGTTATTCCTCCTCCCCTCTGCTCACGCAGACACACGTCTCCTTTAAAACTGTTGGGAATCATAAGCATGCCATATGCAGTTTTACTGTCCTCCTCCTCCTGAAGGATTTGAATCCCATTTCTATCACCTTCTCACAAAGACCCCCTAAACCATCCGTGTGTTGTCTGTTCAACAGTTTGGGGGAAGTTACATATCCTCTTGTCAAAGCTGTCATGTTTTGGGTTACTGAAGAGAACTTTCTTGCTGAATTTCAGAGGAAAGACATGCATTTTTGTTAAAGGAGCAATAGAAATTATGAGGAAGGATCCATTGTGCAAAATCATGCATTTTTAAACTAATAACAAAAATTTCTGCTGCAGACCTGGGGCTTGAGCCACTTATGACTGTAGACCACCGGTATGGTACGTATGCAACAAGTAATTCAGTTTTGTCATGGCAAAGGGTTCTTGACAGGAGCAGGGAACATAGTAGAAGACATTGGTAATACCTCATTAAATCATTAGAATGTTCTGCAAAAATCTGGCCAAGTTGTTCACAGAATTTAAACTGGAACGGCCCAAAAGAGGTGAATAAGAGAATGAAAGATGTATCTTTGGGGAAGAGATTAAATATGTCATGATGATGATGGCATGAAATGATGATGAGAGAGTACATTAATATTTTCCAACTAGCTTTGAGGCTAGTTATCAAGGAGGAAGAAGAATTCTTTCTGTTAAAAGTGCAAATGCATGTGCAGTGGTCATCAAGTATTTAGATTAGCAGTTTTTTAAAAAGTTTTCAAACATCCAAAGAGTGAAACTCTGGAACAGCCTACATCGGGGCGGGGGGGGGGGGGGCAAAACATAGGGGATATTTAATGGCTGCACATAGACTGTATTACTGTGTTTTTATAGGGAAAGTGTGAGAAACTGTAGAGAGGTTGGGGTGAAACAGTTAGGTTTAGGATGAGTCATTGCTGGTTGTGGTGATTTTGAAAATTATTGTATGAATATAACCATATTACTTAAGGCTTTCTGCTAAGCACCCCCAAGGACCAGGAAGGATTTCAACCTCTAAGATAATAAATTGACAATTGACTTTTTTTTTTTTTCTACTTTTCACATTGGAAACTGGCTATAGAAAGAGGCAGAGGGTAGAGCAAGGCATGCTGGTATTCCTGTTAGTAGGCGGTTTTTTCACTTGGTGTGTCCTGCTCACGCGTGCAGGTGGCTGCTTTGGTTGGGATCGGGATGGCGTGTCTGCCACGTCAGGCTAGCAGTGGCTCCCTCCCTTTCCTCTCCTCTCCTGCCATGCGAGACATAGCCCACCTCTTCAAGTTGTTACGGTAGGAGATAAAAGGCTTGCCTCCACGAGCACAGAGGAAGGAGCAGAGGGACAATGGCAGGTGGAGGAACTCCAGAGCTTATCAGACAGACAGAGTGCCTTGAGCCAACTACTTGCAGGTCTGCCACAAGGAGGGTGATGGGCCCTGTTGTCCAGGTGTGAGACCCATCAAGATCAGTCAACGGGAGAGGGTCTTGGGACCACCTTTGAAAAGAGAGAGGTTACTGCCCTATAGAGTGTGGGAATCATTATGGGATGTGGAGGAAGAGTGTCTTGGGATTGTGCAAGGCTTGTTATGGGATGTTTAGAGGAAGAAGCACAAGCAGGGAAAGGGAGAGAGGGATCAAGGTGAACTGGGGAGGACCAAGCATGGAAAAATAGAGGGCAAAGGAGTTAAAAGAGGCCAGTTGAGCTGGTCAGTACGCTTGTCTGACCATGACCTGTGCCTTATTGCTGAAGCCTATCCTGTCTTCTCATTAAACTCCATTTCTAGCTATTCTGTCTGAGGGCTCTCTATTCTGTGCATATGTGTGCATAAGGAGGTCTAAGTGCCAGCAAACGGAGTGGGGCCCGTGACTCACAGGGCCCGTGTATCTGCAGTGTCAGACACTGGAGCAAGTGTGGATATGTATGTAGCGTGTTACCACTAGCAAACATCAAGCTGGACTAGCCAGTGAGCATGGATAAGCAGCCAGAAGTCTGGGCCAAATAGCGGAAAGACGAGAGGGTCTGAGAGCTGTCTGCTGGAGGGACCAGGGAACCAAAAACAGCTACAGAAGACACCGTGGAGCCTGGGGGTTGGCTGAGAGACCCTTTGGCATTTGCGGTGCCTGAGGCATCTGGAGACCAGAGGATCCAAGGGAAATTTACTGGGTAGGGTCTAAGGCTGGTGACTGGTGAGACTTGTAGTGTGCCTCTGTGTGCCGGAGCACCAGCAGCTGGAGTGGGGCTGTGGGTCTCAGGGTGTGTGTCCAGGTGCCAGCAGCTGGAGAGATCTGGGTGTCCAGGGACAGCTGCTGGGCAGACTGTCTAAGCTCAGCTACTGGAGGGATCCATGTTGTCTCTACGTATATATATATTTTCCACTAAAACACTTTCATCCAAATCAGCCAGCAAGGGAAACAGGATGAGGCCGCTGGTGCTGTCTGTGTTTTTGCTAGTGCTGCGTTTTCTGTCCGTCTTCATCTGTGTGGCTGGCCATGTGTTTGTGTGCGTGTGTATACGCATATGTGTGTATAAGCATATGTGTGTATACCCTATAGCTACTGGCTAGACCTTGGGGCAGCCTCGCCTCTGTTGGGCTGCTGGATTCAGCAACTCTAACAAAGGTCATTAGGAGTCTCACAGAATAAATTCCCGGTTTCTATGTAGGTCAAGGACGTTGGCAGTGTTCCTCATCTTTCGATGCTCTCGTTTTGTGGCACATCATTGCTGTCTCTATAGGGGGTTTACAACAAGTTTTCAGTTTAATAAAGTGTGTTGGGAATATTTTCTGGGTTTGGGTTACTGGAGCACGTGTTCTCTAGATTCTTCTTACTACGTGGTATCCTGCAATTGCTGAAATGGGATTTCATGATCAAGGTCTAGTTTTACATTGCAGCAGGCAGATTATACTATATGCCACCGACTGAAGATGGTTGCTTTTTTAGTCAGTGGTTGTATCACTTGGAGCTTTTGGGTTGATTTTGTGCGTAAACTCTGGAAAGAAGCACAAAAGAAATAGTTGACCTCTCCCCCTTTCGGTACTCATAACAACAATATGTTCTTAGGCGCAGCTGCTGTATTGACATATATCAGCAGTAGATGACAAACTCCACTCCCACTGGAGTGCAGGTAACACTCCCGTTCATACACAACAGCATGCCCTTTTCCCTGCAGAACGCCATGGCGATTCACATTCAACCTTGTGAATTATATGCTCAGATCTCTTAGCTTTTTTTTTTTTTTTAAATTTGGTGGGTTTCATTGTTCCTAAATGTATACAGGTAATTCATTTCTTCTAATGATTTTCATCCTGTTTTTCCCAGAGTGTTTCTCTCATTTGCCATCGTTCTGAATTCTACAACAGCATTTTTATATCCCCTTTGATCCCCTCTGGTCTGGTATCTGTGAGTGTAATAGCTTACACGTTATTTCATCATGTGGTCCCTTAATATATCAGAACAGGAATAGACTGTATGAAACTGGAGTAGACCATATGACATCCTGTGAAATTTTTGTAACTAGTTTTCTCTTGTAGTTTTCTAGCTAGTTCTATACCAACTGAATAGTATTTCACCCTGCTTAGCGCAGTTGTTAGCGTGCTTAGAAAATAGCAAGTGACAGTGTCAAAAGCCTTGTTAAAAACAACATGTGTGGCTTCACTTGTTTCTCCTTCAGGTACAAAGTTTCTTTTCTATCAAAAATCATGATCTGACTGGTTTAGCGTGATTTGCCCTTTATGTTTATGAAGGAGCCAGCAGTGAAAAAGAAAGAAACTTGAAAACAGAGTCAGTTATGCAGTAAAATTGTGTGCTTCAACATCTGTCCAAAATTTTAAAAATCAAAATTACCTTTAGACATGATTTTTATAAGATACCTTAATGCATCTCAAAGGATTAATGTCAATATCACATATTTAGATGTGTAGTATATAAAATGCAAACCCAGTTGAATGAAAGAATTGTAGAAGGAAATATTTAAATGTGTTCAAAATGAAATGAGGAAATGAAAGGTAATACACTTTCTCTATTAAGAAAAGTTGAAACAAATCATTTCACCAGTATTGTTTAATTTTGAGAGGAGTCTGTCTTCTGCCAATAAAAAAAAAATAATAAAAATTCAAAAACTCTCCTGTGGAATTTACAGATATGGTGAAACTTAAGGTAGGATTTGGCAGGTTTTTTTCCTGCTCTGTGTAGTAGAATAAAGTTAAAATACACTTCTATACTACAGGATTCAGGGGTGGAATTACAATATAGATTTTATATTATGTTGATTTTGAGAATTATTTCACTCTGATTTCCGTGAACATTTCTTTATTAAGACATGACGGAGGAAATCCACAATTCATTTATAAGGCATGGAGCATTTTCCTTTTTATTTTTAATTCAGATTTTTTTTTTTTTAAATATCTACAGACATCTTCACGAATATGACAGTGATGTCTGAATTAAAATGTTCTACTCAGACTCTCGGCTGTGTTAAACGCTTTTTTGGGCATTCAGAAGCGGAGCCTCTTCCTGCGTGCTCGGCATCCTGCGTTCTCGGCATCCTGTGTTCTCGGCGGTGTAGCTTTCAGTATTTCCACATTGCTCAAAATCCCTGTGACTTTATTAGCACAGTGCTGCGCCTGAGCTAATATACCCTGCTGAGGGACTTAGCTGCGACACAGAGCTCTGGCAGAATATCTCCTGGTATTGTAAGAATTACTTGTTAAACTCTATACATGTTGTTGACATAGCAGCAGTGTTTTGAAGC
Source organism: Rissa tridactyla (assembly GCF_028500815.1). NCBI lineage: Eukaryota > Metazoa > Chordata > Aves > Charadriiformes > Laridae > Rissa > Rissa tridactyla. Next base: position 67,861,649 of record NC_071467.1, on the reverse strand, counting down.
ACTGACTAATGCTTCCACAGCTGTAGGTAGTATCAGGCACTTGGTTATTATTAGGAAAGTTGCCAACATATTAGCAATGTTTATATGCGCGGTTACTATAGCCAAAGGTACTCTTTGTTGTTAGGCACCACTGTTAGAAATGTTCTTAAAATGTCTTAAGTCTCCCATTACTGTAGCCCCAGCTGACTGTGGAAGCTAATAGCGTTGGCAAAAAAGCTCCTTAGAAATTATAAGCAACCCCCATATGCCAGCATTTGTTGCTAAGTGAAATAAATGGTTACTAGCACTGCCAGGTTGCTGGAACTGCTTGTAACAGCTGTGAACCCTGAAGTAGGTGATTAACGTCAACTCGAAGCGTTGTCGGCTGCCTGACGGAGCTTGTAACACCCAGGAACCCTGAACCGCAGGACTCCCGACGGCTGCAAGCGTTGCTGACTTCCTAGCAATATGCGTAACAGCCGCAAACCCTGAAACACAGGATTCGCAGCATCTTCTCTTCTGTCCACCTTCGATTGGCTCTGGTGAAATCTAATTACTAAGATAAAACCTTGAGGAATTTTAGAATGTCCATCTAGTTATTTTTGCTGGCAAATCAGCTGATAAGCTCCATCACATGAAAATATTAAATTTGGGGTTTGTAATTTACAGCTGTCCTTGCATTTTCAAGAAAGGGGGCTGGATTCTCAGTGTGGCCATACTCTCTATTTATTGACAGGGAAATGGGGATGGGCTTTTGTGGAACCACTTGTAAAATTCTTATCCTGGGAGCAGTTCCATGTTATTTCCTATCTCAGTATAATTGAAGTAGCCTGAGGATTAGAGATTTAGCTTCCAACTAAGAATTGCCAAAGTTGCAGCATTGTGCCAGTAGTTTCCACCCTCTGCTTGTTGTCTGTTTAGGGAGCTGCAGTGAGTATAGGAAGACTTAGTAATAAAATATAATCCTTTAAAGATGTCAGTCTGCATGTCTGTAAAAAGTCAGTGCATAGGCCAGTTGTCCTACTGTATTTAATATGCCATGTTGCTATACAGCAGTTAAGTTCTAAAGCATGCAAGTGATCATAACATCTGTAGCATTGCCAATGGGATACACAAAATTACTGATTAATTTAGGATTGTAGCAGGCCAAAACCCAGGATTTACTCGTGAGCATCAACTTTTTTGTTAGTAGAAGGAATATTTTTGCTGTCTCTGCCAAAATTGTGTTTACTAGTCCTTGGACCGCTAAGCAACAGTACTCAGATTTCAAAATCCTAACTTTTTCATTAACTACAGATTTGTTTAGTATGATAATGAGCACACCGTATTGCTCAGGTAGGCAGTTCTCCTACCTGTTCTGGGATTAAAATGGTGTTGATCATGACTTCTTGTGAACTTTTACCAAGTTGGTAGTTTATTCACTCTCTTTTCTAAGCAAGAACTATGGAGTATAAAATGAAACATGGAAGAAACAGGTTCAGAACAAAGCAGAAAAGACGGTTCCTCAAGTAAAGTATGGTTAAGCTGTGGATCTCTTTGCTGTGGATTATTATGCAGGCCAAAAATTACAACTTCAAAAGTAGATGAACTAGATCAATTCATGGGAGGAAAAAAAAAAGCATGAGGAATATTAAACGCAAAGACATCAGGAAGATCCAAAGAAACGTAAGCCGCAAATTTCTGGAGGTTGGGAGTTTCCTTCGGGAACGTCTCTAGCAGTGGCTGAGAGCAGATGTCTAGCAAAGGGCAGGCGCAGAGGTGAAGGAAACAGCGGTGTATATCTTTGCTTTGACCTGCTGTGGCCATCCCCCTGGTATGTTCTTAAGCTTTTTTTGAATCAGAGCATGGGGCACGGTGGACCTCAGCATAGGTGAGGTCCTGCGTGAACAACCTGATCGAATAAATTTGAATGAATAAATGTGAACGTTGTGTGGGTTATTCCCATTCATCTCCCCAGTCTGTCAGCTCTCAGGCTTCATGAAGAGGAGTGAAGTGATAACAAATTTATGGATGATTATCTTAGGTGAAATCTAAAGCTACTCTCTTATCTGCAGTTCTTAGATGGATGGCAGTTCCTGACTGCAGAAGCAATGCGATAGCTGCAGTTGTGGGATTTGAGAATTTGCGTGTGTGAAATCTGAAATCATATATTGGAATTATGTGACTCAAATAACACTGTTTTTTCAATGACAGCCATTTAAATACTAAGTCAGTAAGCTGGCTACCTGAGCCTGAAATACTGCACACTAACTGCGCATACAGAAACAATACAAAGGATTGAGGTTGAACACTGTTAATTTGGATTTAGTGAAGATATTTGCTGTATAATTGTGTATGAATAATAGGGCTAGGGGGCATCATTCGTATGGAATAATGTGTTTGCTCTGCTATCAATTTGTTGGCAAAGAGCAAAATAGAGGGATATGCCATACATGTTATTCTGCTTTAAAGCTTTAACTCGCAACTGCACTTTAGTGGTTTTTAAAAGTCATCTTTATGACTGTTTTATTTCACTGGTTTTATTTATTTTTGTCAAAAATATTTTCAGAAGATAACAAGCATGGAATTCAAGTATGCATGATGGCATTTTAAAATATATTATTAAGTATTTAGACTGCAGGGGTTGATACTGGGGCCAATACTGCTTGCTTAACATCTTCATTAGTGACTTGGATGATGGGGCAGGGCACACCCTCAGCAGATTTGCAGGTATGACGAAAATAGGAGGATTGATTGATACACCAGATGGTTGTGCTGCCATTTAGTGGCGTGTGGACAGGCCGGAGATCTTGGCCAGCAGGAATCTCCTGACCCAGAGCAAAGGGAAATGCCAAGTCCTGCCCTTGGGGAGGAAGAAACCACAAGTACCCACCAGTACAGCCTGGGGGGTGTTTGCCTGAAAAGCAGCTTTGAAGTAAAGGCTCTGGGGCTCTTGGTGGACACCAAGTGGAACGTGAGCCAGCAACGTGCCCTTCCGGCATCGGTGGCCAGCAGCACCCAGGTTGTGCTTGGCAGAGCGTTACCACTAGGTCAAGGGAGGTGGGTGAGTCTTCTCCACTGCTCAGCCTTGGCTGGAGCACATCTGGAGTGGTGTGTACAGGTCTGGGCTTCCCGGAACAGGAGAGGCACGGACGTACTGGAGCAAGTCTACCAAAGGGCCACTGTAATGATGAAGGGTTTGGAGCATCTGTCATATAAGGAGAGCCTGAGAGAGTTAGAATCACTTAGCCTGGAGAAGGCTCAGGGGAGATCTTATATGTGTACGAATATGTGTATACAATATATCTTATATTGTATAAAATCCGTAGGAATTTTTTTAGTGCTTCTGTTTTATAAGAAAGAGGACAATGTTTGGCATTACAAACAACTTCATTTCCGTGAATCAAAACCAGGCATAGCTTGCGCGCTCGCAGCAGGCTGTAGCTATGAATCCCAGTCGCGCTCAACAGCAGCAGTGTGTGCTGTGCTGTTGCTGCTAGCGCTCGGTTTGGGTGGAAGCTGCCCCACGGGCAGAGGTGCCGTGGGGGCTACCTGCCTGGCCTCTGTGCCAGCACACGGGGCAGGCTGCCCTCTGGTATCTGCTCCTTCCCTGACCGGTGGTCTTTGGCAGCTGTGGGGCAGGGGCTGGGGAGAGGGATCACTACGGGAGGGAAGTGAGGGGCAGATCAGCTGGGGCAGGCACCGCTTTCCTCCAGCCCTTCAAGTTGTTGGGATGCTTGTTCTAGCCTTACTTTTCTACCCCAGCTTCTCCGGGAACAGCTTCCGATTCTTGCCTCTTCTGAGCAGCTCAAGAGGAGACGAGTTGAGGTTACGCCGGGCAGAGAACGATGGCTGGTTTGTGCCTTTGTGTTGTGGGTCTCAAGAAAGAGGAAAATGTCAGGTATAGCATGAGAAAACAAGAGGCAGGAAGAAATATGGGGGTGAATGTCTATTCACAGCCTCACCCCCTGCAAATTGTAGTGGCCTCTCATTCTTTGAAAGCTGTTGTGAAACAGTGCTGTACCTTCCCAAAACAAACACCCAGAAACGCACAAACACCTGGAAGCTGTAATATTCCTTTTGGAGTCATTGCCCTCCCCTGCTGCCTCCCGACCAGCTCCTTTCCAGCCACCACACTGAGTGGAGTCCTGCAGGCTCAGAGCTTGAATAAATGCGTGGTTTTACTGGCAGTGAGAGAGAGAGGCTGTCAACATAGGAAAATTATGTATATTGATCTTTATGTGTAGCTTATGAGTTCTCAATAACATCAATAAGTAATAGCATCAAAATTTCTGAATTATTACATGCTTTATGTGAATTCAGAAAAAAGCCTTTCCATCAGCAATGGGGCCATTATTTGATCAATAACTTGAAAGTAGACATCACTTTAACACAAAAGGACTTGAAACAACTACAATTTGAATGACATCCTGACACCATCAACATATTTTACAGCCAACATAGGGCAGGAGAGTCTAATACTTCTAATACTTCCATATATATCTTTTTCTTTTTTTTTTCCCCTCAGGATCCACTTACTCAAAACATTTCGAGACCATATGTTTTTGACATTTTACTCTGTTTTGCTTTTTTGGTTGAGGCCCCTACCATATCCAGGGAAAATTCATATCTATGGAGCACCATTTTGTGCAAAGAGCAGTGAGAAAGCCTCCTGCCCATCTGCCTCTCTTCCATCGTTAGCTGGCTGTCATAAGGGTCTAATTGTGCCTAACTCTCCAAATCGAAAAAGGGTTGGGTTTGGCTGTAGTATCTGTCCAGTATCCTCTTTCCCTCCATTTTGCCACACTGCTGCTGCAAAGCCATGCAGCTTAGTGTAGGAAGGGGCGGGTTAAAATCGTAGTCCGTTGTCTTTGATTTAGTCTCAGCAGCAAACTTTGGTTGGGCTTGTATGTGCCACAGGTCTGCCTGCAGCCTTAGCAGTGTGAATATACGTACAAAAACTTAAAAGGAGCAGACGCAAGTATACGGGCATTGTATTGTTTGGCTGTTGCTTGAGGTTTAAGGTAAATGAGCTTGCTGGTCATAGAGGGGTGTTACATGGGGATGATGTCTAACTTGCTCGATGACACTACGAAAAATCACTACATCAAATGGCAACTCTTATTCAACAAAGTAAACAGCTGCCCCGTAAGTTGCTTTGGGCTGTTTATGTAGAAGTGGAAGTATTATGCTATGATGACAGGGTTAAGACTGAGACCTGAATCTCCAAGTATTTTTTTAGATTGAGAGAAATTACAGTGAAAACTCAGTTACCTTAAACTTTAGCACTATAGTGAGAATTTTTCCAGACAGTGAAGATATGGATCCGCCTGAACATTTTCTGACAGCTGTATTTATCTTTTAATATGATTTTCAAAGAATTAAGGCACCATCAGTTTTACGTTTAAAGAAATTAAATACCTAAAAGTCCTCAGGGGTTAAGAAGCTGGTGTCTTCTGGGTGCCTCACCACTTCTTCACATGCTAAAATATCTATATACATCTGATCATTTGTATGGCATTCATTTCGACCAAGAGCAGAGTAGGTGACTGCATCTGATACAGTCACTGTAGTCTCCCATTAGTGCCTACAGCAGTGAGAAGCAGATGCTTCTAGGGAGTGATTCATCTCACCTTAAGGTTTACCCCAGGCAAGTCAATAGAAGTTATCATGTACCAATATAAATCACATCAAACTTGAAGCTTGACACTGCTGTAAATATACTGGGAGGTAAAATTCCTCATCTAGACTTAAGGAAAGTCTTAGAAAGCGTATGCTATCCTCTCCTTACTCTTCTCTGAGGTCCAAGTGACCCATGTTTTTCAGTGGCTGGAGACCTTCTGAAGTTCCTTTGAAGGTCTTCAAAGTTGAACGCGTGGCCATGTCATCGTGCAGCTGTTTAGATGCCTGTGTTTGCATGTATCAGCCCAAGTACTCACAAAGCCGGGCTTTCAGCAGGTTTCAAATCAGGCCAAGAATTCGCCTGTTCACTGCATCTGTCCACAGTGTCTGTCCATGTTTTGTTTTGGTCTGTTCATGTCTTTTTTTTTTTTTTTTTTTTTTTTTTCCCTGCAGTGTGTCTTTCTGTGCCCCGAACAGCACCTCTTCTGTTCTCTCTTGTCATTTGTCCATCTATCTCAGGGTCTCTTATCCAGTTCTTGTGCTGTTGCTTATTTCCTGACAGCTTCCTCCCTGTTTTCTATCTTCAGAGCCTTGTTTTGGAATGGGTCAAGACATTGTATTCAAGCTGGCCTTCTTCTGGTCACTCGTTATCTGTACTCTGGAGATGCTTTTCTGTTCAGAGTAATCTGAATCTCTCTACAAGGGGAAAATCAGGAGCCCAGGAAGCTCGAGAATAAATAGACTATTACTGTGGTAGAAATGGAACCTGGCAATTCCAGTAACTTAGGGAGAGTAGGCTGAATGAATTTTATAATCAAATTAAAAAAAGAAGAAGCAAAAAAAGAAAAGAACGCCCTATTAATTTCTAGGAATTTCTGTGAACATGCTGCAAAGTTAGCATACATATATTAGGAAAAGTACGTTCATTTTTACTGTTGCTTAAACAGAGTGATTTGGGGTTTACCCTCTCCTATGTTACTGCATAAGTGATCAAATATACCGGGAGTCTCAACTGTCAAAGACATAATTCTCTTTAGTTGGGAAGTGTAAGGGTAAAAAAAAAAAACCCACCCGAACTCATTTGCTGCTCATTTAACAACTTTAACTATTTAACTTCAGAGAATTTCTGAATAACCTACTTGTAAAAAAGGCAGTAAATATAGTTAATCTTATTTTGGTTTTCACCCAGATGCACAGTACATTAATATAGGTTGCTAGTGCATCACTTGATATATATTCTTGGTAAAGCAGACATTCTTTTAACTGCAGAAAGAACTTCAGAATTCATCGTGAATGTGTGTTAGCATGCGGTAACGTGTAATTCCTCAGGAAAAGCCATCCAGATCACAAATTTAATTTCTGAAATCTGTGGCTGAATATTAATGGTTTATGTTTTCTGGAATATTAATGGTTTATGTTTTCTGCTCTGGAATTGCACTGGTCACCTTTGTCAAAGATGATTTCCATTTGCCCTGCTGTTTGTCCCATCGTGAGTTTGTCCCATCATGAGTTTGTCCCATGTAGAGGCCGTAAAAATAGTAGATGTGTTCACACTTGGCAGGAATATATCCAAGAGCAGTATTTGAAAAAGACCAAAAGAACTCAGCAGTACCCAAAATAACAGAAGCCAAAGTCAGTAAACTGTTAAGACTACGTAGACAAAGCCATAAGATATATGGTTTCAAAAAAAAAGGAAAAAAAAAAAAAAGAAAGCGCAAATATGACAACAATTTGGTCAGAAATGTTGTATAAAAATAAATGGCAATTCAAAAAAACTTTGGGTCACAAATGAGAGGGTTGAGAAGAGGCAAGTGACTTTAAAAATTACAACTTAATCACTGCACATAGATGTGAGTAATAAATAATGAATTACATGAGATTGAATTAGGAAAGATGATATTTAAACCAGCCTTCCAAAACTAATAAGCACTACCAAATTCTAATATGCATGTACTGAGTTTTCATATATGAGTTCCTTCTCTCAAATCAATATAACTCTTGAAATATTTAAAATTAAACTATATTCTTAAGCAGTTTCCTGGCTCTGTGACAAAGATCAAGCACAAAGATATTCCTTGCATGTGAAAAATTAAGGCTACATTGGGTTTATTACTACATACGGATGTGGAATGATGTAGTTCAGTTTTTATCTCACCTGGGCTGATTTAAGTTATGGAAAATACTGTAAAAAGAGAAAATTGATAAAGGACTATATTCAGGAATAGATGGGATTGTAGTGAACGGTTTTATGGAGTAAGTGACAAAAAAGATAACGAGGTCTAGAGAAAACATTCAGCTTTCAGCCTGCAGGAACTAGGATGATGGCAGCAACCAACAAAAAATGGTTGAGAGATCTTATTGAAGTGTGCGTAATACTAAATGGTGTAGATAACGTTAATGCTTTCTACCCAGCATGCACTCTAAGACCAGGGGCAAGTACTGTACTTAAAACCAAATGCAGACATAAAGAAACACTTATTAAATTAATTGTAACTGCTGAAGTGACCTGCAAGGCAAAAGTATTGAAAAAAACCACATTGAGGGTTACTCAGGCAACAATTAAGTGATGTCCTGGAGGCGCCAGTTCCACCAGGAGGAAATGCTTGTGCTTTCTTCCACTTCCTCAGTGACACTCGAGCCAGGATTTTTGTTTTGTAACTGTATTCAGACCATGACGGTTTGCCATTTTTTATTTTATAAAAGTAGATTACAATGCCTCATAAGATTTTTTTACAGCCACTCACAGATTAGAAACAACAGAATACAGCTTTAAGTTGACAAATAATTTTGTGATTCACATTGAATAGATCTGCATGAACATTTCCTAGTTGCGTACGTTACTAAAAGGTTTTGTACATGTAGCTTTCTATTTAGAGCATCTGGTTAAAATCTGTATTGACTGCAGCTAAAGAAAACCATAAAGTATATGATCTTGGTTATTTCTTAGAGAAGGATCAACAACATATTTGACATTTTAATGCCAAATATATTATAATCATAATTGTGATTGGCATTTCTGCTGAAGGTTTTTAGTGGCAATGTAACCCTAGTTGCCCTTGCTGCTGGGCAGGCAGTACTTATTTTGCTGACAACGTCTGTTGGCAAAGGAAGTTCCCTGATTTTTTTATCAGTTTTTATTTCATCGCCTCCCCTCCAGCAAGCTCTTGATTTCTGTAGCATAACCCCTCTTTATCCGTTATTAGAGAAGGAGCAGTTCCAAGCAACTGATGTCAGACTACTCTCTAAACACTTCTGGTGGGGTGTGACTGCAGCACGCAACGCTGAGATATCAGAAAAGTTACGGACCTGAAAGAAAAGGCAAATTAGCTCAGGCAGAGTGCAGAATTAGCGCCGAAGTATTACTCCCAGGACCTGATAAGGCGTCTCAGAGCTGTGCTGCTCCATATAGAGTAAACAGCTTCTTTATGTATCACTACATGGCATAGTGAGAATTTCACTTGTTTTGGCTTGAAAAATCTGGGATTTCTTGCTTAGGTTTGAAACTAGAGAATGAAAAAATAAACAGACCACTAATTCATGACTTCGGGCAGTGCAAGAAGTGGTTTTGTGAGTATTTCAGTAAATAGTGAGCTAACATGGTGTGCTTCATTTCTTCAGATGCTGTATTTCCAGTAAAAGAAATGAAAGGTGGAGAGGACAGAATTGGGACTGTGTTAGGGTATCCACTCCACAGAGCAACGGGGGAGTTCTCATCTTAAATCTCACCAGTGGCCCTTCCCGTTTCCAATAGAGTGCAGGGTTCGTTTGCTCACAAGAACAAGACATACCCGTACTGCACAATTAAGGTGTCTTTGTACTGGGGAAGTTTTTCCCTCCTTTTCATCATTTAGAGGGGGGGAAAAATAATAAAACAGATATTTTATTTAAAATCCAAATGTAGACAGAACATCTGTAGCTTTAACATGTGTTAGCTGGATGAAGTCTGACAAACAAACAATACTAATAGAATGATAATAGTTTGGGGCAGCCAGCCAGGAACACGCTGTTGTGAATAGGTCTGGAAATAATTTATTTATTTTTTTTCAATGAATTATGGCAATACAGCCGGTTTTATCACAGGTGAAATATTTTACAAAGTTGTTGCTTTTCTCTATATTTTGAGGATAATCTGTTATAGACAAGAGACAAGCAAGCCGCGTAGCAAAGTATGAGTGTAGGAGACTCTGCTTGATTTGGGATAAACAATAATGCTGTGACTGAAGCAGAGAAAGGATTTGAAGCTGAATTCTGGTATAATCCAGGCCAGTAGCCAAATGCTAAGCAACAGAGTGTGACAAAGATACACAGCCCTCTTTTGCAATGCAGTTCCATTTACGAAAATGCTCAAAGGATTTTGTCTTTTATTCTGTTTGGAAATGAAAACAAATTTTGCAGCAACTTCTGTAGATCTGCCATTTAATGTCAATGCTCTGGTCAGCCTCTAGTAGTAGGCAGAACACCTATGTTAGGTGTCAATGATTTGTGCTTAATGTAGATCTTAAAATGTTTTGTGGAGAGCAGAAAAAGCAATTAATGATTGCCAGATTTATTCCCTAAATACCTTTTCTATTTTCTTTCCAAGATCTGCTTCAAACTGTGGCAGACCTTTTCAAATGAATGGTCAGAAGAAATATGCAATGAAAAGGGGATAGTAGTTGTTTATTTGCCATTAATAGCGAAAGAATCAAGCCTGATGCTGAATCTACTCTGCCTTGGTGAGGCCGCATCTGGAGTACTGTGTCCTGTTCTGGGCTCCCCCGTTCAAGAGGGACAGGGAACTGCTGGAGAGGGTGCAGCAAAGGGCTACCAAGATGATTAGGGGACAGGAACACCTCTCTTATGAAGAAAGGCTGAGGGATTTGTGTCTCTTCAGTCTGGAAAAGGGACATCTGAGGGGGGATCTTATCAATGCTTATAAATACTTAAAGGGTGGGTGTCAGGAGGATGGGGCCAGGCTGTTTTCAGTGGTGCCTGGGGACAGGACAAGAGGTAACAGGCACAAACTTGAACATAGGAAATTCCACTTAAACGTGAGGAGGAACGTCTTTCCTTTGAGGGTGGCAGAGCACTGGAACAGGCTGCCCAGAGAGGTGGTGGAGTCTCCAACTCTGGAGACATTCCAAACCCGCCTGGACGCCTTCCTGTGCAACCTGCTCTAGGTGACCCTGCCCTGGCAGGGGATTGGACTAGATGATCTCCAGAGGTCCCTTCCAACCCTATAATTCTGTGATTCGGTGAATTTTGACTTTTTATGGGGTAATCCATTTGACATGATTCTGCCTCATGTTCAGCTGGTTACCGACTGAAACTATAAATCACAAAGTCTCCATCAACTTTACTGGTTGCACTGCTAACCATTGAATTGAAGGACACTCTCGATAACTCCATGATATACCTCCTTGGCATGTCTCAGAAGTAAGGTGAATAGGAACAGGTTGCCCAGGGAAGTTGTGGATGCCCCATCCCTGGAAGTGTTCAAGGCCAGGCTGGATGGGGCTTTGAGCAGCCTGGTCTAGTGGGAGGTGTCCCTGCCCATGGCAGCGGGGTTGGAACTAGATGATCTTTAAGGTCCCTTCCAACCCAAACCATTCTATGATTCTATATTAGGTTTGTTAGGGAGTATTTCTTAGAACTTACAATGGATCCCGTTATTTGGACTTTGTGGTTAGTCTCTTCTCGCAAGTAACATGCGATAGGACAAGAGGAAATGGCCTCAAGTTACGGCAGGGGAGGTTTAGGTTGGATATTAGGAAAAATTTCTTCACTGAAAGGGTTGTCAAACATTGGAAGAGACTGCCCAGGGAAGTGGTGGAATCGTCATCCCTGGAGATATTTAAAAGACAGGTAGACGTGGTGCTTAGGGACGTGGTTTTGTGGTGGTTTTGGCAGTGTTTGGTTGATGATTAGACTCGATGATCTTAAAGGTCCCTTTCAACCTAGGCAATTCTATGATTTGATCTGTAACTTCATTCTGCTCTGAACATGGTAACTCTTCTATTTTCTGTTCACCTGAAGTGTTGTTCTACGAATTCCTTTAACTTAGTTTTTTCTGCAAAGTTCTTAAACATAGACTCTGGCTGGTGTGAACAGGTGGCTGGAAGTTTTAATCAATCTTCCAGCCCGAGAGGCAGGTGAAGCCGTAATGCTAACGTGTAAATTGTTTTCTTCATTTTTTTTTTTTCAGCAGAACTGCTACAATTTTCAGTTGCTGTTTATCCTCCCCATTACTTGAAAACAAAAAAAAACCCACAAAAAAAACTCCACACCCCTCAGCTGAGGATCAGTTCAATCACTGTTCTTCAACATAACCCAGAGACTTGATGGGAGTAGAAAATTTTAACACCAAAAGACCGAACTGTATCGTCTGGTCTGACTCCTTGCATTCAGACATCTGCAGTTCCCACCGAGTTGTGTTGGGAGTTGGTCAGGCTACCCAAGCGAGAAGGAAACAGGACTGAGCGCTCCTTTCCCGTTAGCCTATAGGCACACATCTTTCAGCTGAAGTACTTCTCATATGGATTTTATTTTATCTAAACCAGTTTCTATCCTCAAAAATATTGATTCATTCAGTAGCCAGAATTGCTTCCTGAAATGTCTCCAGAGCAGCATGCAGCTGAATATCAATCTTATTGTGATTGGATTAATTCACTGAAATACCATCAGCGTGGAGGCGGGTGCCTTCCAACCTTGAGACCAGCTGGAAGTGCTTTTTCTGGAAACTCCCAGGTGCCAAAAGGCAGTCAGTGGAAGCAATTTCAGACATAGAATTAATGAAGGTAATGGCAGATGATATTGGGCAGGAGTATTTGGCAAAACGTCTGATTTTAAAAGGAACACTAGCTCTAATCAGACGGGTAATGTGTTACAGATGATGAAAGGGATGTTCGTCCATAGATCCATTCTTGTCCAGTGTGTTTAATACAATGTGTATTTTTATGTTCCCATTTGGATGAGGCATCCTGCCCATTTACCAGCTAGTGAGCCATCATAGATATTCTCCCAGACTTTTATTTTGCCCTTGCAACTGTCATAATGAAAGCCCATACAGAGCATTTTTTTAATGTTCGTTAGTTTTATTTGTTACAGCACTGAAGTTTGTCCAATCCCATAAAATCTTCTGAGCGTAAGTATGATGGAGTCTCCAGAGCTTTCATTCAAGTAAATATTCAAGAGTACTTATGACAGGTGAAAATGCAGATGATTTACCACTGCTGGAAAAGCGTAATTTCTTGTTAATGTTTTCTTCTTTAGTCCTCCTTCTTTCTTCTTTCAAATTATGTTAGTGCGTCACCTGTGCTATTTGGGGATCAGAATTCTAGTACAGCTGGTAGGGAAGACTGGCTCTTTGATTCCTAGGTCTGGTTCAGAAGCAGCTCCTTTACTGTCTGTACGTAGACACTCATCACCAGCAGCTGTGCAAGCAAATTGTCAAGAAACGTTATCTTTGTTTCTTGATCTTTATTACTGTGTGCTGCTTTCACCCGCTTTGAAGATCTATGCGGTGTCTCCATCAATGAAATTGCTGCACTTATCTTCTTATGTTGAAATATTTTCCAAATATATAGGTGTTTGCGACCATCTTTGCAATGTCATTTCCATGTACCTTTTCTCTAAATCATCCATCGAAGTTAATTACATGATACATTTCTTGTATTGCGGTGGGAAAGAGCAGTCTAATATATCACTTTTTTACTTTACGTGCTATCTTGTATTTCTTAAGGTTCTCTTTAATATTCTTCTTGATAATATATCACTATTTTCCTATTCCAAGTACTGTTATTATATTTAAATCTATTCATAACTTCACTAGTGGTAAGATCAAGTTCAGTGGTAGTTTGACTTCACGTCTGCGCAAGTTGGCTTGTATAGTAAGGTTATCGTTAATCTTTAAATAGTGAATTAACATTTAACTGAAATCTTTATATTTTGCATCTTTTAAAATTTATTGCAAAACATCAATTACTGTTCAATTAAAAATGCAATTTCCTCGTTACGCTTCAATCTATGCTCTGTCTTTGGGTTAAGAATATATTGTTTCACTCATTACATGACATCATCTAATGCTGTCTCAAGAGTTGCGGCAGGCAAATCTTTTAACTCTTCATTAATCATTAGTTTCCATTCTGGTTCTTCTAGCTCCTGGGACCATCAAGTCATCACATGCCCACACTCAAGTATTATTATTGTTGGCACAGGCTTGTCAAAGCTTTAGGGTTCCTGGCAAGGCACACAAAGGAATGGTGTTTGGTGTCACGAGTATACGTTGCTGCAGATTATCATCTTCCTGAGTTTCGTCCTCATTATTTTCCTGCGACAAGATTCTATATGTGCAACGTTGTACCATTATATTTTCTATGGAGCTTTCTGACATATTGCCTCCTTTTTGGAAAGAATTAGTTGCATTTTCCTTTTTCACAGGAAATATTGCTTCCTATCTAAGCATACACGGTGTGCAATCTTTAATTATGATGACAATAAATGATATCACCGATCGATCAAATCAGCGCTTTATATCCTGTTTAGCGATGTTGATTTATCAGCATAATTTGGCTTTCTAGAAAAGGTACATTACAGGTGATTTCTGCCATGTATAAAAAAACTCTCCGTCAAGACCAGTTTTGCAGCAACAGGGGCAGATTTAAATTTCTAGCGATCATTAATAAAATACTTGTACAAGCCACAGTGCACAAGCCTGGGAAAATTAAGCTAATCTCTCTGGTGCTCAATAAGCTAATTTTCCCCATTTGCAAACATGAATCAGTTGTCTTAGCAGATGACATTTTATTAAAGGGAGACTACCCTGTTACCTAAAGGCACCTTTTTTCTTTTTGTTTTGGTTTTTTTTTTCTTTTCTTTTTCCCCTCCAATGTATAATACTGCATGAACAACACAGCGTGTAGCTTTGTTTCACAACCTTCTCCTTTGGAGAGGCGAGTGCTGAGAACAATACCTCATTCTCAATTTGGGATTGACAAATCCAGATGCTTTGGCACCTCCTGCCAGATGTCGGGGGCCTTTGAGCTTCTGGGGAGTTTGTGGTGGGAGATGCTTCCCATCCTCTAGCCACTCCACTCTTTGCTTTATGAGGGCAGTGCAGTTTCCTACCCTCTTGGCTTTATGGACCTACAATAACTTTGCTAAGGGTTTCTGTTATTGATTTGCTTCCACTAATACAGCCCTCTTAAATGCACGTGACACTTAAACAGACCTGTTGCCTTAGATTAGGGTGACGGCTTACCCCAGGGATAGTTCAGCACTTTTATTTTTCCTCAGGCTTCGGTATGTTATTACAGTGACAAAAATTAAACATAAATGCTCCCTAGAGACAGTAAAACAACCGAACACCAGAAGATCTCTTGCCTTTTCTGGCGGCTTCCCTTCCCTCTGGAGTTCTTGGGGCTGCAGAGTGGCTTCAACCTTCCAGCTTCCAGCCTCTGGACTTCTATACGGGACGTGCACTCTCTATATAGTGTAGTTTCCTTTTCTAATTTTGTTCCAGCTCTCTAATATCCATCCTCTCTTACATAACTCCTAGTCTTTCCCATTGATTTCACTAGTTGTTTCATCCCATTTTCTTAAATGAATGCTAGAGCTTATCATCTTACCGTCCATGCTTCTGTACTGATTTTTTTTTTTGACGGACCTCATTGTTACTTCCCTAAGACAGGAGCGTGCTTGCTTTAACTTGAAAGCAGTCTAGATTGATGTTCTTGGTTTAATCTACCACGCCTCATTTCAGCTTCAGGTAGGGTTACAGAGCTAGCTTCTACTCCCCTTGTGCAGAATTGTTCCTTTCTACGCTTTGTTTTAACATTTATTTTTTTTTCACTTCACTCTAGCTATTGTTGATTGCAACCCTTCCCTGAAACTGTGTGGATATTCAATAAAATTAATGTTTTCCTGTTTCAAAAAGTATCATCTTTCTGGATAAAATTTAATTTGTTAAAACACATGCCTGACCCCAACACCTCCTTAGTAAAATTCTTCTGTATGTTTCTCAGTTTTTTGGCAAAGTCCGCCAGTTCAAATTCCTTAACCTGCCCATCTGTCATATTAGGCTGAAGCATTTCTCGTAATAGTTGTATAACATTTTGTCCTCTCCTGTTCTCTCCATTGTCAAATTCTACTTTCACTGTCAGTGTGAAGCCAAAGAAATTCCCTTGTCTTCTGTGGAATAACGTTTGGTTGGGTTTTTTTCAACCTGAAAGTAAAATTTGGATAATTTCCAAGCTGCTTTTTTTTTTTTTTTTTAAAGTATAAAAATGTCCTACATTTTATGACCTCAAAACTCTTTACTGTAAGACACACTTTTACACACATAGTCCTATCAGGTCCTTTCTGCATCATCTTTTGTGTTTTGTTGTTTTTCTATTTCACACCATTTCCTGAATTATTTTGCTTTGGACCCATTCCAGAACTGTTATTGTTGCTTGCTTTCTATTTACAGGGTAAGATAAAGCCATTAGCGGTGTTTCTGCTCTGCTTCTCCATTGCTAGCGATGAAGCACAACTACTCATCTCACTTTAGAGCCAGCCCTGTACTTATCTCTCGAACAGAAGAATCTGCACGACTACAGATCTGAGTCTAGGCGTACTGCAAAATGTCAGGGTGACCTACAGAGTTACAATTACCTCGGTGTGGTTTAAATATCATTAACGAGATCTGATTTCCAGGTACTTAGATCACAAGCGTGAAATTTGGGCTCTGAGAAAGTTGGTGGGAGTTTTGGCCCTGACTTCAGTGGAGTTGGGACTTCGTCTAAAATACTGGCTCACAGTCACCCTTTGTGGACCTCTGTGCTTTTGCTCCCACGTGGTCTGTCGGGTATATTACAGGCACAACACCACAGTAAGCTAAACATATGAGCAAATCAACTTCAGGTGACGTAATTTCAAAGTCCTTCTGCACTGATTCCTTTCATACTGACGCCCAACTTGAATGATTTCTAGGGTATTAACATTATTGGTTTTCTTTAAAGTGTGCAGACCAAAAAAGCCTTCTGACGAAACTCTGCTAACTATAATCCATTTATGTAGTGATCACACAAGCAATAGGAATAATATAAGAAGTGAGAAACAGTGCAGTTTAGCTGTTAAATAAAGTCTTTCATTTTAGAATTTGAGCAGACTTAATTGTGATATTAAGGCAGAAGAACTTTTACTAAATTATGGCTTTTATGAAGAAATAAACATTTGGTTTTCAATACCTTGGTCTATTTGGTTCTCATTTTGTACTATAGTTAATATTCTTACTTGAGTGGTAAATGTTATCTTCTTTACCATTTAAAAGTTTTAAATTCTGAAATTCTGTATGATCTCTGAAATCTCTGAGTCATTGTTTGTACGTTTCCCTACACACACTCATTTTAAGTCCAGAAACAGTTGCTCACAAATTGTATCAAATTGTAAGCAGATATTCTAAAGAAAGATTTCTGCGGGATGGCCTGAGAAGTAGGTTCAGTTTTTCTGACGGTATTCAAACTGATATGTGTATTTTTTTACATATATATATATGAAAATATGAACAGTAATGTGAAAAATAGTACTTTTGTAGTTTGCAAAGAGTTATATGAGCAGTAGGATTGCTATTCATCCATATTTTTGACTAAATAAGTAAAAGTTATAAAAAGAAATTCCTGTAACAAAAAGCGGAATGAGCTGTCTATGGCTTTCAGTGCTGTAGAATGAAGTGAAGAAACTGTGAAAAGTTTGCCTTTCAGTAGGTTCAAATCAGCCATGAATAAACAACTTGAGCCCTGAAATACAGAGGATTTATGGTCAGTTAAGAAGGGCTGTACCATCTCAGTGCATATGTGGGTGGTCTGTGTTGTGAACTTACTTGTTTTATCACATAGCTTAAAGATTTTGCTGTGAATATTTTACTGATATTTCCATATAGTTGTGCTATATCACGTACTTTTCCAGTAAGCTTACATGGTATCAATTTATTTATTAACATGAACTTTTCATTACCACTTTTTAAAACATAATGAGGTGGGTTTTCTTCTTCCTTCACCCTCCTTGTCCCCCCCTCAAAGCAGAATATGGAGCGCGGTGATTGTTGGGTTAAGTTCATTGCATGTCCTCAAACTCTCGTAGGGGCAATTTTGTGAAGAGTTAAATATTTTCAATGAGTTAACTTTTGTGAGAAAGAAGTGGGGCGGGGGGACAGGGAGGGAAGACTGACATAACTATTTCAGATTATTCAGCCATCTCTCATGAGTGTCTTGATAAAATGGCAAAGTGATGCAGAATGAGACTAACCATGCTCTGTGTGATACTTGAAAAAAAGGCCTTGGAACATTTCCTACATTCCAAGAATTGTTTAAGCATGAAATTTTCCCGTTTTATATTTGAATAAAACCTTTTTTCAAAAAGAAAATTAAGAGAAATG
This sequence comes from Rissa tridactyla, assembly GCF_028500815.1. Taxonomy (NCBI): domain Eukaryota; kingdom Metazoa; phylum Chordata; class Aves; order Charadriiformes; family Laridae; genus Rissa; species Rissa tridactyla. Next base: position 67,843,675 of record NC_071467.1, on the reverse strand, counting down.
TTCTTTTGTAATTCAAGTGTCATTAGTGTTACACATAAACCTGGATTCATCTCATCTCGCTTTACATGGCTGAGAAATTTAAGTTATGAGCCTTCTTCATCTTTCTTCAATCAATGAAGAGAGCTAAGGTTTTGCTTCATTGTTTCCCAAGGAAATCCGGGCAATTAGGATACTCATTTAGGCACTTTGTTTAAGTCACTAAAATGTCAAAGGGTGGATCTGAATTGACACACTTAAATCACAGATCTGTGCCCAAAAGCCAGCTCACAGCTATAGAGACGCTCCTCATTACTAAGGTTTTTTGTACTTCCGATCAGAAAAATTTACCATTCTGTGAACCTGAGTTAGGTGAACGTTGCCAATGTTGCTTGTCACTACTGTTACTTCGGTGTTGCTCCTTACTACTTTTTCTTCAGGATCAATCAAATTATGTTCGATCCAAAACCATAATAAGTTGAAAAGCAAGTCCTTTGCAGCCACCAGGCTGCAAGCTGCGCCAGGCTGCTGAGAGGCATTCCTCTTCATGCTGGATTTTGAAATTCACGTTTTCTCTCTTTTTCAGTCAGAGACAGGTCCTTATTTCCACTTTCATTGTGCAGTGGATGCATGATGTTCAGCATTACAAGGCTAGACAAAAAAGTTGGCTAGGTCTACTGGCAGACCTTCATTCTTTTTCCTTTGAAATCAGCTCTTCACAAACTCACTGCTGATTACTAAGTGTTATGAAGTTTAAAGTGATCTAAACAGTATTGTTTTGGAAAACCAGGACCACAATATCACAGTAACTCATAGCATATTTTTTAAATAAAATCTAATAAAAGAGTAGTTGCTATATTAAAATTTTTTTACCTTAGACTTACATGGTAGTAGAAGGTCTTAAAAATCCCCTCTAGCTAATGACTGGTGAAGAGAAAGAATCTTCTCTTTTGGAATGGTAGAGTGTAGACTGTCCAGTTATACACACTTCAAGTTGTTTGGATTTCAGTGATTTTAATTAATTTCATTAAGGAAAATAAACTCTGTTCAGGTTTAGGAGGATATAACAATGCAATATGTTCTTTGTTGAGTCTGAAATCAGAGAATGAATCCTGGCTCTGACAGGCTAAATCTAGATTTTTATGACGAAACATGAAGAAAAAGGTAAATCTATTATTTCAGATTAAAATTGTCTATTCTGACTTTCAAAAGAGGGTTTCTAGCTCAAATATACCAAATGCCTGATTGAATAAAGTGTAAACTTAATACTGTGGTTGGATGTACATATATAGGCTTGAATTCAACTACACTTCGTGACTGTTGAGTTTGAAAGACTTAACACGACTGTATTAGGGAGATTATTTTTCAACAGTCAAAGCAATTTGCATTAAATTGTTACTTTAAAAAATCCTCAGCTGCTATGCATGGCTGAGAAAAAAAGCTTGAAAAACACGTTCCTAGAAACCTAAAAATTACTAGAGAAAGTAACCACAAGTATTTTTGGATTTGGGGCATTTTCAGAATGTGAATATGCAGGCATTCCCTTCATAACACTCCCTGAAAATCATTCACAAAAATATAGAATAGAGCAGAATTCACAAAAATATGCTGCCTTTGACTTCAGCAGAAGAATTCAGTGACGTTTTCTGATTTATTTTTTTTTTCTGTGTGTAAACAGGTTTCCTCGTTTCTCTCATTATAAGCATTCTCAAACCATGTGCAAATTCTGGTGTTTTCAGATGTGTAGAATTAGCCACTGAGTCCCCTTTGATAACAAAGATGACAGGGGGCTGCTTCAGTGGAGGAAACTGGGAGTCAGGTAAACTTCTGACTGCAGCCTTGTCTGCCGGCATTATTCTCCGTTTCTGATACCTTTTCTATTACCTGAAGATATGAAGAGGTGCTACTAGAGGTTCACCCTCTAATTCAAAGATACATAAGAGTTTGAGAATATCGCCTTGGAACAATTCTTAACTTTATGAAGCATACATAGAAGGAAGTTGATGGGGAATTCATCCTAGAGATTTACTTCCTTAGAGCTTCTTCCTCTGTGCAATATATAAGCTGCATGATCTCAAACCAAGGATTTTACACCACTGACTTTGAAGATTCCCTAGTTTAATTTTATGGCAGGTGGTTTATAGAACTAAGGTATTTCAAAAATCCCTTTAAAAGTAAATAAGTAAATGGTGCTGGTAGGACTTCCAAGCTGTATGATGATGAAAATTCTTTATAGGACCGCAATGCATGGATTGTGTTTTGTTGCACTGAGAAGAGCAAAGTTTTTCTTCTGGCTGCTAGATGACTTATGCTGACTTTCCTTTTTTTGTTGCTTGATTTTTTTTCAGCTTTCGTTTGCAGCAACAACCCCAGAGTTGGCTGATAAGAAAAAATATCCTTATTTCTTCCGGACGGTGCCATCTGATAACGCAGTGAATCCAGCAATTTTGAAGTTACTCAAATATTATCAGTGGAAGAGAGTAGGAACTTTAACCCAGGACGTACAAAGGTTCTCTGAGGTAAGATTTGCATAATTTCCAATGCACAAAGAGAACTAGTAATGTCAGATTTCCAAGGAGCTAGTTCCTCCATTAATGGCAATTAAGTAAAAAGAAACAGACCCACTGTTTGGCTTTGGTCACATTTGCTGTACTGAATAAAATTAATTCCCTTCTGTGCTTATTTGACCGTCTATAGTAAAAACTAACTGTGCTTTTTTGCTCCAAGATCATTGCACCCAAGTGCAAAAAAAATCATTTTTTTTGTTGTTGTTGCAAAGGTTCCTTTATGCTCTTTGACTTGCCAAAGTGTATGATTTTGAAGGAGGCTTGTATCCTGACATTGGTTCACTTAAAAACTTCACTGCGTTCCTTTTGTGTGCTGACTTATTATAAGCATCAGTCTGATCAGTCTGAATATTGGAGGGACAAAACCTGTTAAGTCTATGGCTGAAAGTACTGGAGGAGCTTACTGAGACAGAAATGACTGAAGCTCCAGAACTGATAAGATCACATATTATGCACCCTCCAAATCTTCTGAGTTTTACCCCGAGCAACATTTTGGTCATAGAAATTGAAATAAAGTACGGACCAAGTGCCTTAAGTGTGGTTTTAACAATAGAGCAGTTAAAAGAAGACAGCCTTTAAGTAATTAATCAGAACAAGACAAGGGAAAGAGCTGGCCCGTTAATTGACAAGAGAGGCAAAACTAATAGAGGCATGCCAGTTTTGTGGTTGCTTTGTTGTTGTTTTTCCTTCCTCAGCATTTATTTAAGAAAAGGCTGACTGTTCTGAAGACTAGCATAATTAAAACTAGTTAAGAGGGGTAAGAGTAGGTTAGAGTCTGCTTAGATGAGACGGATATTTTCAAATTGTCTGGCACAATTGATTCACTGTGGAGTACTTAAGAAATCTTAGACTCTTCCCTTATGAGCTTTGAGAATTAAGGGATAAAAAGTAAGTGAATTTTAAGGGGAGGGAAGAAACCTTTGTGTCTGTCTTTCCAAAAAATACATAAAGACCCAGGGAATTATAGACCAGTCAGCCTAAATTGAATTCCTTGAAAGACACTTGAGCAGATCATCTGTTTGTAATCCCCGAGAAAATAAAAAGATGCTAAACAATGGCCAAAATGGATTTGTCAAAAATAAATCGTGTGAAACAGTCTAATTTCCTTCTATGACATGATAACAGGTCTTGAGTAGATGGGGTAGGTGATAAGTGTGGGTTTTTTAATGACTTATAAAAATAATATAAAGGCGCTCCTAAAGAAAAGTAGGGAAACTTGGTCTTGAGGAAGATACTGTAAGAGCAGTTTCTAACCAGTAGTCCTGCCACCAAGGTTAATTGACATCAGATCAGTTGAATATTTGTCTTTAAGATAAATGCTGAAGCAAAAGTAGCCAAAAAGTATGATATGATTTATCCTTCTCTGGCTTGGAATTATATTTTCAAAGAGTAGTTATCAGTGGTTCACTGTCAAACAAGAAGGATGGGATTCTGTCAAGTGGTTTTCTCTGGAAAGAGATAAGGTTTTCTCTGGATAGTGGGATAGAGAAAATGTTTATTAAATCTGCAGTTGATACCTACTTGAAAAGCTGCAAGCACTTTGCAGAGGACAGGATTAGGTTTCAGAATGATCTTGACAAGTAGAGAAAGGCTTTAATATAAATAGTATGTAAGTGAAGAAGTGCAAAATGCTAGACTACAATAATCAACAAATATCAACAAATAATATCAACAAATATTAATGAAGAATGGTTATCTAGGCAGCAGATCTCCAGAGAAAGGTATGGGAAGCACTACAGTGAATTGCAAACTGGGTAAGGGTCAAGAATGTCAGACTGCTTGACCTACTCTAAAAAGCAGAAAGGAAGCAAATGGCTCAAATTTCACCACCCCCACTGTAATGCAGTATTGACACTTAAGACACACAGAGTAAACGTCAACTCTGCTTATTGCTAATTAGGTCTAAGTTGGAACATCAGGACTATTAGCGTCTTCCAGAAGGAAGTAAATCAGAGAAGTCTATAACAATGTTAAATAATCTGTAAATGTGTTTTATGAGGAAGACTAAAAGTGGAAAACAGTGGAATAGACTGGACCTTTGTCATGGTTTGTTAAGATAAGACTAAACACAATTTTTGGTGATTCTTGGGATTCTTGGTCTTCCTTTGGGACAGAGGGATGGATTTCATGTCTGTCCCGCTCACTTAAGAAATGTTAAAACTGCAGCTTTCTAGGGTTTGCTAGGGTGCTGCACCTGAGTTCAAGGTCTTTTTATTCCTCTTGAATGGTAAGCCACTTCTTTCTGTGTCCAACTGCAAATTCAATTTAGTGTGATTCATTAAAGCATTCAGATAATGAAAGAACCAGTTAAAACTTCCTTGAACCCAGGTGGTTTTCGTAGAGCATGTTGAGTCCTGAGTCTTTGAAATTATTAGAGCTCCGTCGTTCCTTTTTCAGCTCTGTGCAGAGTTTCTTCCTTCCCTTCATGTTCCTGTGCAGACAGTGAAAGCACAGGAAAAAACGCGGAAATAACTAATAGGCTGTCCAGGAGCAGTGAGGGATGGGAGCCACCAGCAGCAGAGAGGGAGAACGTGTGTTGGCCGGGCAGAGCCCAGCCCCACTGCAAGAGGAGGGGCAGGCCCAGAGGTTGAGGCCAGGCTCAGCCAAGGGTGCAGATCATCAGGCAAGTAAGTCCTTGGCAATGAGGCAGGTCCAAGGCCAAGCTGGGAAGTCAGTCCATGCGGGTCAGGGTCACGTCTAGTGATTGCTGGGCAGGTCCATGTCAGAGACTGAAAACACAGGACTAAAGGTGTGGGTGGAGCATTTAGGCCTGTTAGTGATGTCCAGGTGTTGGTATAAGTCTTTACATCCACTGAAACCATAATTTTCCTTCTAAAGGAACATCGGGTAAAACTATTCTTCTAAGTACTGTTTAAACCATTCCTTTTCCTAACATTTTTTGAAAGTGACAAAATTGTTGAATAGCGTCTAAAACTAATTTTTTTTTGTAACATCCTACTGAGTTTAGAATGCAATTCTTCTTTTCTATGCTGGAAATGCATTACAAGCCACTAGCCCAGAAGTAACTGAATGTCATCTCTGTTTACTCTCATATAAAATAAAATAAAATAAGCAGAAAGAAATTAATGGGGTCTTTAGAGAAGCCTGTTTAGTAATTCAGGTGATTTTACTGTTAGCAACAAGAGAGCACATTGCTCTCTCATTTTTCCATCTCCCAGAAAGACTGCACCAATTTGACAGATCTTTCTTTTTTTTTTTTTAATCTATAACAATTTGCATATCTATCTTAATTTCCTCCAGTTGTTCTTCCACCCAAACAAACGTGGGGATAGATATTGCCTTCTTGTTCATGTTATATAGGGAAGACTTCATACTCATATAGCTTAGTCAACAGGACATCTAATTGTATCTCTTCAGCTGCCATCTAACTTCTGTTTTTTCTGGTCACTTTTTTCTTTAGCTGTATCGCTGTCTCCTGTCTCTTTGCAATGTGTACTATGATCTTATATCCTGATAATTAAAGCTTGCATAACCTGTCCACAAGTTAGCTGCCCATAAAAGTCAAACCTGTTTGTTGGTTTACCTTGCCTTGTAATGAGGCAGTTGTCTCAATTGCTTAGATGATCAGTCTTACTCCAATTTATCTCTGGAGGCCAAAATTACAGAGGTTCTCTTGCTTCCATTTCAGCCATTTCCTTTGGGAACCCTTCCTGCAGCGACTTTGCATTATCACCCATTTCCTTTTACTTGGTGGAAAAAATTCTCTTTCTTATAAACAAATGTTACATCTTCCTTATTCTCCAGATCACATAGAGAGACAAAAAGTAGGTAGAGAGAATGGAGACATTTATGCCAGCATGCTGTCAGTTCTTGAAGCACGCGAGAAATATCTGTATATCTGATACTGTGGTGTGGCTTGAGGCTCTCTTTCTTGGCATTGTTTGGATCCCAAGGATTGTGACTGTTCAAGTGACTATTAGTATTCCTTGTAACTCAGTCAGGTCTGTTTGTACAACCAGAAATGTTTCTTCTATTGGATTAATAATTAAATTGTGTAAGTTGTCTTGGTATAAGGATAATATACAAAATTCATCAGTTCTGTCACTTAACTAGGACAATTTCATACCCATTGTGCTTCTGTGTCCTAGATTTTGTGGACTGCCGCCCTGATCTCATCCTCTGGGAAAGATTCTGTTTCAAAAGTTAATAATTCTATGGCAAAGGTTTATAAATGAGGTCACAAAATATTTTCAGGATTTTCAGCTTTAAGTGTTTGCTACGGCATATAATCACAGGATAATTTAGGTTGGAAGGGACCTTAGCAGGTTGTCTGGTCCAACCTGCTGCTCAAAGCAAGGCTAGCTTTAATGTTTATCATTCTGAAGAATTACAGCTGTTGTACACACAGTTCTCAGAAAATCCCTGGCCATGTCCTCTTTCCAGTTCCCAGGTGAGCTTTCAGCTGAATTGAGATTATGCAGCGATTGGTGCCTCCAGTTTTGCTGTTGTCTAGCACTACCCTTTTGGGATCGTACTTTGAAGTAGGCAAGCCAAACGATATTCCTGTGGTCTGTGTTTGCTCCGTTTCATGTATTGGTGGGACGAGTCATGAGAATGAAGTCATGCTTAACTATCAATATCTTAAAACTTTTGGGAGCCACCGGCATTGTAGAAGATGTAAAGGCTTCAGAATATGACTATGAAACAGAAAAATGTGTAATCATGTACTGGTTTTCAGGTAATGCTGTATTTGCTAACCAGTAATTCTAGTTTACCTTCAGTATTTTACTGTTCTTTCCTGCATATTGCTAATTTTATTTATCCACATTTTTGGTTCAAACTGAAAGTTGGCCCTTGATTGCACTGGTAACTAAGAGGGATTCTGGCTTCCTTGTTTTGTGATATGACACTTCCTCTAGACTGGCTTCAGTTGTTTCTTTTTGCTCTCCTATCATGTTAAAATTCAGTGAAACTGCATTTTAACTTCACTTGGGGTGGCATATTCGTGATATTTCTATATTTTTTTAAAATATATATTTCCCTCCCACAGAGTATCATGTCTGGGATTGTTTTTAAAACAAGTTAAATTCTTATCGTCTCAAGTGACTCTTTGTTTTTCTGTACTTCTTAACAGTCATCTCTTTATGTGATTTCTCTGCTTCTTCCTGGAAACATTGAGAACTCCTAATGTAATTTTATCAGTGTAGGTGGCATTTCAAAAAGACATAAGAAATGAGAAGTGTGCAGTAAGCTAATGAAATAGATTAACAATATGAAAAAAAAGATAAAATATTTTCTCTTGTGACTCTATCACAATCTTCATTGAGTTTAATAACCTAAAAACACCTTGGTGACAAAAACTAAGGACCACTGTAAGTGGACAAAATAGGACTCTTTTGGCTGACATGATTAAAACTCTTAGAATTTTTTAAGGTTGCACTGCATTTTGTACAGTGACATCAATTTCAAAAATCAGCAGGTCGTCAGGGTCCATTTTACTTAGATTGCAGGTATTTAGCATGTATAAATTCCAGTTTTTATCCCAGAAAATGTAATACTGGGAAAAAAAGAAAATCATTCCAAAGAAAAGCAGCAAGTAAACAAATCTTCTCAAAGTGGTATTTATCTCTTCCTGTAGAGAAAGCAGAATAGAAGTCTTATTGATCTAGAAGGTTACTTCTTATAGCCTTGCTCTGTGGAGTCTGCAAACTAGGATCTGAGTTAGTGGTCAGTTCTCTTAAGAATTCACTGGATAAGCAGATGCAATGAGAGAGTAACTGAGGGGCTGAGAGGAATTAGGCAGGGAAAAGGAAGGAGTTATCTGGTGACCTTCCAAATTTCAGACAGAAAACAGGCTTGAAACACCAGGTTTTGATGACTGTAGGTATACATTGTGCAGACTAAAAGGTGTGATTATGCTCTTTGACTTCTCAGGCTTGGCTTCTGAGGAAAGACAGAAGAGCAGAGATTGGCACTCTCCATCACAGTTGCCAAGAGGTTTTAGGGCAGCAAGAAAAATATTACTTTTTCTCCAAGAATGAGCTTGGAAGCATCAAATTTACCAGATAACAGCAACGTTTAAGTTGGAAGCTCTGAATAATACCCAGTGATTTCATCCTAGAAGGAGCCCCGTACCTTCAACTTTGAGAGCAGAAAAGCAGGAAAGAGAGGCAGAAATAAGAGATGTGAGAAAAATATGGGAAAAGGCATGCAGAGAAGAGAATGAGAGACAGAAAACCGAGATATTATAAATGTGTGGTGGGTTGACCCTGGCTGGATGCCAGGTGCCCACCAAAGCTGCTCTATCACTCCCCCTCCTCAACTAGACAGGGGAAGAGAAAATATAACTGAAGGCTTGTGGGTCAAGATAAGAACAGGGAGATCTCTCAGCAATTACCATCATGGGCAAAACAGACTTGGCTCGGGGAAATTAATTTAATTTATTACCAACCAAATCAGAGTAGGATAATGAGAAATAAAACTAAATCTTAAAATGCCTTCCCCTCACCCCTGCCTTCTTCCTGAGCTCAACTTCACTCCAGATTTTCTCCACCTCCTCCCCTCCGGTGGCACAGGGAATGGGGGTTGCGGTCAGTTCATCACACGTTGTCCCTGCCGCTCCTTCCTCCTCAGGGGTAGGACTCCTCACACTCTTCCACTGATCCAGTGTGGGGTCCCTCCCACAGGAGACAGTCCTCCACAAACTTCTCCAATGTGAGTCCTTCGCATGGGCTGCAGTTCTTCATGAACTGCTCCAGTGTGGGTCCTTTCCACAGGGCGCAGTCCTTCAGGAACAGGCTGCTCCAGCATGGGTCCCTTCCACAGGGTCACAAGTCCTGCCAGCAAACCTGCGCCAGCATGGGCTCCTCTGTCTCCATGGGGCCACCGGTCCTGCCAGGAGGCTGCTTCAGCACGGGTTTCCCCACAGGGTCACCGCCTACTTTGGGTGCACTTGCTCTGATGTGGGGTCCTCCACAGGCTGCAGGTGGATATCTGCTCCACCATGGACCTCCCTGGGCTGCAGGGGGACAGCCTGCCTCACCATGGTCCTCACCACAGGCTGCAGGGGAATCTCTGCTCTGGCGCCTGGAGCACCTCCTCCCCCTTCTTCTTCACTGACCTTGGTGTCTGCAGAGTTGTTTCTCTCACATATTCTCACTTCTCTCTCTGCTGCTGTTGTTGCACAGCAGGTTTTTTTCCCCCTTCTTAAGTGTGTTATCCAGAGGTGCTGCCACTGTCACTGATGGTCCCGGCCTTGGCCAGTGGCAGGTCCTTCTTGGACCTGGCTGGCATTGGCTCTGTCGGATAAGGTGGAAGCTTCTGGCAGCTTCTCACAGAAGCCACCCCTCTAGCCCCCACTCCTGCTACCAAAACCTTGCCACGCAAACCCAATACAAAATATCATTGTTTAACTGTAGACCTTTTTCAAACTATCTCTTCCCAATGTTTTTTATTTTTTCAAGGTGTCATGTCTTCCTCCTGTATTGTATCCATGTTTTTCTTTGTTTTCTGTGTCATTTTATTCTTTCCACAAAGCCTTTCTGATTTCTTTTACTGGTTCATGTTTTTGTTCCTAAAGGAGATGAAAAGACCTCTGTCTGCTATGTCTTTCCTTTCCTGGTTCCACCCAAGAATTTCTCCCATCTCCATGTGCTCAGCTGCTTTTGGGGAAGGAGCAATCTTCTCCTAACATAGGTTGCTATAGTTAGGACAAAATAAACAGTTATCTTCTGCCCAGTATTCAAAAATATTTATAAAGCCAACTGGAAATAAGTTGTTAGGCCTTCTTTGGAATAATAATGTGAAGTTTTTGAGGCAAAAGTTGTCATTTTTTCATTGTTATTGGACAGTTATTGACATAGTCTATTCTTCCTGTGTTTGGAGGATACTTGAGAGGCACTGATATGGCCCTAAATATTTTTTAAGCATTTTTTGAAATATATACGGTATTAAACAAAGAGTTTTTTATTTTTCTTTCACTAGTTTAAAAGAAAAACAAAAGCAAATTTTCACCAAGCTTGGATCTATACCTTCAAAGCTGTGAACTACTGATGTAAAAATGCTATAGCAAAACAAAGTCTGTATTTAATCCAACCTTATACATTACGAAGAAATGAAGTTTTGTTTGCTTGCTCTCCTTTTTCCTGTTTTAGGTTCCTGATCTCAAAAAGCCACAGTCGTCTTTTCTTAAAGATAGTTCCAGTGAGTTCAACAAACAGAAATAGGGAGATTCGGTCCTCCTTATGGTTTCTAAATTGGCCTGCAAAGCAGAATTACAGGCACTGATGTGCCCGAGATCTTTCTTCAGATTGCCCGATTCCCAGTTCTTGCCTGATTTCTACAGCAAAATTTTAGGAACAGTTTACTTCCAAGTTCTCTTGAATTTGCAATTAAGAATGAATTTATTTCCCTATTCTGTCTTATAGTTATGCTTTCCTGTGATTCAAGTTAATACAATAAGATCTTCACAGAAAGGCAGTCTATCAAAGTGACTTCTATTAATATCACAGGATACTATTCATATAAAGGGAAAACTCTATCTTCACTGGTGTTTATAAGTGGTTTAAGGGGGAAGAATCATGGCAGTAATTTAAAATGGAAGAGACCGAGACATTTCTTTCAGTAAGAAATTTCAGACTCTGCAAGGAAGATATTTAGGCATATAAAATATAGGTGGTCACTTTTATCCAATATTTTTCACCTTTTCTTGTTTCCAAATAAATTTCTTAAATTTTATTTAGCTTTCAAAAACAAAAAGAGAAAGGTGTTAGAACATCATCGGGTAGAGAATTCGAGCTATGCAGGGGTATTACATGGTTAGGTCATCTTGCACTGAAGATTCACGCTCCACTATCACCCAAAGAGGCCCCAGGGTTCCCATGAACTGAATAAGTCCTTGTCAAACTTCAGATGTCTTGAACAAAACCAAATCAAACTTAGGAATTTTTTTTAGAGAACTGGTCACCATTCCTTCATGCATAAACTTTATATGGTGCATATTTGATAAGCTGGCATTTGCAACACAAGATAAAGGAGTGGAATGATCAGTACGTTCTATACCTCTAATACCTCGTGGCTGAGAAACTCCATATTCTTAAGAGTTTCCTAATGGAAGTGATATAAAAATCATTATCAGAAACCAAGACTAATGCAGACTCAAAGAAAAAAGAATTCCCATTTAGGTTATATTGAAAAAATGTTCCAAGACAATGCTTGTTGTAACAGATGTTAGCGTTGCACATTGAAATTTTATTGCTTATACCACAGCATTGTCCTAGTTCTGTTTTGGGTTTTGCTATGCTTTGGTGCTTGTTTTTTAGAAAATGATAATACAAGGATGAAATATGATTCTAAACACTGATTTATCTTGCAAACATTCCCCACACACAATAGTTTTGATTGGGTATCTAATTATCTTCCATTCATCAGGCAATTGCAGGATATTTTCAAATTAAAATTGATGGTGCAGTGATAAATTTGAAAGTGGGCACAGTTGTGCACATGATGGAGATAAGCATCAGGAAAATGTGACGTTGTCCAAATCAGAAGAGAATAAGCTCACTTCACTGAAATAACCATTTCTGAAACAATTTGTCAAAATTCAGGGTCTTCATTGCTAAGAGGTTAAAATAAAATCCTGGAAAAGTCATGGAATGTCTTTTGGAGTGATGAACCTTCCCGGAAGTGTGCCAATTTAACAGAATCCATTCCCTGTGAAAGGTAATCTGCAAGCACTGGAGTCAAGAAGGCAAAGCAGCTGTCAAACTGCTTGAAGGTAGTGTGTCAGGACTGGGGCCATTACTTAAGTTCGTTTTCAAAAATACATCCATCTCCTATCACTTTCATTATGAATGATTAAAGCGAGAATTAGATCAGGATACGAGAGTAATTTTTAAGTGTTCTTGTGTGTTTTGTTCAGTGCTGTTGTCTGATCATGGATCATTTATTTACTGGGATTTATCTTTTTTTATAAAAACTAATCTTTTCCCAAGAACTGTGATTCTTTCTGTATTATTCTGGTTGTGTCCAACCCAAATTTATAGCATCTTTTTTCTGTCTTTATTCTTGATTTTAGATGGTTTTGTGGTGCTTCAGGATTGAGTTTCAGCAGATTGCAGAATCTCTTGTGCCCTGTGAGGAGAGTGGAACCTTTGCAGGGCGAGAGGTACCTTTTCCCTAAGGAAAGGGTTTTAGAAAAGACATTGCAGTCATCACTTTTGGACTTCAAATGCAGAAACGTAGGAGAACATACATAGTGTCACACAGGCGCAATTCTGGCTTCAAGTTATTAAGTTACTCTATAAAAATGGAAGGAGGAGTCCAAGATGAGGATTAACACTACTCTTCTAAAATTTTTTTCACATATTCTCAGTCATCCCTAAAACATGTATCTGCCCTGTCATTAATACGATGCCATTTGTCCTCTGATTATCCGCGCTACAGTGTTGCACTGGGCATCTTGAGCGAGCTGGTTGATGCAGACCACTCTGTAACATATGGCTCAGGCAGGCAGTCTCCCGGAGAAATAAGAATGTAAGCTGTTAACATCTGGACAGCCTTTGTTCGTTTGTCTGGAGCTGGCAGATTCATCTGCATACAGTTTGGCTTCCAGTGCAGTTTCGTGTTTTATTTACTGCAGGCTGCTGATGAAAGGGGCAGTCCTCTCCCCGCCCCCCACTCCCCAAGTTTCTGCCTTCTCTGTTGCTCCTGATCATCTTAGCAGTCATTCCACTGTGTCATGAATCAGCTCATCTGTCCAAAGCTAATCTTCCATTTCCAGGGAGACTCAGGCTCTATGGTGGTTGTAACTTTCCCTGCAGCTCTCACGTCCTTTGGAAAAGTGGGAATTTAACTTTCATGCAGACTAACTGAACATCACTCAAAGTGCAGAGTGAAGATTTTATATGGTGGGAGTGTGAAAACTTTTTATTTTGTGGTTTTGAGAAGTTTGCTCACCTCCAAGAGGGACCAGGGCATGTGGCAGATCTAGGCATTTCCGCTTGCCAGGTAAGAGTGTTTCCATGGTGAATTTCCTTTGTTCTTTGCAGAAATTATGACAGTACAATGGAAATGAAACGGGGAGAAGTTGTCAGAGTTACAGTGGGATTCCTGGAGGTTTTGAACACTATTGAAGTACTAGATTTACCATGGTTTTTCTGGGTCCTGGTAAATATTAAGAGGCCATGAGTTATAGGAAGGTCATAGGATTGTGATATAAGAAATTCGAAGAAAACGTGGAGATAGAACCTTACCCTAGGTTTGTCTCTCTTTATAGGAAGAGGTCTGTGCACATTCAGCTACAGAGTAGGGGTTCATTTGTAGATGAGAAGTGTCCTACATCTTTTGTGAGAAAGTGTCTTTGAGAGATTTGACCTGATAATTGTAATGACATTCCTTGTTACCAGTCTTTTTATTAACAACTTTTATTTGCCACAGGCACATTCTGAGCTTGTTTTCTCCCAGTGATTGGCACTAGGTTAATGGTGTACATGAAAATTACTTTCTAAACACTTTCATAGATTGGAAAATGGTTCCAAGTTGTGGCTGAGAAAAATCAACCTTGTTGCACCTTCTGATCTATATAAAAACTTCTAGAAATGCAGGATGCATCGATCAGACATTTCTTCTTTACAAGTCTTGTGTCTTAGGTCTTGCACCAAAACGACCTTCAAATTGACATCACAAGTCTAATTCTAAATCCCAGACAGACAGTTGTTTTCCAAGACAGTTTAGACATACCTATGGATTATAGGAGGATTCTGAAACCTAAACTATTACTCTAAAGCATAAGGTATGACTTTCAGTCTGAATTAGCTGTATCTGAAGATATCCGATACCTGTTTGGGGGTAACTATATGCAGGAAGGACATCAGTAATGTTTGTAGTGTTTTATGAGTTTGCAGAATTCCAGAATGGTTGAGGTTGGAAGGGACCTCTGGAGGTCATCTGGTCCAAACCCCCTACTCAAGCAGGGACACCTAGAACTGGTTGCCCAGGACCGTATCCAGACAACTTTTTGGTATCTCCACAGATGGAGGCTCCATAGCCTCCCTGGGCAACCTGTGCCAGTGCTCAGTGACCAGTGTTTCCTGGTGTTCAGATGGAACTTCCCATTTCAGTTTATGCTTGTTGTCTCTGGTCTTGTCACTGGGCACCACTGAAAAAAAGTCTGGCTCCATTCTCTTTGCCCCTCCCTTCAGGTATTTATATACATGGGTGAGATTCCCCTGAGCCTTCTCTTCTCCAGGTAGAACAGTCCCAGATCTCTCAGCCTTTCCTCAAAGGAGAGATGCTGCAGTGCCTTAATCACTTTCATGGCCCTTCACTGGACTTTCTCCAGCGTGTCTGTGTCTCTTGTATTGAGGAGCCCAGAACTGGACCTCACTCCGTGTATGGGCTCAGCAGTGCTGAGCAGAGGGGAAGGATCACCTCCCTCGACCTGCTGACAACCCTCCTCCTCATGCAGCCCAGGTACCGTTAGCTGCCTTTGCCACACGGGCACGTTGCTGGCTCATGTTCAACTTGGTGTCTGCCAGGTCCTTTTCTGCTAATCTGCTTTCCAGCTGGTCAGCCCTCGGCATATATTGGTGTGTGAAAGTTGTAGATGACACAGGGAAAAAAGAAATTTCAATAACAAGAAGAAACAGATCATTATAAAGGATGGTTTGTATGATCTTGTTAACAGGAATCAGAAAATGAAGTGTAAAACTTCACATGTGGTAGGCTTCACATGTGGTAAGCTCTCTAGAATTTCCAGGATTTTAATTTAACAGATCCCAGCTCTTGCAGGATCCTAAGACATTGGTGGTGCTTTCAGATTCTCTCCCTTTTAAACTCTTTTCCTTTGGAACGTTATAAGATTTTAATATTTTATTACAGATTTAAGTTTTGGTTTTGGAAAGTATTTTACGGCTTACAACATATGAAGAGACTTCCCATGTGTGGATTTTTCTGATCTATGTATCAACTGTTTGATTGTCCCAGGCAATCCCTTTCAGTGGTAAGTTCCTGTGGATTTTAGACACACTCCATTCTTAACAAGAATCTCCATTCCCTGTTTTTCTAGATCAAATCCAACAAAACTGTAACCATGAGCTCCTTCTGCAAGTGAAGGTTTTCAGTTTGTTTAATCAGGATTCCATCATTTTGTGGAGAACTTATTTAATAACAACACATTTTTTCTTTTTGTTATAAAATAGAGAATTAATCAAACTCTGACAATTATTAAAAATGTTATGATAATACTCATTCTGTTATGATATTGAGGATACACTTGAAGATGTTATAAGTTCATTATGAACAATTTTTGATGAATGCCTCTTTTTTCAGTCCAGATAAGACAAGCTGCTTGGACATTGTGTTAGCGCTCCCTGGCTGAACGAATGCATGAGTGCTTCCAGCACACACATTACTAAACTTTGACTGTAGTCAATACAGTTCAAGAGAACTTGAGACAACCCTTTCTGTAAATGTCAAAAGCTAAATTGCATACATGTTAAATAGGAGTTAAATTCACTGAAAATGTTATTGCAGTGACTGTCTTAGCTTCATCTCCAGAGCTCTTTGCAATTTCTTTGGCAGTAGAGAAAGCTTTAAGGAGTCTGATAAAGCTAGGTCTGTAAAAGTGTTTAGGCTCCTTGTCCCAAGCTCCAAGAACCATGGAGTTTAGTTGTTCTTCCTCCTTACACAGTTGATGGGGTAGTGTATAAATCGTTTTTGGATGCATTCCCAAAATCAGATTCAGAGGTGGCAGCACACAGATCAAGGAACTAGCAAAGGCAGCCAAGAGTCAGCCTTAAGATTTCAGCGTATTATAAATCCTGCCACTTTCCAGGGAGTTAAAGCCTTTGGGGCTATAGAGATGTGCTTCTGTACGTGCAGGATTCACGTCCCTGAATCATTTTCTGGATCCCAGAGTGCTACCATCTGTACTTCAAAGGCTGAATGGAGGTCAGTCCTTTCACTCAGAAAGCTACTGCTGCAGATGATGGTATTTTTGCCTTAGCTTCTCCTCTTTTATTTTCCCTTCTCTTTCAATCTTCTGAAAGGAATTCAAACTCACATCAGCCAGGATGGAGACCTAATCAGCAGAGTGGCAGATATCTGCATCCTTTTCTGACAGTAACTCCAAGTACTTTTGCTACCATGATAAATGGGAGCACAGCCCATTCCAGAAGGGTATGGCGTAGCTGGAAAATACGGAATGTGTCCAGATACTCTTAAACAGATGCATAACAAGAAATGCTTATATTTGCTCTGCTCTGCTCTTGGGGAGGAAGGTGGGTGGTGAATTCCTGTACTTCATTCTGCAAATTACATGTGTACTAAAGGGAGGAGGATTACAGAACAGAATTAGATAGCGCTGTATAGAATGTTTCACTTACAATACTTTTTTTAGAATTCAGCCTGTATATGGCCATTGAGCTGGCAGTTGTTTGGATAATGAAAAATGAGCAGATGCTGGTCTTTTTCATGCGGAGACTGTTCTAGTCGTTCCCTAGATATGCACGGTTAGTAATGTGGCATGAGCAGGAGCATCTTTACTGTGCCTTTTTTTGCAGCACATAGACATAATGGAAATTTTTTCTGACATGTTTTGCATCCCCAATCTAAATAGGGGTTGTTAAGAGAAACTAAAACAGCACCACGAGAGACAAGACGGTATATGGCATTAGTAGGCTCTAATGGGCAGGCCAAAGCTCCCTTAATAATACTCTGTGATCAAATGCAACTTGCCAGACAGAACAAAAAGGTATCGAGGACTGGGGGAAGCTGTTAGGCCATCTCATTTGCATACCCTAGGATGCAGTTACCTTTCCTAATGAGTAAATAAACAAGAGTATTTAGAAAAATGCATTACTCTGTGTGTGTGGGGACCAGGACGCTATGGCTTTGCAGGTATCAGGAGTGGTGCTTTGCATGGTGATTGCTGAAACTGTGGCTTCCTACAGAAGCAAGAATCCATCCATAAAACAAATCTCCAATTCAATTTAGAACCATACTCCCCCACAGTTCCTCTTGCCTTCAAGCACAGGGCACAGTAAGGCTTGTTTGCCATCACTGAGAAGGAAGCGGGGATGTTTTCCCCAGACCTTACTTCGCCCACTTTTCCTCCTTGTTTTGTGCTGAACTTCTCTGAATGTTGTCATGCTTCCAGCTTGAAAACTTCCCTTCTGTGATCCTGCTGTCTGTTGAGGTCATAAGTAGTAGAGGTATGGTATTCTTCAGGTAGAGGTACAGTATCCTTCATCTGTCTACAGTGATTCTGTATATGAGATACTAATTGTAAACAGAATGGGGCTGCAGAATCCAGTTGCAGTACTTTTATCCATGGAAAGTGTATATCCTTTCATTTCCTCCAAGCCATTTTCATCACACAGCTTCATCAAAAACATGTCCACATGTCTTTTCAAGACATCAAGACATCAAGACTATAAGACAGCAATTTATATCAGCATTAAAATCATGAGTAGAAAGGTATAAGACAGGAAAATCTGTTTGAAAATGGTTAGAACAAATTATATAAATCTGCATTTTTACTATAGGGTTTGGTATCCAGTAATGATGGTATCCAGTAATGATGGTATCCAGTAATGATGTCCAACAATGACAGTAAGAATTCATAAGAGGTCAGAGACCCCTAGGCTACAGTGATCCAAATTGCCATGCTCATGCAGTGTGTTGCTTGCGAAGTTCCCAGCTCTGAGATATTTCTTTGGCTATACTGAAAAATTACACTCCTTGTAGTACCAGAGATTGTAGGGCTGTCTGCATCACATTGAAATGGTATGCCCTGAAGAAGGAGAAGAGGGAAATATATGAATTATCTTTTGATTATGATATGCTGCGGTATGCTGTGTAGCCTTCAGCTCTTCTTTTGCTTTCCAGTCGTTTTCCTCACTTTAGCTTTATTTGTTTAATTTCAGCTTGTATGATGTCCTGATGTACTAGCAAACTAATTTGCCTACAGCCTAGTAAAAATCTCATATTTTGCCTCTGTCAGGTCTAATGATTGCAAAAGTGTTTGCTCGTGCACTGGTGGAACAGACAAGTGCTCTGTGTTACCCTTGTCAGCCTTCTGCAGTCGGTCCTGAGGTCTGCCCTCAGACCAACTTTGCTTCGCTCGTCCAGCTTGCTGAAATGAAAACCCATGGTGTTTGCTATGAAGGTTTCTGTGGTGGATTCCATCACTCATGGTTTCATGGATGCTTTTGTTTATATGAATATTAGGCACTTTAGGACAAATGCCTGTCAAAGGCAAAAAGTAAGACCTTGTCAACATGCTTTCACCTGGAAACTACTTGTTTTCAGCTTTTCTTTTCTATTGGAATTACTTTCCCTTTGTGCAGCTCTACAAATGCAAGACTAAAGAAACCCCCCACACTCTGACTGCCGTGTTAGCTTAAACTTTGCGTCCTTAAAATGCTTTGTATAACTTGTTTGTTTATTTTTTCCGTATAAAATACTTACCATCAATTTCTTAAATTTACCTTTGATTGTGCCTTTCTTTCTCAGGCAGGATTCCTGTATATTGATGACCAATTTGCCTTAGGCAAATTTTTAGCTACAAAACTAGGTAAAGATTGATTCTGAGTACACTTGGTAAAACAGACCTTTTTCCATCTTTCCTATAAAGAAGACTACATTTAGACTTGTTTGTCTTAAATAGTCACCGTATTAAAGGTGTTTGGCCCATGTAAAGTTTCAGCTTTAATGATGCACTGAGAACATGCCAGCATAACTGACTCCTCAAGGCCAGAATGTACCCTTTGCTCACAGGAATTGCTTTGTGTTTGAGATTCATTTTGTGTAATGTTAGCCACCTAAGCAGTGGTGTCTAGGCTAAGGTTTCCTTTATAGTCCATGTCCACCTCTCACCCTAAGTTGAGGTATCTGAATAGAAAAAAATCAATGATACTGTCCAGATTCCTACTGCTTTCCATTTGCTAACTTAAACTAGGAACCTCAGGGGAGGGAGATTATGACTCACAATTGAGTGACATAATGGTAGGCAGAGGTCAAAAGCACAGGTTGCAGGGTGATGGGAACAAGAGAGACTTCAGGAATCACAGAATGGTAGGGTTGGAAGGGACCTCTGGAGATCATCTAGTCCAACCCCCCTGCCAGAGCAGGGTCACCTAGAGCAGGTTGCACAGGAAGGCGTCCAGGTGGGTTCTGAATGTCTCCAGAGACGGAGTCTCCACCACCTCTCTGGGCAGCCTGTTCCAGTGCTCTGTCACCCTCAAAGTAAAGAAGTTCCTCCTCATGTTTAGATGGAACTTCCAACGTTCAAGTTTGTGCCTGTTACCTCTCGTCTTGAACAATAAAGCAGGGTGAAGGGACACCTGCTTCAAGCGTACGCAGATGCATGCAGCC
Organism: Rissa tridactyla; assembly: GCF_028500815.1. Classification (NCBI taxonomy): domain Eukaryota; kingdom Metazoa; phylum Chordata; class Aves; order Charadriiformes; family Laridae; genus Rissa; species Rissa tridactyla. Next base: position 67,823,795 of record NC_071467.1, on the reverse strand, counting down.
TGGGAAACAAGCAGGAGGAACTTCAGCTGCACGTGCAGTCACCAGGTCCCATCAATGGAAAAACTGAGAGACAGTGGGAGAATTTACGTGGCTGGTCTGCTGCGGTGGATGGATGCAAGCACAACAGGAAACACAGACAAAGAATGAGGAGGATTGGGCTGCCCTCTATTGTGAAGGAGCAGCTTGGACACATAGATCTCTTCTACATGAGTGATGATGTTCTGGCCGAGAGTTTGGCAAAATTGGAGGAGAGGCCAGTAGGGGTGACACTGTGGTGTGAGTTTGTTACCACCCAGTCAGGATAAAGAATTGGATAAAGCCACTCTAAGCAACTTGAGGAAATATTTTTCACAAATACAGCGTTGCTTCTTGCACGAAAAGTTAATATTTAATTCTTCTGATTTAATTCCAGCTAAGGAGGGGCCCAGAAAGAAACCACCATAAAACTGATAGTGAAGCAGTCTGGCTCCAAGCACTCAGAACCTGTAGGATCCATGCTATAACATGCTCAGGAGTACGGGGGAAAGTTAAACACCGCATTCTCCTTCAGGAACGGGCAGATAACTTGGCAATTCCGTAACTTCCAAGTACAACACAACACGAGTATCAACATTTAATCTGATTTTTCCAGATGCTAGCCTCTTAGCATTTCCTTGTCCATAGTCCATTACCAAAAATACAGTAGAGCATTGGTGTGTTGTGACAGCTATTCTCATTGACTGAAGTTTAGTGACAGTAATCAAAGTCAGCAAACCAGGCAGTTCTGACTGAAGCATGGAACGTGCTGGGATTTGTGTACTGGCTTAACATTTTTGCATAAGAAAAGGGTTACATGCAATTAAATGGATTAATTTTTATTGGGGAAATATCTGCTGAATCAATGTTTAGCAGCCTGTGGTAATTCATGATGAAGTGATTTACATTTACTAGAAATTCAGGTAACCTTAAACAAGGCTGCCAGATCCTTTGATGCTATGGTAGAAATTCTGTGTCAATTTACAATAAAACTGTAGACCAATACTGAATGCAGATACATTTTCAATTATCAGTATGATCCTGTCAACCTTCGTTACACGGTTTCGATGAAGTACTTTCTGACTAAAGCATTATGCCCTCTGTTTTTCAGGAGTTCAGACTGAATGATTGGTACATTTCCTTCTGGCATTAAAATCTTGGTATTTTTCTTCAAAAAGCCTGCTACGTACCAGTCGATCTTAATACGGTATTGCATAGTAAAATGTAAAAATCTCTCCCTGAGCTTTTGTTGCTAAGCGCGACATCATATGGTATGGAATATCCCTTTGGTCAGTTTGGGTCAACTGACCCATCTGTGTCCCCTCCCAGCATCTTACCTATCCCCAGCCTACTGACTTTTGGGGGCGGGTGGGAGAGATAAAGCCTTGACATTGTGCAAGCACTGTTTGTCAATAGCCAAAACGCTGGTGGGTTATCATGGCTGTTTTAGCCACAAATGCAAAACACAGCACCGCAGAGGCTGCTGTGAAGAAAGCTGTCTTCATAACTTCATTCCAGCCAGACCCAGTACATCACATTATACTGCTTTGTGCTCAGGTTCCCATCAGTGAAATGGAAATCATCGGTGTTTTTCATCTGTAGATCCTAAATAGTTTAAAAGAACTCGATGTTTTTGTTGTCTACAAGTATTTATTCTCATTTTGTCAACATAGACACTGAGGAGCAAATAAATAAAAGAGTATCTTTTGGAGTGGGGGTTAGAGTGGGTGCCAGTAAGAACTTCAAAATATGAAAGCTTGATGATATCTCTAGCATAAAGTCATTTTTCTATAGTCAAAACCCAGATATTTTCTTGGTTTTCTAAAGAAAGATGCTACAGAATCCAATCCATATATGTATAATTGTATTATTTCCCATGTATTCATGCTCAAGAACACAAGGCGGCTGGGAAATTTACTATAATCTTTGCCACTGTCCTAAGGGTTAGCGATACACATTTAAAAAAATGTGTCTTATTTAATCTTTAACTTCCAGTCACCATATTTTATGTATTTTTGTCTGCTAGATTAAAGAGATTGGAGTTAGAAAATCTCCTTAAGTAGGTAATTTATCATGTACAGACTGTATCATCATGATTCAGTTCTGTCTTAATCCGTCTTAGAGCTAGCTCATTTACTCTCTTACTGTACAGTCTATTTCCAAATTGCAAATCAATCTTCCGGTTTTCCTCTAAATTTTGAGGTTTTTTCTTGGCATTGCTTTTAGTGGAAAAACTGGATAGAATTGGCTATCTCTAGTCTTGGGAGAGGAGTGTGTAAGGGCTCTAGGTACTTTAAGCATATGTCTGTCTTATAAGCATATGTCTTGAAGTGTATGTCTTTTTGCAGGTGGGCAGAGATTGCCTGCAATCCATGCTGCAATCCAGAGAGATGCTGGCAAACTCTGAACTGTGCCCAGCTAGCTGCGAGCAGGGCTAAGGATCCCATAGAGCAGTGGGCTCCAAATAGGGGGGGTCTGCCCCCCGGGGGGGGGTGCAAGACGATCTGTTGGGGTGCAGGAAGAAAAGAGTTGAACTTCCACTTAGATTTATTTTTATATTAAAAAAAGATAAGGAAGAAATTAAGCTTTATTAATATTTAATATACAGATTGACAGCGGCGCGTTTCGTTGGTCCGTATGTCAGATGGCCCTGTGGGGTTCATGAGGTGCCCTGAGGGAAGAGTGGGTACTCCACAGTGTGGAGGGGTTGACAGTGGCATCCTTGCTCATTCCTTCACTTCCAGCGTATTGCCATGTATTACAGTTTACATGCGCCCAGTTACGTGGATTTATGGATTATATTATCTAGTTTTTACTAAACTACAAAATGGACAAGTGGCTTAGAAAGATTTCTGCAAAGAAATCGCAGGTTGGAGATAATACTGGCCAAGGCAGCACAAACGAGGAAGAAGAAAATGGCACTTCTGCCGCTAGTTCACTTACCTTCATCAGCCATATTATGGGTAAAAACAATGACAAGCTAACCAGATCTGATAAGAAGTCAGCCAAAAAAAAAAAAAGTAAAAATATCAAGACGACTATTTGAAATATGGATTTATAGCTACTGTTGCTAATGATGAACCTGACCCTAAGTGTACACTGTGCCTTGAGACATTAGCTATTATGAAGCCATCACGATTAGAAAGACATTTAAAAATTAAGCATCCAGAACATGAAGACAAACCTCTACAATTTTTTCAGTGAAGTTTGAAGTCACGTGATACTTGGTTCAGTACTTTACATAACTAAACATAATGATAAATGTTTAAAAGCATTTTCTGAGGTTTCTTACCTAATAGAAAAATACAAAAAGCCGCATGCCATTGGGGAAACACTGCGGTAAAAATGGCTGAAATAATGCATGGAAAACAATGTGTCGACAAACTGAAGTTCATTCCTTTGTCAGCAAATACTGTTGAAGATGAACAGAAGAGTTGAAGAAAGAGATATTAGAACAAATCACACGGAGTGGGAGGTTTGCTACGCAACTGATTGAAAGTCCAGATACTTCTAATGTGTCACAGGTTATGGTGTTTGCTGGATTCTGCTTCAATAATGAAATAGATAAAGAAGTACTTTTTTTGTGAGCCGCTAAAGGAGAGATGTACTGGAGAAGATACATTCTCAACAGTAAGGGACTTCTTTAGTAAGACCAATGTTTTGTGGAAAAACTGTGTAAGTGTAACTGCTAAGGGAGCGGCTGCATTGACTGGAATAAAAAAATGTGTTAGGCAGCTGGCATCACACGTGAAATTCCTTCAGTTGTTGGCAAGCTCTTGCAGCAAAGAAGGTGGAGACGAAAGTGCATGAAGTGCTGCAGGGTGCTATCGATGTGGTTTATTTTACAAAAACAAGACCTTTTAATAGCAGAATATTTACAATACTCCGTAATGAGACAAGGAGCGACCACAAAAATCTTTTGTACCCCACAGAGGTGCACTGGTTTTCTTATGGTGAAATGCTTAACGAGAGTTGTCGAACTTGAAGACATTATGCATTTTTCTTCTACAAAAAGTCAAGTGTTCCAAACTTGCTGACCTTTTCTGTGATGACAAGAAGCTGTCCATAGCAGAGATTTTCAAAAAAATAAACACACTTAATGTGGACCTTCAACGTGAAAGTGATGCTTTAACAATGAGTGAGAAATTCACTGCTTTTCAGAGGGAACTTGTGCTATGGAGAGAGCATTTTGGAAACAGATGTTTGGAAATGTTTTGATCGTTGCATGATTTTGTTGCCAAAAATGATGGAAGCTAGTCACCTAATAAATACTCTCATATCTGTACACTTAAAAAACATGGAAACTGAATTTTCTAGCCAGTTAAAAAATCTTCCCAACAACAGTTTCAGTGGGTTTTGAACCCAGTTAGATATATACAAATGCAACACCTTCTGATTAGTTGGCAAGAACAACTGATTGCCATCAGGGAAGATGGAAACTTACTAGCCAATATTCAACAAAAATCTTTGCATAATTGGTGGATGGGACCTAAAAAATAATGTCATGGTTTAGTAAGTGTAGCCAGTGATGTATGTCCTCCATTTGGATCTACGTATCTTTGTGAAGTATCATTTACAGCTAGCAGCCATTAATACCAAGTATCAGAATAAACTGGACTTAGAATCAGACCTTCAAATTGCTATATCACTAAGTGTTAAACCAAGATTATAGAAAATAATGAAGGATATTCAATCACATTGCTTTAGTGAGAGCAAAAAGGCTTTTTTTATACCTTTAACAAATGAATTTTAAAAAATATTATTTAATCTTGATCTCCTCCTTTTAAATTTCTATTTTTGTGCATGTTTTATAATGAACAAAATATATTAGTACATTAGGAAGAAAATGTATATAATTTGTAAATAGATACATTGAGTATGCATGCCCAAAAGCTTTTTACTGAAAGGGGTACGTAATCAAAAAAGTTTGGAGACCACTGCCATAGAGCCAGAGCATGTTAGCTTAGTTTGCTGCTGCATCTCATTGTGGTTACGTAGGTTCAAGAATAGGCAGAGCACATTCATACCTGTTGGAAAATATACCTCAGAAATGTCCATGGTAGACCAGAAACTCCAGCACAATACTTTTTGTCTGTCTTATGTAATGAGGTTATTGACACCTCTTTATTAATAAATGCAAGGAAATCCATTAGCCCTTTTTGTCAGAGCCTTAACACGAGAAACTATGTTTATGCATCATGAACTTTACAGATGTTCACAGTAAAGGCACCACCTTTTATATGATCCCTTGAATCCAGCACAGCTCCTATGGGGGTAGTTGATCTGCTTCTGGGTATCATTGTTTTCACTAAGATAAATAGCTGTAGTAAAATGTCCCATTCAATTCCTGTAGGTTCTTTTCACGCTAAGATACTACGTGAAGACACGTGCATGTCACTTCTCTTTGTAACGCTGAAAATTAATCTATTACACTCTATTCTACAACAGTTTGGAGAAAGGATGGGAAACTAAGAGATGTGCTGCATTATAAGATACTCTCACTTTCTTAATTTCTCTTCTCCTTTAGGACCATGCTTAGGGGGATCACATCACGGTGACTTAGAGAATTGGCAGGGGAGAGGGAGAGAGAAAGAGGGAGGATTCCCCTACTCCTTCTCTATTATACCTTTTTAGACCTAAATACCAGTAGTAACTTTTGTGTTCCCCGTGGAGGAGAATCTCGTTCCATGACAATTGATATTTAAACCTTTTATTCACTCAAATTAGTGATGAGTGGTCGGTAGACATAGTGAAATGTCTCCTGTAGAGATATCATGGTGGTTTCTTAAGAGCTGTCGTACCACCTACACTTCTGGCATTTTGGAGTGCCCATAGTTTTATGGAAACAAGCTTCTCCAGATATTATCCACCAAACTCTCCACGAAACTCAAATTATTGAGATTGCAGGATCCACAATTCTAAATTTAAATATGCCTGCACAACTTTAACAGAAATGTTCTGTAAAAAAAAGAACTTCATCTAAACAAAGCGAATGCCTTTCTCCAGACTCACAGTCCAGTCTGGCTTCTTCTTGCCAGAACAGAGTTTGCTTGTATGGGCTACTGGGATTATTCCCTGTCCTTCTAGATCTCCATCTTGTTTAAAGGAGGGAGATTAATGTTACAGGATATTAATGTTACATTTTTTTTAAAAAAAGCTAAATTGTATTATCTTTTAGATGAATTAAAAACATGTTGCAAATGAATGGAATGTATTTAAAACTCAGAAAGAGGTAGAAGTTATTTTTAAGGGGATTGTTCAGTTTTGGTGAAGTCAAATGCATAACCCTTAATGACACCATGTGTATTCTCTTCTCCCTGGGAGAGCTAAAATAAAGCATTACATATGCTTGCGAAGGTACAGAACATTTTTTCATGCCAGATTGTTGTTAGTTCTTGTGGGGATACAGAAGGATAAAGTCTGATTCCAGGTGTTCTGTGAATTCCAGGCACAATCCGTAATGTTAAAATGAAAAGGGCAGTGACAGTAAAAAGTATTAGCACACATAGTCAGGGAGACAATCGCCAGTCCATAACAAACAGACATAATTTTCATGACCCGAAGTTGCCAACAAGTTGCCCAAAGACACAGAATGAAACTGCTTGCTTAATTTGTAGTGTAACACACTTCAAGTAATTCTTAGAAAAACTAGAAGATTATTTTGTCTTCTGGTTTCCATACTGAATTAGGGACGACTTCTCAGATGGTACCGATAAACTGCCTGTATTTCTGTATCATTTTCCAGTCATGGATAAAATTGGCTTTACTTTCTTAAACTAAATAGCTTGTATTAATATGACCCTGGAGGATTCCTCTGCAGGAAAAGAGAATGCGAAGCCAATGAAATGAAAAGATGCCACCACGGTATTTTTAACTTCGCTGTTGTAAGAATGAGTGCAGCCCCAGTAAGGCTGCTTAAGACAATATGCCAAGGTGCAGCATAATGCCTATTCAGAATCCCATCTGGAAGAACATAAAATAATGTGCAGAATTTATTTATAAAGGACTTGATATAAAATATACCAAGAATTATTGTGATTTAAGAAGTTTCAGGAAAAGATATTAGAAGGAAGAAATTTCATAACGTGGAAGTCTGCTCAAGGAGAAGAGAAAGAGCAAAAGCAATTAACGAAGGCATTAAAGAGTTCAAAAAGATATGAACAAGAGCCAGGGGAAAATTCCTTTTCTAGAAGGACTTTTCACAGGTAACTGGAGGAAAGCTTCAGCTGACAATTGAAATCTCAGTGGAGGAAGTATGTGAATCAAACTGAGACGCTCAAGTACAGTAAATTATCACCACCATATGGCATCCTTCTGAGGATTCTGAAGTAAATAAAGTGTGAAATAACAGTCATACACCATTGCAGGAAATGTTGCTGCAAGGTTTTCTTCAATATTCAAAAAAATGTTAATATAGCTTCTGTATTTTTTTTAAACTTGGAGGACTGAGGGATAATCCTCAAATTCTGAAATAATGTTTAATCATCTAGTAGTCCTAGAAAATAGGATGAAAATGCTCCAATAGAGCCATTACTTTATCTTGCTTTACCTTACTTTAACTTAGATTAAAAAGTTAATGTAATTTAAAGTTAGCATAGCATATGTTAACTGAATTAATTTAACTAGCATGGGTTAACTGAGCTGTTAACTAGTTTGCTTATCTAAATTCATGCTTTTGAAAAAGCATGTGATTATGACTACACATTTTTAAGTTACTTTTTTTTTTTTTAAGAGAAGTGGTTACTCTTCAAAGCCTTCAGTAGAGGACAGTCATGTCTCTCGTGATGAATTTGGGAGAATCAGCAACGTAATAGATGATACTGCCATTATCAGGTCCTAGGGGGGAGGAGGGAGAGAGAAAAAGAGAGATTAGAAGCAAAAATAGTAGTTTAGCCTGTAACTTGCTTCTCCCCAGGTAGCTCACCTTATGCCAGAGTGCCAAATAAACATCAACTATTTTTCCTGTTGCAGACTTAGAGCAACTTTCTCCCTCCTTTAAGCACCCTGGAACTTCAATTTCCCACTATGTATAAGGGACGGGGGGCCACTTCACGGGCTTCCTAGAAAAGCACAGTTTGATTTGTATCAAGTGCATGGCACCTTTTTCAAAATACATTTAAGTAGTTGAAATCGTATGCCTGGGGGTCTTTTATTAGTCTTGAGTTTGCCAGCTTTATTTTTCATTTTATCCTTTTTCCTGAGTCAATGCGTGACATTACAATGCTAACTACATGTTGGATGTCATTAATTTTGCACGTGATCCGCTTCCACTTTGTGTGCCTTTTTGACGTTTTCTAGGATCACCTCTCCTCTTCTTGGTTTGGAAATAGAACAGTAAAATGAAGACATTTCTTCAGGAAGCGTTCACTGATAGGTGGACTCAAATGAGGTTTCCTACAATGATTAATAGTTGGCGGATTAATAGTAGGGCAGAATTTGGCCACTGCAGTTCTTTCTGGTAGCAGCAGTAGTCAAAGATGGGTGCACAGCCATATCTCCTACATGGCTGCTCCTTCCTTCCATGGGCATAACTTCCACAGAAATCTGTGCTTCAGTATTCTTAAGGTGTCTCTTCCTCAAATAGGTGATTAACAACTCTTTATTGAACAAGTCAACAAACTTGATTTTAATTTGCAGGTGAGGAAGAATTGTGTTGAAGGTACACCCCTGATTTATTTAAAACCTTAATTGGTATTGTTGGGTGTGCTGATGGCCCCAAAAAAAGGAAAGAGAAGGACATGGATAGTACTGGTTAATTTTACTTTTGCCAGATCATTCTGGTATCTTGGTCTTCAGCTCTTGCTTAGGGCAAATATTCTGTTGCAGTATGTTTTAAGCCTATTCAAAGGGCATAGACCGTAATACTTTTGTTTTCTGGACATTTTTTTTTCCTGACCTGCTTGCTCTGGCATCTGCTCAGTAATATTACTCTAGCTAGTATCTAATTTAGTTCTCTACTGTAGCAGAACGTGTTTGGGTCAGAAGATACAGAACGTAATTTCTGTCTTTTTCTAGAAGGAAGGCTGAAGCATGGTTGATATGGTAAAATTTTCAGGCTGTTTATATTAGCATTACTATTTGGTGCAACGTTATCATGTGATGATCTTCAGATCCCTGAAGTAATGTCTGGTTTCCCCTTTTCACCTGGAAGAAAGAAAATAGACTTACAAAGTTTAAACCACAGGGTGTTTTTCTACAGAGTTGATGTAAACAAAACTGTTTGTAGCAGAGCATTGCAAAGTGGAAAGTCAGTTAATGAAATGCTTTATTAAGCTGTTCTCCAATTTTAAGCAACCCTGTCTCTCCAATCCTAAAACCCCTAAAGCCTTAAATACCCCAGTGTATTGCAAAGAGGACAACTATTCCCATGGTTCAGGCATAGAGCAGAATTAACTCTTAGCTTCTTATCGATGACCTTTCTGCATTTAGGAAGTCTGAGGAATGTGGATTGCTATTTTGGACGATTATTGAAATAGTAATAATTTCATATCGCCCGCGTTCTCACAGGTATGTTTTCTATAATCTCACCTTCATCAACTGTCATGCAATTTTTATATTAGATAAATGTTTCTTTCTTTTTAGTTTCCCACTGAGGCATGTATTCATAGTTTTCAGTTGATAACAACTCTTACTCCTGGATGCAGAGGTTTTCATAAATGTTGACATAGTCCCCTGAATCTGACGCAATTAAACTGTTAGTAAATAACTATAGCTTCAGTACGGCAACTGAGTGCATAGCAAAACTTCAAACTTGGCCCAAGTTTTCTGAAAGAAAAAATGCCAGATAGATAAAGACTTCCAAGCTTTTCACAAAACCTATGGTTTGTACAAGAAGTAGGAGAAGGACCTCTGTGTTCTCCCTCGGTGGTTGTGTGGTTGGATTGAGAAAGGATGCAGGGAAGTAGCCTACTCCTTTGACCTTGTCCTGAGAACATTTTTTGAAGGTAAGGGATCTTTGGGGTTTCTAAGTTTCAGTGGATGCTGCCAGTACTGGAACACCATTTTGAGACAGGGTTAGATTTTGAGGCCTGGGATTCAGCTACAGTTCGGCTCTCTGTAACTTTCTGTATCTGAGAATCATCTAAGCTCCATTTATAGTTAACGGAGAAAAGAGAGAACCACTTCCAGGGTGCAATTCATCTCACCTGGTTTAGACATCTATTTATGGATGAGACGACACATTCCTTAGAAATGCTCATTTATCTTAACTTCGGCAATATCTGTGTGACACCTTTCCTAGTTAGTGTTGCAATAAAAAATATTTAATCCATCATGGATGGATAGACTGTAAATGTGTAAATGTTACTGTTGCTTTCATTCTGCTTAATCAAGGAGGATTTTACATAATGATGCTTCCTTTTGTAATTATAAATCATAGCTCTTTTGGCACTGATAACATTTTCTTAAACAATATTTAATTATCATTCCCGTTGCTTTGTTTGAATTATGCCTCTCAATGAATTCTACTCAGACTTGTTTTAGTAAATGGGCTCTTTCTGAGTAATAAATGTGTTTGAAATGTGCGAATGTAAGAATTACTAATGAGTACTATACATTGTCCACCTGTAATAATGTAATCAGATGTTGAGTCCCTAATTTTTGGTTCAGTGATCAGTCTATTTGCTACATGCAAACTACTAGAGAAGTGTTTTTGAGAATGGTGTAATAGCGTGTGCTTCAAAAGAAATTCATGATAGTTTTCTAAGCTGCTATTTGTTCTTTTTTCTGTGATAGCATGAGACTTTCCATCTTGTTCTGTTCTTACTTCCTAATCTAGACCAAATTCACTATAAAGCACTTTGCTATGTATTCTAAGTATTTTTTTAAAAAAAATATTTCTCTAGGTATTTTTTTGTCTAAACACAGTCTAACCCTTGTGCAATTTTATTTGTCTGAAGATCCAGATATATTTTATATTTTGCATTTAATGTTCTAATTACACTCCACACATAATAACGTAGAGCACCTTTACTTGTCTGCCTCTGCATTCCCTCCAAGGTCGTGTTCAATATTTCAGCACTTCTAGTTACTTCAGTGCTTGCACCAACTTTCAGTAGTCCTATTACATCCACTTACTTTAATAAACAAGCATTTCTAAAGTCTTGCTTAATTGCTTGTGCTTCTGGCATTCGTTTACAAATTATTAAATAATCTATTCTCAGTGTGGCCCCTATTTACTTTCGTAATACCTAGCGTGACAATTCCTGTTATGTAATATTACAACCTCCAGACCCGTTGCTTTTGTTCTGCTATCTCTGAGTCAAGTCTGATAAGCTTGTAGAAGAGTGTTTGTTGTGCTCACCTGGAAGCCGTCCGAACCACATTGCCTTCAGTTTTGTAGGTGGTATCTCACACTGAAGGAACCAGAAGTGTATTTTGTGTATGTTTTCTTCTTCAGTTTTGTTCATCAATGCCCCTGAAATCTTCATGTGAACTGCTGTTGTTTCTTATAGCATATATTATTAACTCTTGATCCCTGGAGGTATGTAAAAGACGGGTAGACATAGTGCTTAGAGATATAGTTTAGTGATGGTTTTTGTCAGAGTTATGTTGACGGTTGGACTCGATGATCTGAAAGGTCCCTTCCAGCCTAGGTGATTCTATGATTCTATAACTTTCAGTCCTTGCCTACCATCTTTGGCATCCTTTCTGGCTTTGCAATGCATTCTGCATTTTTTCCTGTAAGGAATGTACTGTGCCTTTTCCCTCCCTGCTGTACTACTGACTTGTGTGTTTAGTTGTCTTGGCATCCAGTCTTATTAAAGAGAATTTGGTTCTTCGGACTGCTTAAAGTCCTGCTCAACCTATTCTGCAGGTCCATAACACGCTTGTGGATTAAGTGGAACTTAATCACATCATACTTTGTCAGAGTGCAGATCCTTTTTTCTTTTTCCTAGCTAAATTTTTATTTTACTGTAGTATGGTGGCATCTTTGAATGCCTGATAGCAAGTGATCCACCTCTTGATAAGATGGATTGATTTTATCTTTTTGTTGCAGAGAAATCACCTTCTAACTCGAATTGTTTGTAAGCCACCTTAAAAGCCCCTAAAAAAGAATCCCCCCTACCACAAGAACCCTACATTCCTATTAATTCTTTTTACCCACAACTATTAGGTTTAACATCAGCGTTCATGATTATGTTTTGCTTCTGTGACCGAAAAACATGAGAAGGAAATTTTTCTACCTTAGAGAATTTTGGGGGAAATTAGAGCATTTTATATGTGACTTTTTAAAGGTTTATGTTTAAATAGGTATGATCTGTGTGGTAGTCATGCGTATGTAGGTTTTATGTGAAGTCATATTTACCACATTGACATTCCAGGCATAAAGGAGGAAAATTAGCATTATTTTAGCTGGAAGAGGTATTATATATGTAAAAAATAAAACAATACAATATCCTATTTTTGTTCTATTATTGTTAGTATTATTATTATTACTCTAGTCCAAAACACTCAGCCTGAAACACTCAGGCACATCTTGCAGGCAAGAATTACATTGATTGCATTTTTTTCCAGGTTAGATGCATGTGCTAGAGTCCTTGTTCAATGAAACAGTCATATTTTTCTTGAAACGCTGTACCAACAGTTTTCCCAAGTAAAAAAGCAATATCCCAGGACTCCTCCTTCCCTTCCTCTCACGCAAAATATGTGTTTTTTTTAAAAAATATCTGATTTCTTTTTCAACAAAAAAGGAAATAACAGCGTATCTCTGATTTTATTTATTCTTTATGCAATAAGATGTATTTAGTTTTTGTAATGGGACTCTTTCCTAAAACCTAAGATAATATTTTACTATTTCTTTTCAGTTTATCTATGCTTTATATTTTGTTTTGTGTTGTCTCTCTGCTCAAAATAAGGTTCTACTTCCTCTTTCATTTTTGTAATTCCAAATGATGTGTATATCAATGAAAGTATACCTCAGTTTTTTTCTATATCTAAGAGCAATGACAAGTACCAGTATTTAGTATTACACAATTTCTCTTCTCCAGATACAGTATTTCTTTAAAGTAAGTTTCACTCAGTGCTTCTAAGCCTCTAAATGTGAGTAATGTGTTTGTTTCATTGGAATGAAAATAGGGATAATTATGTTTGCTTGTAATGCATCTTATATAGCGAGATCTCTCTGTCTTTACTAATCCAAGAAATTGTAATCTGTCCTTTGCAATTACTCACAATTTACGTTTTGTCCGTGTAATGAGGACATATTTTTTTCTTATAATTCGTGCATTTGTTTTGTACACATATATTTATATCGCTGTACTGAAACTCCTACAGTACAACATTTTAAAGTACACAGTATAAATCTCGGCAGCAGGGAATCTTAGTAAAATAACTGACTGGATAATCCATCTGGTTTGACCAGTTCTCATTCATTAGGAGTCTCTTATGATCAACATCTGGTAGGATTAGACTGCCCTGAACAACACGGATTTAGCTTGCAGTACTTACATGCAGCTTTAGTGAACCAAAAGGTCATCAGAAATATCTGTCAAAAGCAAAGTAGTATGATTAATCTAAAAATTGTTGCATTTATTTTGTAACTGGCAGAGTTAGAATTAAGTGAATGAACTGTGCCTTTAACCATATAATCTGAAACCTGGTTTGAACCGTTGATCAGTGGAGACCCCTGAATTTAAACTACCATCAGGATTGTCTCCTTTCATCAGGACTGTCTCCTTTCTTTACTATTTTCCTGGGAAAAAAGGGATAAATTTGGCTTGATAAAAATGACATATCATGGTCAAATGGATGCTAGCTACTTACTATTGGCGAGCAGGTGCTCGCACTAAGAATCCCACTGAAGTTAGCAATATCTGTTCAGCTACAACAAAATCACTGTGCGTGCAACTTTTGTATCCTTGTGAGGCAGGGGATCATTTATACATGGTAGGCAGAGAATCATCATACAGAGATCATATAGGAAGTAAAAAACAAAATTCAGTGTCAGAGGACCAAAAGCCCTTTCCGACCATCCCCACGACACAGGACGCTGTTTCAGCTCAGCCTGGTGCCGTCAGTCCCTGCCCCAGCGATGCTGTGGGAGTGCTGCTCGCTCACGCTCCATCACAGCCCTGCCTGGCGTAGACCCTGTTGGTTTGGACCCATTTCCTGGCTTGTCTTCAGACCTGTCTTGTCAGTACAGACGTGCCCAGCAATCACAGGACTGTGTCCGACCCTGGTTATTCTCACCAGACCCGATCCTCGTGGGTGGACTTCCCAGCTTTACCCCAGGCCTGCTTTATCGCTGTGAACTTGCCTGGAGGTGTAGCCTCATGGCTGAAACTGTCAGTTTTCTCCAAGCCTGTCCTGCTCCCGTCACTGGGTTGCTGGCTGGCGAGGTCCCTGGTCCAGGCACTGCGTTATTGCATTCATGTTCTTCTTCCTTAGGGAGCAGCTGGCCCATAGAGCTACCCAACATTCCCTTCCTCTCCTTAAACCTACAGCCATCCTTCTTGATACAGACCACAAGAGCGTTGCAGCTGGGTCTTGTCTAGACTCGTATCTTTTTTTACAGGCCATTTAGTCATTCTATCTATTCTCTGAGTTTGTGTGGAATTTGGATAATGAGGTGAAGTCTCTGTGCTCAAAGAGCAATTAAGACTGGCTTTGCTATCTCTTGTGCAACCCAGGGGAGTGAAGGCTTGTCTGGCTATCACAGGATACATAAATAACGGGGTAGCCTTGAGGAACCAGGACAGCCCTGCTTTTCGTCAGCAGAGACAGTAAAATCAAGATAACAGAGACTTTGTGTAGCTCTTTGTTTCCTTGAGAGGCTACCATGCCTGGTAATTGACCTTTGCCTCATTACCTGTGAAATGCATATTAAAGTTGACACCCCTGTATATGCTAATGAAGATTTTAGAGATCATGCTAAACATATATGACTATAGCACTCGTCTCTCCACCCAAATCATACTACACGTCACCTAGGGAAGGGAAACCTTGTAATTTTGGGGATAAAAGGATGGAGAAAATGACTGTTAAATTGGGAGAGAAGAAACTTGATACCTGACGGACCAGTCGACGGGCTGCGTTCTCTTCCTCCACCCCAGGCAGGGACGCCTTTCTGGGTAAGCGCAGCGCCTTTCACCCTCTGGTGAATGTTACCCCGGGTTGTTGTACTATCGTTATTTTTGCTAGCAATATTAACCTTAAGTAATTAGCGCTATTGTAGTCAGTGAATTTATCAACGGCAATCTCGAAGCTGCAACTGTCGCTCTCAATAAAGTAACTAATTTCGATTATTTGTGAATCTGATTCAGTGAAAGTCCTTTGGTGGGACTCTGATAGTAAATCAGTGAAAGTCCTGGGACTCTGACAGACAAATATCGAAACTACAGTCCTTTTAACGCGACAGTTTGCTAGAGATTAAAGGAATTAATTTCTTCCTTGGCAATACAAGTTCTTGGATCCTCAAACCCCCTTCACAGGTGCAAGGTCAGGGACTTTTTTGTTTGCCTCTCAAACATCACTGAATTTGATACAACAATGATGAGGTAGGCAAGTATTGCTGCCATCCGCTTCACAGAAAAAAAAGATACAGCCAGACCTGGTAGCAAACTTTAAAATCTTATTTCAGTGATATGAGCTGTATCACAGAGCAGCTCTGGCAGAATGAGGGGTAAAAGGTGATTCTGTTACTTCCCATCTTCTCTTGTGCCTCAAGCACAAGGGCCATCGTTTTCTTCCTGCAACTGCGTCTCTTACACATGATACAAACCCTTCAGTTTTTGGAGTTTGCTCCTGGGTGGACATATTTGCACGCCAGTAATTTTTGAAGCTGACCACACGTAGATCTATTAAATATGTAGTATGGTGAAATACTGATTTCATCTAGCTTTGTATGCAGAGCAGTGTAAAAGCACTCTTATTTTGCTGTGAGTGAAGGACTAGGGGCTCTAAGCAGTAACTTGGGAAACCTTCCAGCTTTATTGATGATCAGGTCTGGTAATTCCTGTGTTGGGAAAATGAAATGTTGGTATCTTTAAAGTGTGTAAAATTTATACGAACAGACATAGAGCTACAACCTTCATCAAATTGTTAACAAGGGACTAAAACCACATGGAATTATACTACTTCTGTATTATAAGTCAGTGCAAGATTTGCTTAGGAACTGCAGATTCCCACCAGAGGTTAGTGCAGTTTTGTTACAACTTCCTACAGCAGCGTCCTCCAGTTGAAATTATCCTATTCTACACAATAAAGAAGGAGAAGTATACTAGTTTACAATTTTCTTTACTCAAGAGTTGGTGGAATGAAAGAATTACTGCTGAGCTCCAAAGCTGCTTGTACCACTGGTGATATGCTTCCCAGAACCGCAAGCATCTGCTAAAACAAAACATGCAGCATTTTGTATTCTGTGTTTCACAAATTTAGTCTAAAATTGCAGCATTTGCTACAGGAATTAGCAACACTAGAACTGGAGGTGAGGCTTTGCAAATTCTGATGTTGGACCCAAATCCAAATCAGAAGATTCTGTAGTTAAATTCATTTGAAAGAAGTGAAGAATTTCTGGAGGAAGGAACCCACAAGTTTCAATTCTGTGAGATATTTGGAATATTTAAAAAGAAAACACTCGGTCTGACGATGGTGAAAATAAAGTATGGAAATAGGAAGCAAAGACTGGAAAATGCAGTGAAAATACCCCCAGATCAGGCACAAGATGAGATGTGTCAGACTAGTGGTCATAGCATTGAAAGGGGAAAAAACACATTGTCTTCTAGAAAAACAATCTAAACCTCCTAAATTCTTATAAAGCTCCTAATATCTTGTTGTGATAATGGGAAAGAAACACCTTTCTTTTGGCAAAATCTCCACAACAGATGCATCTGAAAAACATCCAATATCTGATTGTGGCAGCTTCCAACTTCTCTGGCACCAGCCCTAATAAGGTGTGTCTTTTGGGAGGTAGATCAGTAGTTCAGTGAAAAGTCTAAGAGCTCTGAAAGGGGCAGAGTATTGGGCTTCTAGGAGGTGGGGCAGGGGGTTGTCAAAGAAATTTCTCAGTGGCTGAATTTAAGTGTGGCTCCTGTTGTTGCTCAGAAAAAAAATATGCAATTGAATAGCTCAATTGCAGAGTTCATGAATAAGTTCTGAAGGGAAGGAATCACAGCAAGTCAGTAGACAGTCTGTGTAATTTTTGTAATCGTCAGCCTTGTGCCCTTCACTGAAGCCTTTCTATAAGTGTTAGCCTATTTTAATAATATTTAATGTGTCATTTTTATCACTTTTCTCATGATAATAATGGTCTAATTTGACTACACAGTATTTGGTGAATCAGCTGTTTTCTACTCAGATCAGCTGAGTACTGTTAATCTAGTCTCTCTGAGATTAAAAGAATTACTAGAAATGGCTCCAGAAAAAAAACAACAAAATATCAGAAAACCAAACCGGCAACTAAAAAAAATTATTATTTTACAGAAGAAAGCAAGACAGTATGGGGTAGAACCTTATGACAAGTTGTTTGCCTTTGGAAAGTACTGTTCTGTTAGCTAAGGAAAATTTTACTTTTTCTAAGAAACATATGATAGTTTTAATGAAATTTTATACTAGGTAGAAGAATTTTGGACATTAGCTAAACTATGATCAAGGGAGATCTATTTTCTTTTGTTATCACTGATTGTTTATTTCAGAAAGGCAATTTTTCTTCGTATAGAGAAAGAACTGTGTCATAAGGAGCAATTAATGGCGTTGCTGGAGCTAAAATAGCAATCATTCATTTTACTAGTATACTAGCAGGAAAAGGGGTCATTACTCATCTTTTTTTGTCAGTGAATATGTCTTCACAGAATGGTCTTAAAAACTGATTATAACATCACAAAAGGATGAAGGATATAACTCAAATCTTGGGGGACTGACCATTCTGACTATTTCTTTAAAATAACATAAGTTTTAATAAAAAAAACCCTATCTGTCCATTTATTTTAGTTATTGTAAAAAGTTATAATGTAAAAATATGTCTTAATAATTTTAAAGCATGACGAAAAACTGGAGATGACGCACCTGGACACCCCAAGGGAATCAAGGGGGATTCGCGCAAGAGGGTGACGCTGCCAGCCCAGCTGAAGTGCCTCTACGCGAATGCACGCAGCTTGGGCAATAAACAGGATGAATTAAGGGCCACTGTGCTGCTGGAAAGCCATGACATAGTGGCCATTACTGAAACTTGGTGGGGTGATTCCCATGACTGGAATGTAGGGATAGATGGATACAAGCTCTTTAGGAAGGACAGGCAGGGTAGGAAGGGAGGAGGTGTTGCCCTCTACATCAGTGACCAGCTAGAATCGATGGAGCTCCACATGGGGAAGGACGAGGAACTGGTTGAGAGTGTATGGGTTAAGACTAAAGGGAAGACAGGGGAAGGTGATGTTACAGTAGGGGTCTGCTACAGGCCACCTGACCAGCAAAGCCAAGCAGATGAGGCCCTCCGTAGGCAGACAGAAGTGGCTTTGCATTCACAGGCCCTGGTCCTCATGGGGGATTTCAACCACCCTGGCATCTGCTGGAGGGACAACACAGCAAGGCACCTGCAATCCAGGATGTTCCTGGAATGCATAGATGACAACTTCCTCCTCCAAATGGTAGAGGAACCAACAAGAAAAGGTGCTATGCTGGACCTCATTCTCACCAACAGGGAAGGGCTGGTGACCAACGTGAGGCTCAGGGATAACCTTGGCTGCAGTGACCGTGAAGCAACAGAATTTAAGATCCTCAGGGCAACTAGGAGGATATATTCCAAGCTTACAACCCTGGACTTTAGGCATGCAGACTTTGAGCGCTTCAGGGATCTGCTGGCCAATGTGCCATGGGACAAAGCTCTAGACGGAAGGGGGTCCCAGGACAGCTGGTCAGTATTCAATGATCACCGTCTCCGTGTCCAGAAGCAAACTATACCAACAAAGAGGAAGTCAGGAAAGAATGCTAGGAGACCTGCCTGGATAAACAGGGAGCTCCTGGACACACTGTCACACAAAAAGAAACTTTATAAGGAGTGGAAGAAAGGACAGCTGGAATGAGGGGCATATAAGGAAGCTGTCCAAACAGCAAGAGACCTGGTGAGAAAAGCTAAAGCTCAATTAGAATTAAACCTAGCCAAGGAGATCAAGGGAAACAGCAAAAATTTTTATAGGTACATTAATGGTAAGAAGAAGACTGGGGAGGGTGCGGGCCCCCTCAGAAAGGAAATGGGGGAGCTGGTGACAAGTGATATGGAGAAGGCCGAGGTTCTCAACGACTTCTTTTCTTCAGTCTTCACTGGCAAGGGCTCCAGCCACACTCCCGGAGTCACAGAAGACAATGGCAGGGGTTGGACAGAACTGCCCATTGTAAGTGAAGATCAGGTTCGTGACCATCTGATGAACCTGAAAGTGAACAAGTCCATGGGACCTGCTGGGATACACCCACGGGTACTGAAGGAACTGGCGGATGAGGTTGCTGAACCGCTCTCTATTATATTCCAAAAGTCATGGCAGTCTGGTGAAGTAGCCACTGACTGGAAAAGGGGAAACATAATCCCCATTTTCAAAAAGGGAAAGAAGGAGGAACCAGGGAACTACAGGCCAGTCAGTCTCGCCTCTGTGCCTGGTAAGATTATGGAGCAGATCCTCCTGGAGGCGCTGCTGAGGCAGAAGAATAACGAAGAGGTGATTGGGTACAATCAACACGGCTTCACCAAGGGCAAATCGTGCCTGACAAACCTGGTGGCCTTCTACGAGAAGGTCACAGCATCAATAGACAAGGAGAGAGCAACTGACATCATTTATCTGAACCTGAGCAAAGCCTTTGACACTGTCCTGCATGACATCCTGGTCTCCAAGCTGATAAAATATGGGTTTGGTGGACTGACAATTCAGTGGATAAAGAACTGGCTTGATGTCTGCACCCAAAGAGTGGCTGTCAATGGTGGACGAGAGGCTCAACATGAGCCGTCAGTGTGCACTAGCAGCCCAGAAAGCCAATTGTATCCTGGGCTGCATCGGGAGAAGCGTGGCCAGCAGGTCGAGGGAGGTGATTCTCCCCCTCTACTCCACTCTCACAAGACCCCCACCTGGAGTACTGTGTCCAATTCTGGAGCCCCTACTATAAGAGAGATATGGATGTGCTGGAACGTGTCCAGAGAAGGGCCATGAGGATGACCAGAGGGCTGGAGCACCTCTCCTGTGAGGACAGACTGAGAGAGTTGGGGTTGTTCAGTCTGGAGAAAAGAAGGCTGCGGGGAGACCTTACAGTGGCCTTCCAGTATCTTAAGGGGGCCTACAAGAAAGCTGGTGAGGGACTTTTTAGGATGTTGGGTAATGGTAGGACTGGAGGGAATGGATTAAAACTAGAGATGGGTCGATTCAGACTGGAAGAAGTTCTTCACCGTGAGGGTGGTGAGACACTGGAACAGGTTGCCCAGAGAGGTGGTGGAAGCCCCATCCCTGGAAGTGTTCAAGGCCAGGCTGGATGGGGCTCTGAGCAGCCTGATCTAGTGGGAGGTGTCCCTGCCCATGGCAGGGGGCTTGGAACTAAAAGATCTTCAAGGTCCCTTCCAACCCAAACCATTCTATGATTCTATGACTCTAAGATGAAGCAGCGGCCATGAAAGAAGTAATTAAGCCAGCCAGTGTGGTAATGATCTTCAGGAAATACTACATTGGCCAACCAAGAACTTGCCAAAACCAACTTAAAGGGAACAGCAAAAAAATGGAATGCTGTTTGAGGATTAATTAATGTAATTGCTACATTGCAGGAACTAGGTTATGCTTCTTTGTCTTGAAGAAGCTTGAAAAAGTACAAAGGTAAATACAAAGGAACAAATGTTCCTCTTTTTTACCAAAACCTGTTTTGCTATTTAAAACACTAACCCACTAACACGCATAGATTGGGAGAATGCTCACAAACATATCTTAAAGAAAGGCTGAAGGATTATTGAAGAGATGAGATTGTCTTGAAAGTAAAACTGCCAGCAGAATGCGTAAGTCTCATCTGTGACCTTTCATATCTCATTGCATCCCCTTGCTTTTAGGCATAAGTGTGATAGACTTTCAGTAGAGGTCTTATTTTTGCATGGATAAAATGTCTTCTCATTATATAAACTTCAGTTCAATTCAAATGAAGAAGTTGCTACTCCTGAAGGACAGATATCACTTCCTCTTCTTTATTTGGCCGTGTCACTGTATATCAAATATTTCCACATTGGTTTGAACAGACTGTGCTTTGCTTTCAAAGGAAGTCAAGGAAAAGGAGAGTTAGGAGGGAGATTTAAAAGATGTAATTCCAGCAACCCATACAGAGGGTCATTGGAAAGTATCTGTGTATGATTTATAGAAGTCTAAATTTTCCTGTTTAGTATCACATTCATTTCTCTTCCATATATTGTATTTTCTGTACTTGCATTTGAGATACCTGTTTTACACAGTGATTTGGTTCTCCTATTTCTGTTATAACAAACAAATAAAAAAGACAATCAGTGCAATGACCGTGATCATAATTTAATTAAATTAAAATTAGATTTATGCTCTCTTCATTTCATTCTGTAGCCACATTGCGACCAGGTAAAATTATTTTTGCTCATCTATTATGAATAGTAATGTGAAACTCTGTTTTTGCAGTCATGTGGCTGGAGGAAAACCAGCAGGGATTAAGACAAAAAACCTTTAAGTACTTATATGGAAAAAACCACCCCTAAATCTGTAAACCAGATTGCTTTGTATGTTATCTGGCTTCTTTGTGCTATTAGGCAGCTCAAAGAGGACAGACTCTTGCCACTGGAAAAAAACAGGTGAGAAATTCTGTTGGTACATGGTTGCGTGCGCCACCTTTGAGGAAACCATACCAGGTGCTGCCCTATGCAACAAGACCCATGCTCTGAGAGAGGAGGAGGGCACAGAGGAGTTCATAAAGATTTACCAGTCCCTAACTGACGTAAGCTAAGCTCTGCTGATTCATGCTAGGACTGTCTGACAGTGGTTTCAAATCAGTCCTCAGCACTGAGAATATGTAAGTTTCCTTGATGAGCCTCAAACATCACTTTGTCTACAAGACAGCTCTTGGTCTTAACAGCACTGGAAATACACAAGGATTGTCCATCCCCGTGATGCAAAGTGGGACCCACTGTGACCTTTTCGTCACACATAGTAAAGCTCTTGACGTAGTGCACCTGTTGATGGTAGATTATGGTCATAAAAGAATAGTGCCTTGATCAGATTTTAGGCGAAATGGAAAAAAATACGTGGGTGCATGTATCATCGTCGAGATCATTGCTTGTCGTTACAGTGATAAATATAGTCCATCTGCTTCCTCCTCACTGAGTCTCAGTTCACTAATTTGTCTTTTTCTCAACTTCTGACAGGTGAGGAATGATCTGACTGGTGTCCTGTATGGTGAAGACATTGAGATTTCAGATACTGAGAGTTTCTCCAATGATCCTTGCACAAGCGTAAAGAAGCTTAAGGTATGTACTGCTGTTTGAGCAATAAAGTGGTGATTATGTCATGGCATTTGAGTTAATTTTTTTTTTCCTATGAAGGAGGCTAATAAAACAAAAGTTGCATAAGAATGATACGCTACTACATTTCATTGCATAATGAAGTCAACAAATGGCATTTTGAGGGCCTAGTCCTGCTTAAGTCAATGGATGTCTGTGCATATAGTAAATATTTTCATAGTTCCTGATAGGGACACTAAGTAAAGCAAGTTGTTGAACGCTTAATATTTTTGTACCTAAAGCACCAGTCTTGGTGATATACGTGTGAAAGCTCTTGAGGTTTGGAACCAGAACCCTTTTAAGGTAAATTATCATGTAGCAAAAGCATTGAGCATCTTTCCATTATCTTCATTACACATTTTAGATTGAATTCTTTCTTTATATCATCTGCATTATTTTATATGAATCATTAAAAAAATAGGAAAAATAAATTTGATAGCAGAATAATTTACCATCCTTCTCTAATTATAATGATTTATTAGGTTCCTGGCATCTCATAAAATTAAAACTATATTTTAGCATTACCATGCAGTGCAACCAATAGACTAGACATAGGAGATAGGAATCTTAAACCGCATACGAACGTGAAAAAATGACTGAAGAGCAAGAGAAAGCACTTTTAAACAGTGAAGATCAAATCGTTGCTGGCATCAAATAAATATGACACACAATCAAAGCCACAATCCTGCAAATACTTGAATATGTGTAAAACGGGTTAAAACCCCCCTAATAAACTGAATGGTGTTAAAAAACTAAAATGAAAGCAAGGATATCGACCTGTATAAGACTAGACCACTACTGAAGCTAACGGGAAAAAGTCTGAAGCATGGTAAACTAAGTGTGCTTTATTATTCCCACAGGCTAGAGATGCAAGTCTGAATCCTTAAAGTATAAATAGGTAAAGATTATGTTTATAGGAAGCCATTTGTGTCTGTCCAGTCTAAGCCACTTTGCATTTCCTCTCTGGGATTGAAAAGACTCAAGTATCTGTTATCAGTAAAGTCCACATTTTTGACAAGGTATTTAACGCCTGGCATCGGAAAATGAACAATTCTGAAGGCAGAGCTATTTAAACCAATGGATGATGTAATAACAAGAAAAAATGCATATAAGCATGTATATTTAGGCTGAAGGTTAGAAGAAGCAATGAGATTCTAGCCTTCCTGTGTGTAAACAACATGCTGTTTGTTCTATAGGGAAGACCGGAAGACTCTAACAAACAATATATTAAAGTTATTTGTTGATTTCTTCTTCAAAACAAATTACTGCAACAATAAATAAGCAATTATCTTGACAGTAATACAAGGTTACTTGTCCTTAGGTACATGTCAGGCACAACTTAGCTATACAATTCTAAAAATGTTCATTCCTTTCTTCAAGATGTAAACCTAATATAGGTAAACTGGTATCTGCTTACCGTACTTGTGATTCAAGTAGATATAAAACACCTTTTATTTTTGTAAACACAGTTTAAATTGATGAAATTAATGATTATGCAAAACAAAAGAGAAATACCTGGTATGATTTGCAGAAATATATGTTTTATATTTTTCCTAGCACCACCTTAATTGTTACTGCGTTGACTCCAGCCTCCTTGAATCAGAGTTGGAAAGTAAATTTAGGCTTAAGGATATCTTTAAAACTCATTTTTTGTTCGGAGAAAGGGATGTTGGAGGTTATGCATTTGTACATCAATTTAAATGTTTAAAAATTCTAAGCACGCACAGGCAAATTGTATGAGCAATAACACTTCTGCTTCCAACTTTCTGGTATCATGCACATAGGACAAAAAGATTGCGATATATGAATTCCAATTCAATGAAACAGTTTCCGTCTGATTTCCCAAATACAATAGGTGTTTTGGATACTGCCCGAACACAATCTTTCATTCTAACAGTCAAATTAATTAAATTTTAAAATTTTGGGCCATGAACAGGTTTGGATGCGGCCTCAATCTAAGTGAGTGACATGCACGCTAACACAGACATCAGCAAGTTTTGCCAGCATGGTACGATGGTTGGAGCTGACATCCTTTAGTTCACCATCAGCGATTCCATAGCTAAGGTCAAAGGCTCATCTGTAGTTCCAGTGGACGTCCAGGCACTTAGAAGGCAGAACATGTGGATACCTCTATTGACAAAGTTACCCATCTTGGAGTAGACTTATTGATAACATCTCGACTGTCAGATACATGGTAGAGAATAAGACAGAGTATCTGAGCTGTTCAATTTAGATATTTCATAAAGAGCCTGCCAAGACATTGACTTTTCCTGGCAGATGAGATATTGTAGCAATCCTTCTCTGGAAAGCTGTGTAATACAACATCGTGGTGTTATTCATTAGAAATGAGACAGATTAAAATCTGATCACAGAAGGAAAGCTCTGCAGGCTGAAAGAAAAAAATAGCTGCCTATTCCAGCATAATGTGCATCACTCAAAAACTGAAAAGGCTAAAGAGTGCCTCATATCTGAGGCTGTTAGAAATGGCAGTGGAGGAGACAAGTTGTTCTTCATCCCTCAGTGGAGCATCTTAGATGTCTTGATCCTCACTGTCTTCAGGGTTTATACTACTCAGCTGCCAGTAGTACCAAAGACACTTTATGTTTAGTGGGTGAATAATATCCTCACCTATATGAAGGAAAGAAGGCAGCAAGAGAATCATTCATTTTTGAGGCTGAGCTACAGTCTTCATTTATAAAACATGTTTTTATGGAGAGTCTGCCATAACTGTGGGTAAATTAAATGTAACTGTTCTTCATTTTCTTATTTGAACTTTAGTCCATATGGGAACATATGTATTGCTTACTGAGGGGCAAAGCTTAAATGCCGGTATTGCTACTCCAATCTCTGAGAAGAGTAAATATGACAGCTCACCATCTGGCAAATGGTCTAAACATTGGTCTTTTTATATAAGTGCAGTCTGGGGAGTTGCCTTCCCCCTGGGATGTTTTTAATCATCTCATAGATCACCTGCCTAGTTCCATGAATTAAAAACTCTTCCGTCAAATACGCTTTAGCTCCGTGCAACCAATTTACAACTCTGTGAGAAAGAAAGAGTACTTGATGCTTACTGGGATCCAGTGGGTGACTTTGATCCCTACAAGAAAGTTACACTGTGTTAACTTGCATTCATCCCATGAAGGTTGATGTAAAGGAATACTATATCCTTGCCAGGAAGTCATACTGTCTAATAGTCAGTTAACAGTGTGACTGAAGGGGGAGAAAAATTATGCCCCAGGAAATGTCTGACATATCTTTTTGCATGAGGCTATAATGCGGACATATACCCTGACCTGCAAGTGCTGACATGAACCCAGCTCTGATAAACTTCAGTGCAGACTTCATTATCCATCCAGATAAAATCTCTGCAAGAGATTTGAGCTATTTACAGTTGCGTGAATTTGAAGCTTCAGAGTCTCTTATGCAGGACAGAGCCAACAGACCCAAGCCTGGCAGCAAATGGATCTAGGCTTATTTACCACCTTGAATGCAATTTGTCAGGAGCAAATTTGTGAAAAATGTGGAAGAGGATGCAAAAATCAGAGTTGGAGAGAAAGAGGCTTACTGAGGATTATGTTATTACACAGAGGAAAAATGTTATGTGTGGAAGAGGAAAAGCTCTAAGCCCTCAGGCATTGCATCTCACAGCATTGTATTGATATCTGTGGGGGTATAAACAAGGAATCTTTTATGATTGCCCATATATGACTAACCAATTAGAACTATATATTATGTTCTTCATGATGCAACTTTATGAAGCTGGACAAAGAAAAAGATATTCATCCATATATGCACTACTGGCTTGACCCTGTGGTCCCGTACTTTCCTCTTAACCCAGCAATATCCCTGTCTCATTCTGGATCTTCATCCCAGTTTGAAGTTCCTTGCTGATTCGATGCTATGTTCTGCTTCTCTGATTTCTCATCTCCTTCTGAGTACGTTCCTCTAGATTGTTGTTCCATTTTCTTCTGGGCTTACTTCCTGAGATTGCATTTATCCTAACAGTAATTATTTGTTAAGCTTTCTATTTGCCATACTGTTGAAAAGTCCTAATCTTCCCTCCCAAGATTCTTACTCAATAGTGGTTTCAAGCCTACTGCTGCCTCCCCAGCTGTTTGCTCCATCTTTGCCTAAAATGTTTACCCATTACCCAAATTCCTTACTGGACCTGTTTCTCCTTCCCATGTGCCCTTTTTTCTCTCACTGGATCTAGTCACTTTATTTACTGACTGTCAGCATTATCTTCTCGAATCCATCTCCAACCAGCACTGAGCATATGTGGATTGTGATTTTCCCCACCCCTCCAAGAGTTAATACCTGGATAACTGTGGGGAGAACTGGGGATTCATATTTCTGTCAGAGAAACCTTCTTTTTCTTGGCATGTTTTGCATAAAAAGACTTGGAAAGGAACATTATTAAGGTTATAACTCTTAAGACTTTGAAAAGAAATCAGAATTCAGCTTTCTTTTGCTGTAGTTTTCTATGGCATAATACTTGAAATGGAGGACTTATTCTTTAATAGGTGGTAATAGAACATTTCTTTTGATCTTCTTCAGTCAGTTTGTGATTGGATACCATCCAAATCTTTTAGTGAACACAGACATGTTAATGTCCTCCTTACTGTACTGAGTGCTTCAAAAGCAGTAATTTATGTGTTAACATGGAAAGATTAATTTAGGCGAAAGAACATTTCAGTATTGCATCTTGGCTCGATCATACATCAGGGATCAGGGATCAGGGATCAGGGACAGAACAGCAGGGATCCTCAAGTTATAGAGCCATAGCTGATCTTTAAACTTGGGCCATGAAGCTTTCTAGTTGAGCATTGGAGATTCTCGAGAACTTGGTTCAGTTGCGGTTCTCACACTTTGCAGATTTCCTGCTCTGGCATTGGAAGTTCAGTCCATGCTGGAAGTAGAGATTCCTGCCTGACAGAAAATCCAGCTTCCCTGAAATCCTTAGTCAGATATTGAGATGGTCAGATATTCAGAACTGGGATCTGCTGACAGCTGGACAAGTCAGCAAATGCACTCATTTGCTTGGGTACCTGAACAAGAGCACAGCATGTCTGAAGATAGGATTGACTGCCAATATTAGAATAGATGCTCTCTATGCTTGTGAGAAAAACATTTTCAAGATGAGTTTCTTCTGTGCTTGCACCCCTATAGACTAAAGGCATTGTAGAGCCTTGTACTCATGTGGCTGAATATGCAAGATTTGTGTCTGAGTGCTATTGCCAAACTAATTGCACAATGATATTAGCATAAGACAATCCTTGCA
The DNA here is from genome assembly GCF_028500815.1 of Rissa tridactyla. Taxonomy (NCBI): domain Eukaryota; kingdom Metazoa; phylum Chordata; class Aves; order Charadriiformes; family Laridae; genus Rissa; species Rissa tridactyla. Next base: position 67,796,031 of record NC_071467.1, on the reverse strand, counting down.
GACAGTGATGTTATTGAAATGGGATAGGATATTTCTGACAAAAGAAAAAAGGAGGCACTATACAGTTCTTGTGGTGCTTTACAGTAAAAGAATAGTCACTGTCGGAAATATACTCTGGTTTATGTGATAATCAGGTGGAAGCAATGTCTTAAGGCATGGACCCCCACACCACAGACACTACACCTTCAGTCTGAAGGTTGTTGCACAGCCAGCAGGCAGTGTTGCTGCACATGCACTACAGGGTTATTCTCTACACCCTGACTACAGTCTCTGGCAGTCATAAACTTTGAGGCCGCGCATCTTCTGTTTTTTGTTATTGTGTTGTTTGTTTTTTTTAAATTGGTTCTCATCATGTTATAAAATTAAAAGGAATTTATTCAATTTTAAGTTTAATAATTAGGTGCCATGTCATTTCTTTTTATAAACAAACTTTTCAACTCTTTTAAAAAATATTAATTTTGCATTTTTATGTTCAGAGAGGTCAATTGATTCAGAGTAGGAATTCCAGGAGTGACCAAAATCATTTTTAGAATGTGAAAAATAGAAATAATGGATGAGGGGGGTTTTTTTGCTGCATAATTCCTAAATCTATTTATAGTTCTTGCAAAACCTGTAATACTATTGCTGTAATTTGTTTAATTTGTTTGTTTAGTTTCATGTGACCATGTTAGATTTGTTTAAAAAGGATCTAATCCGCTTCAATAAGATTTACATTACTTTATCAATCTGTGGCTAAATATAAAAATAAAGAGAAGCAGGCTTACTGAAAGTGCACAGGTTCAGAATGAGCAAAGCATATTACGTACTTTCTGACTTTAACCCTGCTAAGAGTGATACTAATTTCATGCACTTAATTGCAGAAGCATTCTAGTATCTTTCTGCACTGTCCATCATAATATTTTCTGCCCAGCAGGAAATAAACATCGAAATTATCTAAACTGAAAATCTTTGATAAATTGATTTAATTAAAACTGAAATGTTTTTCCTCACTGAAATTCACACTGGATCATCTGTTTCTTTTTTACTTGGAGAGGGAAAGAGCTATTAGTAATTCTAACCGAGTGTTTTGTAAAAGAGATGAAAAATTAGATTTGCTCAACCTTTTGCTGAGAACCCAGCGTTTGTGTGAAATAAAAGGAAATATTAAGTCATAAAAAGCTATCTGTTCTGTGTTTTATAGATGTTAAAAGCAATTTTTCACATGAGAAAAAAGCTAGCCCAGTTCTTGAAGAAATATTTTCCTGCATATGCTCACAAATTTAGGAATATTTTCTTAATGTTTCTAAGTATGAAAATAAAATGATCTCTTTTGACTTCAGTCATAGATTCTTAAAGTGTGATTTTTACTTTTTTTTAGTGTGTGGGGGTGGGAGGGAGAAGGAGAAGATGGATTGACAATGTGTTATAGTGACTGTAGAGAAGATGTTGTATGAGTAAAACCTTTAAAAATTCCTGAAGTGGGCAAAATATCAAGGCATTTTATCTCACTCACAAATTTCCAATCTCTCAACTTTACAGCATTAGTTCATGTAAGCAGTGAAAAGCATATATTTTCAGCTGGTTTTAATATGCAAAATTTTAAAAGAAATCTTGCAAGGGATCAAAAAAATATTGATATTTAGTATTACTGAATGGTAATATTTGACAAGATAAACATTATAGTTTTATTCTTGTTAGTGCTATTGCTTAATCATTTTCTTCAAACACCTCGGCTGCTGTCTCTTGCAGTATTTCAAGTTCTTGAACTTACAGAAAATGGTATAGTTCTGAATTAATTTTTCTGTCTGCAGCTGTAATCTGTGCTAACTCTCCACACAATTTGAATGGCCAACTGAAGTGGTTTCTGGAAAGGCTGTGACTGCATTTAACTGAAACGTATCTTATTCAATCTGCAGGGTAACGATGTTCGGATAATCCTTGGCCAGTTTGATGAGGAAATGGCTGTGAAAGTTTTCTGCTGTGTAAGTAAATATATTTAACTGCATATCAGAATAAAGAATGAGTGACATTTGAATAAAAAACACATTTGACCACAAACATTTCTTTATGGGGTTCAGCTCTGTCAAGGTTTCTATCCTCAAGAGAGGTTATACATGCTTAGCTCCATTTCTGTTCCAATGAAATACTTTGTACTTGACTTCAGTGGAATTTAGGCATGGACTGCATGGTTAGGTTCTTATTGCTTTCCTGTAGTGGAATTAAATGCCAAATTGAGCTTGAGCATTTCTCTTCATGTCAGATCCAGAGAAACACTTGTATAGGTAGCAGCAGATACAGAAAACTGCAAGATTTGACTCTTGTCCAAGAGTTGTGTTCTGGTGGTAATGTCTGCGTGTATGCGGTTTTGCGTGTTTTGCTTTGAAAGAATAAGAAATTCAACCAGTTCCTATACATGCTAAGTAAGCAACCCTAATTATTTCTGCTACTCAAAATGTTGTTAATTGTACAGTTGTCATTCACTTCTGACTGCTGTACGTTTTACACAAAAGCAGATGTTAGTTTGTAAAAAAAAGGTTTTTGAATTAAAGTGCAAGTGCCAAGTGGAAGGTCCTGCACCTGTGTTGTGGCAGTCCCAAGCACAAATACAGGCTATGCGGAGAATGGATTGAGAGTATCCCTGCCAAGAAAGACTTGGCGGTGTTGGTTGATGAGAAGTTCAACGTGACCCAGCAATGTGTGCTCACAGCCCAGAAAGCCAACCTTATCCTGGGCTGCATCAAAAGAAGCATGGCCAGCAGGTCGAGGGAGGTGATTCTGCCCCTCTACTCTGCTCTGGTGAGACCCCACCTGGAGTGCTGCGTCCAGCTCCAGGGCCTTCAGCACAAGAAAGACATGGACCTGTTGGAGTGGGTCCAGAGGAGGGCCACAAAAATGATCAGAGGGCTGGAGCAGCTCTCCTATGAAGACAGGCTGAGAGAGTTGGGGCTGTTCAGCTTGGAGAAGAGAAGGCTCTGGGGAGACCTTAGTGTGGCCTTTCAGTACTTGAAGGGGGCCTACGAAAAGATGGGGACCAACTTTTTAGCAGGGCCTGTTGCAATAGGACACAAGGGGTAATGGCTTTAAATTAAAAGAGGGTAGATTTAGACTAGATATAAGGAAGAAATTTTTTACAATGTGGGTGGTGAATCACTGGCACAGGTTGCCCAGAGAGGTGGTAGATCCCCCATCCCTGAAGTGTTCAAGGCCAGGCTGGATGGGGCTTTGAGCCCTGGTCTAGTGGGAGGTGTCCCTGCCCATGGCAGGGGGTTTGGAACTAGATGATCTTTAACATTTCTTCCAACTCTAAACATTCTATATTTCTATGATTCTGTGATAAGGGAAATGTAGTAAGAGCAGAAAACATAAAATTCCCTATCCTCACCATTTATTTGTGCATGTGAATGTGCTGCAAACATGCACAGTGTTATTGCCATTGAAAGCAGCAGGATTAAATTGTGGTTCTTTATTAGTACTTGCTCAAAAAAAAAAAAAATTCCCAAACAAGCAGATTTTACTGCCCTAAATTTTGTATTGTTATTGAATTCTTAGTCTAAATAAACAGATTAATCCTATATGAGCCAAGGACCCAATAAATATAATGGAAAAGCAATAATGATGGCTTCTAAATTTCAGAGGGTGTTTTTTGGTGTTCACTTACAGAGACAGTTACCTATCCAAGCAAAGAAAGGAAAAGCAGAAGTTCAAAATCTCAGACACATGTTGGCTCATACTCAGCAGCTGTCCCAGTTGCTGCCAAAATTTGGAAAGGAGATTGTAGAGTATATTTGAAAGGAAAAAAAATCTGTTTGCATCCAAAAGGAAATGGAAAGTATTATTTTGTTTTTCATTCTTCTCATCTTTGATGGGTCTTTGTATATAGATCTTTTTGTTCTGGTATTTAAATTGGATTGACAATCTCCCATTTTTCCATTCCTGGAAGAAATAATTGTCCTTCCACAGCCCAGCTCCTCCTCAGATATCTTGCGGTTGAGCTGCATTTCCCCAGCTGAGGGGTCCCAGTCAGAACTGTCTTCCAACCCAATGTTTAACAAGAGATTGGCCTCGCCTTATGCCACCGCCTTTAGTATCTAGTTGCCTTCTACAATTCTTTTCCAAGTCTGTGTGCATGTGAGGCCACTGAAGAAATCCTAGAAGTCCTCGGAGAGGCAGGGTGTCTTTTTGTCTGCATCACTCTAGTCTGAAGGACTTCATGTGGGGGATGTCTCCTTCACACAATCGCCCACTGCAGCTTTCTGTGGCAATGGTTTGATACTAACATGGGAAGTGTGCGTAACATAGGTTTAAAGAGTGATGGTTACTTCTAAAGTACATTAGTGTCAAAAATAATAAGGTGGATTTTTCTGGAGCCTGGAGAAATCTGAGAGATCATGTATTTAGGCTTGTATAAATGTATTTATATGAGAGTTTCAGCAGGAGACTCAATGCAGGAGAGGGCAGTTCAAAGTAGGTCATTTATATATTAATACCCTACAATATGTCAGTAAGCTTGTTATTAGTCATAAAATATATTGTTGACTCATGCACTCCTACAGCTATGTGTCTAAGAGCACCATAATTTAGATATGTCAAGTTTTTTAACCCCCTTCCCCAGGTGTATCTTCAGACAGGTTTCACTTGTGATTCCCTGTTAAATTTTGCAGGGTGGCTGATGTCAGCCAGAGAAATGCTTTAAGTTTATTAAATGAAGGTGCTATTGTACTAGTGCAAGATTATTATTTTTTCCTGATTGTGGTTATAACTGGAATATTATTTGCTCATGATTTATGTAGGTGGAAAATCTTTAAAGTCTGCCTCAGTTTTCTGTGTGGATTCAACAATCATATGCTGTGAGGTTTCCTCAGGACATCTATTGGAGTTTACATAGAATCATAGAATCGTTTAGGTTAGAAAAGATCTTTAAGATCATCGAGTCCAACTGTTAACCTAACACTGCCAAGTCCCACTAAACCATGTCCCTAAGTGCCATCTAGTGACATCTACATGTCTTTTAAGTACCTCAAGGAATGGTGACTCCACCACTTCCCTGGGCAGCCTGTTCCAGTGCTTGACAACCCTTTCAGTGAAGAAATTTTTCCTGATATCCAGTCTAAACCTCCCCTGGCGCAACTTGAGGCCATTTCCTCTTGTCCTATCGCTTGTTACTTGGGAGAAGAGACCGACCCCCACCTCGATACAGCCTCCTTTCAGGGAGTTGTAGACAGCGATAAGGTTTCCCCTGAACCTCCTTTTCTCCAGGCTAAACAACCCCCAAAGTTCCCTCAGCTGCTCCTGACAGGAATTATTATTTAGTCCTTTCACCAGCTTCATTGCTCTTCTTCGGACATGATATGTTCATTTTCATTTGCCTGGGTATTTCCTCTCCCTCTCCCAAAAACACACACACAAAGAAGATGCAGAGCACGTAACTCAAAGATAAATGGACTAAAAGATAGTTTAATTCAGTGGCAAACTTTAAAAACATGACAGGACTAATTCAAGCCAAAGTGAATGTTAGCAGGTGTTTCCTATGATGATTTAAATAAGTTTAGCTATTCATTTAACACTAGCGTCAAAAACAATCAGCAGTTTTAATTCTATGGGAAATCTTAGCTTTCTAATGTTGTTTTCACCTCAGTGGGATGAATGTGATATTTTTCATGGAATAGAAATTAGGGTATTTTGCTCAAAACTTAACACTTCAACAATCAAAATGGTCAGCTCTGTTGGATAGACATCATCTTTTTTTCATTTGAAATTGGATTAACATGAAACTGCATCCTCCCAACGAAAACTTCAGTTCTGCAGAATTTTTTTTTTTTTAAATTGTTAGTGGGAATTTTTCCAACATATTTTCTTTAAGCCATAGAGACAATGTAGTATAGCTGCGCACACATCAAGACTGAGGCCTAGCTGATACAATTACCTGTCTGAAGACAATTAAAGAATACTGTTACGCATAGGTCACTGCATGAGCTTTAGGCGACTCTTTTAGTAAACATTTAATAATAACTAAAGCCAAGCTTAATCAGCATATTTGATACAAAAGGCCTGGACTCTCTTTTCTGAGCTGGTAGAGTTTTACTGATGAGTTTCTGTCTTGACACTATTGATTTTTAATGAGAAACAGATGGAGGTTGATTGCAATTCAGAAGTCTACAGGCATTCTTGAAGGGGTGGGCTATAGGATGTGTATGCTGTCATGATGGAAACATGATGGAAATATGATGGAAATTTGGTGGGGGTAAAGATTTGCAGGCCCATTTACACAAACTGCCAGTAATTGTTTACTACACATAGAAAGATCTCTTACAGAAATTTCTTTGTCGTAAATAAGCATGTCTTCATGGATTCAAACAAGAATGAAAAGTTTAAAAAAAAAAAATAAATTCAGTCTCACAAGGGCAAAAGATGTCCAGGACAATTTCCTGTGTGCTTGAGAGCAACTCAGGGCTTTGCGGCCTAGACAGGGCACCCAGGAAAAGTCAGGGAAGATTTATGGCTACTTTATGCTGTTCTAATGGTACAAAGCCCTTCTTTGCTTTGCTCTTGTCTGCCAACAAATCTTCCTCTTAGAAACTAAAACCTATAAGAAGTGGTCTGTGTGGATTCAAACAGTTCAAGAAAAATCCACATATTTCATGGAAACGTGTCTTTTAAGCATCAAAATAACATCCATTTAGCAGAATCATCAGGGAGAAAATGGTGGCAGAAAGCATTATTTTGAAATAAGTCTTCTGGAATCCAAACACTGAAACGCCTGAACACTTAACAGCTGTGCTGTCACTAGAAAGGTGACTGCATGATCACGGTGCTCTGCTTTGGAGGAGCTGATTTTATTCCTCCTTCTTTTGCCTGCCCAGATTACCTTTCAAACCCTACCAATCCACCAGGTCCCAAATGAAGAGTAGCCAGCTCTTTAAGTGTTTGGGGTTTGTCTTCTAAAGTAAAATCTAGACGTGTAACCAAATTCTTGCAGTTTCAGTGCAACCTTTGGAATGATCCCTTGTTTCCAGGATGAAATTTCTGGCTGTTTTGAAACTTAATTTTCATCCCATATCCCAGGACATTTACAGATTATGCAGGAAACAAGCTCAAGTGCAAACAGAAAAATTCCAACAGCTGTAATTTCAGAAAATTAATAGTCAATAATTTCTTGCAACACACAAGTTGATACTTTAATCTATATAGAGCAGGGGAAGCTACTGATGATTGTCCTTCTCTAAAAGCCCAATTCTGTGTTAATTTATGCCCTCGGTGATTTATAAACTGTCAAATTAAATACACTATATTACTGAAAGGTCTTGAATGACCTCATTGTGTCATGGAAACTCTTTTAGACATCAGAAAGTATTACAGGACAGGATTGCCGTTTTCCTCACAGGTGGATCTGGGATGCAGTGTAGCAGGAGTGGCGACAGGCAGGAAGACAAAAGCAGATGTGTTTCTGGAAGGGTAGAACTAATGAGCAATAGAAAGACAAACAATTTATGTGGATCGTGGAATAAGTAAGATATGAGATGCAAGACACCGGGTTTCAGACAGGAGTGCTTTCAAGTGGCATTGTATACAAATGCATGAAATTTGATTTAGGCTGAACAAAAGCTCCTGCAACCAGGGGCCAAACAAACCTGCTTTATGCACAATACATTTATGAACTGAGTTAGCATGATTATAATATACTTCACAGATTTAAAGCCCAATTTTCATTTGGGTATTAATGTATTTAGAAGGCTGTCCTGTTTCGTATTATTTGCTCTTCATCTTTATTTATCTGATAGGCTTTTGGTATGATCTTTGGGATAGTTTTCAAAACAGTTATGTTCTGAATGACTAATATGTCCTGTTTGCATTCTCATATCGTCTTCCTTCTGTAACATTTTCTGTGGAGACATAGCAGTTTTTCAGTTAAGAGCGCTAAGGGTGTACCACGTATTTCTAAAAACTGGAATTTTTATCTTATGTCTTGTATCTCCGGTATTGCTTATATTATGAGCCGAAGAAGCATGAAACCTGCTGTTTTGAAATGGAGTCTGACTGAAATGTCAAAAGAAAAATATCTAGTTACAAGACAGTGAGAGAAACATCTGAGATAAAATTTGCTAATTTTATCTTAGAACACTCTTCACAATGGAGTAGAGTATCTACTCTGAAGAGATCAGCTTTTAGACACAACAGCATATGTGCCTGACTAATAAAGTATTTCTGTTTCCTGTTATACGTGTCTGCTATGTATTGAAAGGAGATAATCATCATCTCAGTATCTTGGAGTACAGTAGGCTGTATTCAGTATTCAAGCAATATAGAATTTCACCTGAAGAAATTTCTTTCTGGGAAAAAAAAAAAAAATCACTGAAATCTGCTTGCTTTATCAGTTTACTATTGATTCATGCTCCTCAGAAGAAACTGCTTACTTAATGTCCCCATGATCTCCATTTTAGCACAGTCACATAATTCATATTAGCAACATTGTGATTTGATGGTGCCTAGGATCCAAGTTATTGGTTTATGTGGTATGTAGGATGATACTAGAATGATAATAATTTAGTTTAAACATGGTAGCGTGGTGATCCTAACACTGCTGTAATAGTTGTGTTATGGAGAATTTTTTATGCAAATGCTGTGCCTTCTGCCAGTATTCCTCTTTCTCTCCCCCTATTTTAGAATCCAGTATTTTATTTTTCTGTTTTAGAATAAATGATCTATTGAAAGCAAAACAGGTTTTACTAAATTCTCTTCTCGTGACCTGAATTTTAAAGATGGGAATCTTCAAGAAAAGAGTCTTCACTATTATCAAGTAATTCTAAACTGTTCAAAATACTTGTGTATCCGTCAAATATGCCATAGTTTCATTAATAAAGGAAAAAACATGGACAGGAAACAATTACTTATTGAATATGTCTGTTAGCTTTTCTATTTTTTTTCTTTGTAGGCTTATGATGAAGAAATGTATGGCAGCAAATATCAGTGGATTATTCCAGGGTGGTATGAAAACCTTTGGTGGGAATCCTGGATTAATTCCTCACAATGTCTCAGCAAAAATCTTCTTGCAGCCATGGAAGGTTATATTGGAGTGGATTTTGAGCCTCTCAGCTCAAAAATGATAAAGACCATATCAGGAAGGGTTAGTATTTTTCCTCCAACTATTTTATTATACCATCAGTTGTCTCACCAGTGTCTTGACACAGCAAAGCACTGAGGAGGGAGATGAAGCTGAAGGGTTTTTCTACAAAGAGAGCTGTCAGTCATCATAGTTAGTTTCATCTTTCCACTGGTTTGTAATTTTTAAATATTTAGAAACCACTTCCAGTTCTCTACAGGGTAAGGAAGCAGCAGACTCCCTTTCCCTAAGTCTGTCCTCTTCCCCCTGTGTGAACATTACAGTTAAATGTACAGTAAAGCTTGAATTATAGTCTGCAGTATCATGTGCTGTGTCATGTCAAGTTAAATAGTTGAGCACAGAAATGGAAAACTTTTATGTTTAAACCTAATTCTGCAAATGGCTAATTTCATTGGTGATTTGTGTCTCTCGGAACTTGGGCGGGGGGGGTAGGGCTTGTTTTAAATATGTAAATATGTGTTATTTCCATAAAGTACGTAACATTTTATCACAGAACAAATTCATGGAAACTCTGGCCAATGAATAAACATGCCTGATTTTGCTGCTTTTCATCTTCTTTTCATCTATCTTTCATGCCTTGCTGAGTGAGCCCAAAAGGCAACTTTACAAAAAGGCAACTCATCATAAGATAGCACACCATAAAGAGCATAGTAAACTTGTAAAACATAGACAAATTGCCACTCAGATAATTTCATACTAAGCAAATAGTTGCTCAAATAAAGGTTATTTGATTTGATTATCCTGTAAAGTGTAATCAGACCACTGATTTGCAGGGATACAGACTTATTCTCTGTTCTGGTATTATGGCTTACCAGTACACTGGTAGATTTGGTTGAACTGAAGCCTTATGTACAAAAGCAAAACAAAGCAAGTTGTCCATACAGAGACGCAGAACAACTGCTTTTCCATCTCTCTATCTTGCAATCTTAATTTATTTCTTAATTTTTGTTTTGGCAGCCTTTTCTGTATTAGTCATGCATGTCTCTAAATTGGAAGGTACAGTTCTAAGTGTAGCTTTGGACGCAACTCTGTAAAAAGTTAAGTATTGAAGTAAAACTGAAGTTTTTCTCCTCTGCAGACTCCACAGCAATATGAAAAGGAATACAATGCTAAGCGCGGTGATGGGCAATCTAGCAAATTTCATGGTTATGCCTATGATGGAATATGGGTGATTGCCAAGACCCTGCAGCGGGCCATGAAGTATCTGAATGCCACCAACAAACACCAAAAAATTGAAGATTTTAACTACACAAATCACAAACTTGGAAAAATTTTTCTGGATGCTATGAATGAAACCAACTTCTTTGGAGTAACGGTAAGTCCTAAACAGATACTTGTGGGGTGGAGGAGGCTTGTGATGTTGTGTCAATAACTGAAGCAAGCATTAAATTTTAAATGCTCTTGAAAAAGAAACACAGTTGTGTATTTCTTATATCTTTGGAGCTTCCAGAATTCTACTTTATCTTAAAAATTAACGTTGTTGCATTGAGACTCTTGCACATTACCTGTCTTCTGATGCCAAGTGGTGACTCTGTACAGTTCCTAAATTACCAGATTTTTAAGCATGGATGTAATCTGAATGAACAACTCAGAGTGGTCTCAAGGGAACCACAGGTGTTGCAAGCTGCAGTGACCTTTTAAGTGACCGTTTGAGCAGCTGAGGAGTAGCTGGAAGGTCATCTGAAAATACCTCCTATTTCCCTCCAACATTTATTTTTTGGTAATAGATAATAGAACACTAATATCTCCAACTCCAGTGTTGTACATCCAAGATATTCTTACAACATAGTTCAGTTTATAATTTGTATTTTTTCCCAGTCAAGTACAAAGCATGTTGACTATGACTTAAGAAGAACTGGTCACATAGAGTAATAACCTCATTCTGTTTTCAATTGCACCATTGCAAATTCATAGTAATTTTTTTTTTTTTAATTGACATTGCTTCTAGTTTTTATCAGAGGAAAACTGGCAGTAGGAGTGTGGCCCTAAAACTTCTTAATTACTTGATTGTGTTTGAGACAATGTCGGTCAGAAGTTAGCGGTGCATATGTGGTGCAGAGCCATATCCTTCACCGAGAGATGAGCAGACTCCATTTCAGGGAGAATGGTCTTCACAGTTTCCAATAGCAACAAACAAGGAACCTACTGGAACATGTTTTGTTAGGCGGTGTACTTGGGCCGCAACATGGCTAGATAAGGAAACCAGAGTTTTGAAGAAACGTGTATTTCAGCTGTGCACAGAGGGAGTGCTTTCAGGCACCTCCTTGCAGCAAGAGCATGCAGAAGGTTGGCAATGATTTCTGCCGCTGCAGCTTGTCAGATTCTGTCCTCATGTTAATTTAAATTATCTTGGGTATCAATTAACCTCAAAACATGTTGAAGTAGCAGAACTAAGGTGGTCATATGTGTCACAAATTGTTTCAAGGAGGAAATGCCTACGTATAGACATCAACAATGAGTGCAGGCTCAACTTTTTGGTGTTCTTGTTAATTGCTGAAGAAGCCTATGTTTTGCGTCACGGTACAATTGAGACTAATTTAGGATTTGTAAGCAAAAACCAATCATAAGGCAAGACAATACTGGAATCTAGTTGCCTGTACAGTATGAATTTTGCTTTCTTTTTACACTGAATTTGACTGAAGGTTTCAGTAAAAGAATTGGGTATCCCATTGCATTTGTAGCAGGACTGGATCTGTGATGGAACTTTCAGTCAGTAGTAGTTATGAACCAGACTCTGCAGGCAATCAGACACCTTTGTCCTGAATTATTCCAAGTACAGTAGCTCTCAATGTAGTTGAAATTGTATATTGCTATGTAGTTTCTTTTTTTTTCTTCTTTCCCCATTTTAGTCTTTTTGCCTACTGTTTACTCTTGACAGCCGATTATAGTAAATTTGATAGATTTCATTAGTACTGCTTAATTGCCTTTCACTGCTCCCCCCCAGAAAAAAAAATAAATCCCAAAACCTCTAAGACAAAGATGGCTCTTTTTTATTAGTTTCAGAGACACCAGCAAAACCTCACATATGAACTGCATCCCTCTAGGGAGGGAATGAATCAAAGTTTCACCAACCATATTCAGCCGTGTTTACTTACTTTACTCCTTCAGGTATAATGGTTTTTAAAGAAATTACTGCACAATTATTCACCGCACTTAGTGCTTCTCTGAGGCACTTTGTAAAACGTTTCTCTTTAAGATTGGTCTACCAAGTCATCGTGACAATGCACAGCCCAAATTTAGTATTTGCAAGGATCATGCTTCTTGTTCCTATAATATGTTCACAAAAACATTTTAATCGGAAAGATATGGAGAGTAGAAAATCTATAGCGGCTACACTCTTAGGATATAATTAGAACAAACAATAATCAAGTTTTTCCAGACAGTGTGAAAAAGAAGAGTTTTATAGCAGATATTAAAAGTTTTGCATTGAAATGTTCAGAAAGTTGAAGGAACAGATTGATTCTTACCAGAAATATTTTTAACTTTTTATTCTTCAGTCTAATAAATTGCTGTCATTTGTGACCTAATTTAAAACTTTCACTGGAACATAAGTTTTGGGTCTCGGAGTTCCAAATCTTATTGTTATTTTCTTTTTCCAGAAAAGGTATTTTAGGATAAAATTTTTACAATTTATTCTTAAAAACTTATTCTAAACAGGAAAAGGACTTTCATTTATTCTACAGTATCTATGCCAAATATGAAATGAGTTTCTGAAAAAAAAATAAATAAAAGGAAGGACTGAATCTTATCAATATTCAAAAACTCATCCAATGATGTAGTAAAATATGTGGTTAAATATTATGCAAGAGGAGAAGGTAGACAAGAAACTGTAGACAAGAATCTAAAAACGCAAAATCTCTTAAGAGGCATCTTTCTTTATGCTTTCTGTGAATATGATATCAGAAACCCCGTCACGTCATAAATAATAAATCTCTTTACCCAATTTTCATTTTCTTTGAAATTGTTTATAGAAAACCATAAAAAATATAATCACTGTTGAGTGGTGGTTTTTGTGGAATTTTTTAAACAATTTTGAAAAGATTCGCTGGGAGTGAAGTGTGCTAGTTCCTCATTACACAGAATGTCATTCTTTCAGTTTTGTGTTCATTTTTCCTGATCTTTTTTTTTTCTTTTTTTCTAGGCAACAACATTTAGAAAACAGTTTAGGCTATGGTCCAGAGTCTTGACAGGACTAATCCTCTTTTTGTGCATCAGAAATTCAGTACACGGATATTACTTATTCTAATTCTACGGTCAGAAATCTATTGGAAAGGAAATTATAGCTATTCCTTAAACATTCATGAAGGTTATGCTCTTTTTCTGGATTTTTTTTTCTCTTAGCAAAATGGTTCCTTCTGTTAGTTTTCCTTCATGCTTATCTGACTTACAGTCAGGTTGGTTACCATGTAATTTTCAAGTGTATTTTGAATATAGAGCAAGGAAAGATATATTTGGTGTTTTATCGGAAAACACTCATATGGTTATCTGCTACACTTTTTCAAAGGTAAAATGGATACTGTTTTACCGGTACAAAAGCACTTGGTGATGAGAAATGGAATATGAACAAACAGAAGACCTGCCGGGATGTTCCTACAGTTTTGTTAATCTGAATGTCCCAATTCTGCAGCCAGATCCCCCGATGCTGGCCCTTTTCAAATCGAGTTAGGCATTGTGTGGTTAGGATGGTCCATCTGCAACGACCAGCTTTCAGAAGAGTCCTGTTGATTTGAGGCTAACTTGACTTTCACGGTTTACATTTTTCTAATTCCTTGCTTATCAGAGCACTTACTTATTTTTTAACGGGAAAGTTATTGAAACAAAAAAAATCTCTTAAAGGATTTTGGACAATTTTTTCCACTTTTCTTAATCCAGATAAAGCCAGTTTTGTAAAACAAATGCAACCCTGCCACCCTAATCGTTTATAAACTGACAGATGCCTGTTTCTTTGCTAAATATATCCCTATTCTGAAATAGTACAGTATTCTTTCTGATAACCTGTCAGAAAATGAAAGATAAGAAAGTAAGTACTCACACAATTTATTTTGAAGCAGTTCAGATGTCTGAGGAGTCACCTTATGTAGTTGGTAGAGCCCCTGAAAGTAATTTAGAGTTGAAGAATCTACTGAGGTCTCTGTTGAAGTGTTACTACTTTGAATCAGTGATAAAGCGATGGGAAACAAAATATACATCGGGGATGTCTGTATATCTGCATTTCAATTACATAGCAGTTTATAGCATAATACATATAACATGCCCATCATGTATGTGTGAACACCAAAGAAGAAGAAAAGCCTAACTTTATTTTGTGTAATACTACCATAGCATGACATGTAGGCTTGATAATTAGTGAAGAATTAGTGCTGTCTTCTCAGGGCACTGAGGCATATTTAGTGCATACTGAATCAAAATCCATCTAGAGAATAGAAGGATATTTTGTCATTTTTTCCTCTTTTTTCCTTTTTGTAAAGACCATGGATGGTTACACAGTACCTTACAACTACAGCAGTGTTTATATTTGTTAGCAAAGAAAAGTTGGTTGTACTTGGAAAGAGATTAAATACCACATTTGTTCTCAGTATGCTAAAAGTTTGTATTGGTTCTGTGGGGATAGCCAGGTGGTGGGAAAAATACAACATGTGTTCGAGATAATTTTTAATTTCTTTTTTATGCAAAACATGACATTATTTTTAAAAAATGCTTTCCTCTAATTTCCTAATTGCTTTGCCTTTGTCACTGATGTGATGTCATGAATGTTACCATTTTCCCTGGTTTGTGCCTGAAGTCCTGTAACTGTTGCAGTAGGGTATTCTACTGCTTGAGTTTATTGCTATTATCTGTGATTATAAATCAGGCTTCAAGATTGTTCATTTATTTCTCATCCTTATGGCCTTCTATTATTTGTGTCTAATGGAAAAAGAATTACAGTGGGGTGGAGAGAAAATTAAATACAGCGTTGTCTGTCCTTTTATGTCAGCCAGAGACTCTAGCACAGTAGGATAAAATTCCATCACAGTAGCTGCTGCGCAATTGAAACCACAGCCATGAAATAGCTTTCAAGTCTGTCCCTGGCATCCTGCATTTGAATGGATCCAGTCATGTTTCATAACTGGAAAAATGCTTATTGATATGAAGTTCATTTTGTATTTTGATGCTGATTATTTCTGAAGACTGATTTTTGCAGCTTGCCTCCGCTTTCCAGGCTTCAGTAGCCACTGAGCTGTACAGGAACCTCAGACATACAGGAAGTGTTAGCATCAGAATAGGAACAGGGAGACAATATTCATTTCATGTCATCCTGGAAAAGTAACATACCCTAAGACTGTTAAATTAAGGAATACGTTGGTCTACGGCAGAGAATCAGATGGAATTAGTGTGGACATCAGCAGAGTAAACTTATGCTTAATATGGGGGCCTAACACACGTTTCTGTAGAGGCATTGATCAGTGCAGTTCATTTTGCATGAACAGTTCTGATTTAAGCCTCAGGAGCTATTTATACCTGGAGTCAAATTTTCTTTGTTGGCATGGCTGAGGTAGGGCAGATAGTAAAAAAGTATTGGAAGGAGGGCAGAAATTTTAATCAAGTAAGTTCTTATTAATCTAGAATAGTGCTTTAAAAGTAAATTTAATTTTATAAAGGGGCGGGGGGTGGGTGGAGGTTTTGTGTGCAGTGGAATACCTAACACTATAAAGATATCTGTTCCTGAGAAATACTTTTGAATGTTCCATCAAAATTTGACTTGGTCTTAATTTTGAGCATTTGAAAATTTACATTTGGCCGTTATCCTTAATCAGGTGATTTGAGGGAGTTCAATAAGCTAGCAAAATGCATAGTCAGGAAACTATATATATGTATATATGCATGCACGCACATGTATGTGCTCGCAACGCCACTCCACTGTTGGCAGATCTCAGTTTTTTCCACACCTGACCCCATGGGTTATGAACGTGAACTACTCTGAACTTGATGCCTCCGGTTTCCTTTTGATTTTTCAGAACTTGCTTCCTGTTACAGGGTGTCTCGTGTAGCACAAGAAAGAAAAATATTTGGAGTCTGGTTGTATGCAAGACCTCCTACATCTCTTTTTGGTTTTCCTGAACCTGTTATCTGAGCTTCCCCCAGTGGAGATAAATGTGGTGAATCTCTTACTTCCTTACTCCCTCCTGACTTCCAGTGCATTTTCCAACTCAGATGAGCAACTGAGAGCAGTAGAGTGGGTTGATGAAATAATTTGTTCTCTATATGTCCAGTTCATTTAGGAGACGCCTCAAAATAGAGAGCTGCTAAAGTAAGCCATCAGCAAGTTTGCATAGGGTCATAAACAATGTTTGCTCATTAGGAAAATTCAGTGCAAATGTTTTCATCTGCCAACAATGTAAAACTGCATACAGAAGGAAATCCTAACTTTTTAAAGTGAGAACTGGTATTAACTCTGACATTTCAAGATTAGCCCTCAAGCTAATCAGCAGTTGACGCTTTAATAGATAAAGTAGGTGGCAAATAAAAAAGGCTTTAGTCTGAAGTTGTAGAACACTTATTACTGCATCTGTCATTCTAATAGATGGATATTTGATGAAAATAAATGAACATACATTTACAGAAAAGCTAGTGAAACATTTTCTAAGATCTGGCTAACATCTCTTAGCTTCCTCTGCTCTGTGTTTAATTGTGTCTGTATCTAGACAGTGTTTAACATACTACATAATATGCCCTAGAAGCTGCTTTGTTGCTACTTTGAGTACAAAGAGTGAACGTTCCCTTCAAATTATAAAGAAACAAAGCTCTAATGAAGGTGATTGCATTGTCTAAGTGGCGGTGCAGGTTTGTGCTTCACGGCGTAGTTCTCCTTCAAGCTTCTGAAGAAACAAAACGCATTTCAGTAGTTCTACCACCCTGGTTTTTCTGAAGTGTGTTTTGTATTGTAGCTGCCTGCTTCCAATCCACCTTTGTTTTATCTTTTTTTTTTTGTTTTCTTTTCTCTTATTCTGTTTTCCTTGCCTGTGTTATTTGGATTTGAATGATGAAAAGACTAAAGAAAAAATAACATTTACAGAATTTGGAAACTCTGTCCTGCTCCAGATCAGCATTTAAACTAGGAGTGGGTATCAGTGATTTTAAAGAGAGTCTTCAAGACAGTTTCTTCCCCTGGCAGTTGGTTTTGTCTGAGGTTGGTATAGAGGGACATTTGAAAAAAAAAAAAACCTGAAAGAGGGGACAGCCTATACATGCCGGACAAGCAACATCGGAACTACGGGTTCTGTTTTCTCTTGCCAAAGTAGGAGATTTTTTTTTCCTGATGGTTAGATGGCCTTTTGTGTTCTGTTTAGGCAGAAGTACTAGGAAGGTGAGGTCTTCCTTTGCCACCCCTCCAGCATGTGGTAGAAAAAGAAGGAAAAATGTTATGTACCTTCTTTCATTGAGGTAAAGCCCCGTGCCTCACGTGACCAAGATCTTTTTGACAAGAGATAGGAAATGTTGTTCATGTGCCTGTTGAAAAACGGTGATAGGATAAAACCTTACAGACATTTATGGAGAAGTGACCCTCTTGCACGAAGTGTAACAATGAAATATCATCTCTGAAAAAATAATAGAAAACCTGGAGTAGTTCCATCCACCTATACCATGGTTTCAAACCATGTCAGTATCTTATGATCAAAGGTAGATGACACATCAGTGTGAATCTCTGGTGATGATCCCACATCAGCTGCAGGATATGTACAACATGTCTCTGTTCTCCATATACGAGCCTGTGGAAAAGAGTTAAGGATTTGCAATATATGCTATAAGAATTGTTTTAACAGAGTCTCTCCTGCAATTATAATCCAAAATGGAAAAAGGGGTGCAAGGTGTGTGGTGTTGACAACGTCACAAATTTCTAATTTTCTGTTTGTGAAATTTAGTCATTTCTGTCACTGAAACTGCAGCTGTAACCTCCCAAGGAAGGACTAGAGCATTGCTGTTAAGGGAGGTGCAGAAGGAAAGTGAAGCATGATAGAGAAGGGAAAATCTCAGATGCTTTAATTGCCCTAGGACCTGATGCAGTTCTTGGTAGCTGTGGTAGAACATAGTGTGTCAATTAATGCAGTAGCCTAGCAAACAACTGTCTTGGGTGCTATGATTACATGGCGCAGGTTAAAATTATTTCAAGCCCCTTTCAAGTATTGTTGCCTGTAAAGGAAGACAGCTCCTTCCCCAAGAGAGAAATGTCTTGAGTGCAGAGGGGACAGATGAAGAGTTGGTTCTGCATTCTGGATGGAGAGGCCCTGGGAGAGGAATAAATCCATAGCTATGTCCCTACCCCCTGCCCCACCACCTTTTTTTAAAGAACAATGAGTCTGGAAAGGAAGACTGCAGGAAAAGGTGTATTTAGGAGAATATAATGGGAAAGGAAAAGATTTCCTGGAAGGCTTTCATGTAATCTGCATCACTGAGCAGTTCTGAGTTTCTAGTCTCCAATGCATCTTGTTCATGTTCTGATTGGTTTAATAGCGTGTAGAGATTAATGAACATCTTCTCACCTGACTGTGCTTTTCTTGAAACTGATTTTACTGTCCTTGTTGAAGAGCAGACCACTAGCAGATGATATTCATTCCACAGAAATATGTCCAGATATAGACGTATAGGCATGCGTCATATATTTACTAGATGGGCCATATAAGTGTTTAGTACATGAAGCGTGGTGGTCCTGAAGAGCCAGCTAGGCTCTTTTATGGTTACCTGGCAGATGGTATGTGAATCAAACGAGTACAGGCTGGTACAGGCACAGCTGAATCATGCTTCTAGATGAGTTTTTGCAGATGATGCAATGACATAAAGGCTAAACCCCATGAATTACGGACGTTCTAGAGTAAGGGTGTTTTTCAGTGGTATAGTTATTCCTGCATTTGATGTCACTAAGAGAACAAAAAAAGAGGTATGGCAAATTTAGGGCCATACTTTGGTCCTAAGGCAATGCTTTTGTCTGCTACATCTCCATTTGAAATCACAAGCAAAGACATCTTCCATGGATACTTCCAAGCCCTCAACTGCCCAGTAGCTTGGGGATGAAATTCACCAAATATAGCACAGCCATCACTTGTAGCATATTCACTCGATATGCGCAGTGGTCAGAGCATCAAGATTATTTATTCTGCATCAGCCTCAGTCTGCAAACTCTTTCCTCAGACCTACCTCTGATTTATTTCCCTTCCCTCCTAGAAAATAGCACTGCAAAAGTACCTAAGTTAGCTCAAAGTTCGAGATGTGAGCACCTTTCAGTCATGACTCTCAAGTTAAAAACCACTATGATTTTAGAAATAGCATATTTTAGAAATAGTATAAAACTGAATTCCTGAGTGCTTGAGGGTATTATAGTTCTTGTTTTATTTTCCACGGGAACAGATGTTAGCCCTGCTGCCTTGGGATCGTTCCAGCTCTGGTAATTCCGTTCTGTGTACCTAAAACTCTCACTGAGATTTCAGATGGATGAGGAAGTTATTATTTACTAGCTTTACACCGGGACTCTTCTGGGACAATAAATGCCACAAAGATGCAAAATTTTAGTATTATTCTTCTCACTGCTTGTATTAGACATTGCATTTTATTATTATTTCACTGCACAGGCAAGGTATAGTAAGATTTTACTGGTTTGATCCTGTTCCTGTTTCAGTCAGTGGCAAATCTCTTTTAACTTCATCATGAGTAGGAGGAGGTCCTTACCTAGCAAAATACTTTAATAAATAAATTGTGGATATAACTCAAACTGTTATTCTAAAATCCTTTTTGCTCACCGAAAATTTAGAAGAAACTTCGTCTGAAATGCTTTCTAGAATTAATGAATAAATTTTAAGAGTGCTGATCAGCTGTAGTGCTGTAAGTTAGTAATGAATGATTAGACACAAGAGCTTGTTCAAGCACATTTGCAGAATGCCTCTAGATAGTGTACTATGTGGAATTACATGACTCAGATGTCAAATAACTGCGAGTGATTAAAATAATGTGGTGGAGTATAGCAATTTAAAAAGTAGCATCTAGTGATGCCTATAAAAGGCTGCAACTTCTAATGCAGATCATGTAAATCAAAGAAATGCTGAATATTTTAGTGATCGGTTGTGCTTATTATATATATTCTTTTGGCACAACAGCATAATTCTTGACTGGGTATCAGATATTCAGGAATAGGAAATATGGGAAAAAGATAAAGGAGAAATCTCAGAGAGCATACAGATAATTTTATGAAGGTTGATAAAGTAGGAAGACTATTCATAAACCAGTTTGTGAAAATTTTAAGGATATGTTTTCTACTGTTCTTTGAAGAGCTGTTATCATACTACTCTAAAATCTTCTCAACATCTGCTTTGCTGTATATTAAGTTTGGAGCATTTAGAGAATGATTAAAGCATGTAAATGATAAATACATTTCTAAATATGACAAAATCTTAAAGCAGGTTCATTTAGGAAGTAAATTGTGAAGTATAAAATTAGTTATAAACTGCTTGTTTTTATCCTTTACATCACTGATTGGGATACTCTAAGAAAAGAAATAAAGAAATGCATTTTTATGTTAATTTTTTTATCACATTTACAAAGATCTGTTGATTTAGGTTAATTGGACTACTCTCCATTGCTGAATAGTTGCACAGCAAACTTTAATTTATGTTCTGTTTTTCATCTAGGTTACCCCATCATTGGGCAGTTTCAGAAAGCTTTTAAAAGGAGTCTTTTTTGTCGTCAGTGAAAGTGACCCACATTGCTCTTACAAGAATTAGAATTTAGCCTCATGGGAATTTCTGTGTGCACCTAAGAGCAAAATTCTCCCTTGGGGAATATTTTGCAATGTGACATTTTTACTTTCTGGCCAGCAAAAAAGAAATTAAACTTTTAAAACTGTATTTTAACTCTCTATTCACCCTGCAGTACTTCTGAGATTTTGGCTTCACCAATTAACATACCCTATGCTGTTGTTAATCTTTATGACAGCTCAAGGCAAAAGTATTCCTTAACTTGAATATAGCATTTCGCTGAGTGTGAATCCACCTGTAATGTTAAAAATGGTGTTATTAGCTGACTTAGCCTGGAAATGCTCTGAGGTTGTCAGGTCTGATGTTCAATATTTTCATACATCACTGCTCCTCTTTTCTGGCAGTCATGATTTCGATGATGAACTAGTTTTCTTCCTTGGAGAGTTGTTCCAGTTGCAAATAGGATTCTTGGAGCCTGCAAGCATTTTAGGGAAACACAGGAAAATTAAAGTATTATAATGGCATTTGTTGTAGACAAATGCACAGTACATTTTCAAATAGTTTTCTAGTATTTTTGGAATCGGCTTTTAGGACGTCGATATATGTTCCCTTCTGCTCTTCTCCCCACCATCTTCTCATAGCAAGTTGTTGCCTCAGCTGTTGCTGGTGATGAGGATGGTTTTTGAAATATCTAGCCTCTGCTAGAACAATGTTAAGATAGCGTTCTTTTTTAAGATTTCATAGCACAACAAAGATCTTGCGCTTCAGTAGAGCATGTGGTATGGTAGTACTTCCCCATTGGAGTTCTTCACACGAAGAAACTTGTGGAAGGTGAGGAGGCAGGAAGTGCAGCAAGGCCCTTGCTGGAGCCCCTTCAGTCCAGGACAGCATTCTCTACTTGTGCTGAGTCCCAGCTTCAGAGCTGCCGTAGCAAAACAGGCAGTGGCCAAAGGCACCACTTTGCAAACTAAAGTAGGCTGCCTTTTTTTTTCCTTTTTCTTTTTTTTTTTTTTTCCCCTTCCCCATCCACCTTATTTGATCAATTTGTGAGTATTTCTGTTCTAATTTTTAGAAAAATAATCCCAGGACTCTGCCTTCTGTGTTATCATCCACTTTTTATCTGGTCCATAATGACAGCTGAGATTGTCAGCGTATGAACCCAAAACACTGGACAGCAGGCTGTCCTCTCATTTTGTTATAAACAGTTTTAATCAAATCTAGGATCCATCATGCTTCACTTGTTGAATCTTTCTATGTGATAATAATTTTCCCAATTTTGTGATTTCAATTTGTACAAATTGAGGTCATTTGTAATGACCTCAAATGCACCAAAATTATAACCATGCCTACTAAACACTGTCAGAAATCAGATTATTCTTTTAGAGCATGGTCTAAGAAGACGTTCACACACCTCTGTGTTGTTGATACTTCTAATAGTATCTATATTTCTATATATCCAGCCTCCAACATCTAGCCAAAGCTTCATGAAACCTTATTGTCTCTCCAGACAAGTCTTTCTGCCTCTCATCCGAGAACTTGTTGGACTGTGTCATGGTTTTGGCCGGATTGGCCAATCAGAACGACAGATGCCCCTCCGCCCCCCCCTCAGAGGGGAGAGGAAGAGATAAGGAGATTTATGAGTTTAGAAAAAGAACTAAACTACTTTAATGAAAATAATAATAAATAAGGAAATAAGAAATAATAATAAAATAATAAAAAAGTATACAATATATACAAAACCGTATCCAGCTCCCAGGATGACGATTGCGTCCCAGCAGACACAGGGAAAGTCCCAGACTGGAGTCAGTGACGGACAGAAGCTGAATTCCGGAACTAGAGTCAGGAATGCTCGGATCGGGATCAAAGGCAGACGAACAGACAGGGTCCTCCTCAGACGTCAGCCATTGAAGAAAAGAGACTTGCCCCTTTGATCCCTTAGCTTTTATACTGAGCGTGATGCACATGGGATGGAATACCCTGTTGGTCAGTTTTGGGTCACCTCTCCCATCCGCTCCTCCCTGCAGGTGGGACCCTTCTGCTTTTCCGCTTCTGACCCTCTAACGGGGCAAATAACGAGATTAGCTGACCTTGGTTGTTACAGCAATAAGTATAAGCAAGAGCCTCTGTGCCTACCATTCCTTGGTATAATCAGGTCTTATCGCTCTGAGAGTGAACAGTGTCTGAACAATATGCTGTTAATTTCAGACTTTAGTCAGTTAGAAGAGGCCCAGCTAAAAGGTAAAATTACAAATCGGAAAATTGGTTCTGTTTTACCTCAGACCAGGACAGACCGCTTTGACAACGTTAAATCTTGTGTATGCAGCTAAGATAAGCAAAGCTGTACCCAACTCTCTCACTTATGTGTGATCAAGCCTTTTTGGTTGAGTGACCCTTCACTCTGAGCGTAACCTGCACAGTTTCTGTGTCATGCCACTCATGTAGTATCAGCAGGTGTAATAACAGGTAATTTAGGTGAAAACAACCCAGCTCTAACCAAACCGACATAACTTAAATACAAAGAGTGAATTTAAACAATATCATAGATCATGTAAATCAAGCTGTCCAGGGCTAACATCACCACAGAGGATGCTCTATGTGCTGCATGGGGACATGTAAAATTCTGAGTGTCATCATAATACTGACAAACTGAAGAATTTTCCAGAGTAAATCAACACAAATCAAGAGATTATAGAGAAAGATTTGAGGAAAGAGTTGTGTATATACTATATTTCAAAATCAGCAAAAAATATAGTGGTTTTCCATCCATGTTAGATTGATGTATGTTGTTTTGTCAAATCTATTATCTGTAGGCATAAATTAGCTATATAGGAGCCAACCCTTTAATTGGAAAACCTTGAAAAATACAGTTATGGATTATTTTAGACCTTGTAAGTTCTACATTGTGACTTGTGCCCCAAAAACTTCTGGTGAAATTCTTCTGCCTGTGCAATTTCAGTTCTGCTTCATTCATTCTAGCTGCTGAATTAGACAGCGCTTCAGTTGTGTTTGATCATGTAATTAGAATGATGTTGTGCATAAGCAGGCATCATTATGAGTGCTGCAAAATACACAGAGCTAAAAACCGCAGCTAGAGACTGCGAAGAACGTTGTCCCAGGAGTGAGAGACAGCAGCATCAGCCAGCCTGGCAGTTTTCCCTCCCTCCCTCCGTCCCTCAGCCGCCCTGGGTGAAGGACCGGGTCCTGCTCCACGCGGCGGAGGAAATAACTTGTGGAATTCTTTGTGGAGTCTGAGGAACTGCAGGTTTTGCCTCATCTGGCTTTTCCAGTCCTGCGTGCCACTGCTCGGCTTGCTTTCTGATGCTAGTGTGGTGGTGCTGCTGCGTCTGCCTGGTGACTGTGGGGCTACAGCCTCAGCGTGTTCGTGTAGAGCTACTTGGGTTAAAAGGTTCTTCGGGAGTTAAAAGGTTCTTCAGGAGTTACAAAGGGGAGGAGAAGTTACAGTGATCAGAAGCTCGTGTCTCAGCTGAATGGGAATTCTGGGAGACAGAGGTAAACTTCTGCAGCCTGGAGGCTCTTGTTCTGCTGAACTCAGATGTTTGCCGCATACCAGAGCAGCATGTGAGCATCTCCGAAAAAGGCTGCAATGGTATTTTCTAAGCGGAAGTGTTAGACTTTCTTAACATTGAAATTTCTATGATTGGAGTCACATCTCAGAAATTTTGTTATCGGTGCTTTTGTTATGAATTACCCTGAAGCTTGGCATTTGAGAACCAAAATACCTATCTTGTCAGTTACTTTCCTTTTTTTTTTTCCAAATGAAAACCTTTTCCTGGTATCTGGCTACACAATTCCCTCTCCATTGTGACAGTTTCATTGATACAGAAGCAAGGCAGAAGTTTAAAAAAAGCAATCATGACACCACAAAATTTGATAGGGGATTAGAAGTATCAATTGCCTCAGGTAAGAACACGTAGATCAGTTAAATTGCATCGAGAAATAAATCAGTCAAGCTACACGAGCAGCTGAGGAATAATTGCTTGCTGGTCCCTTTAGATGAGTGCAAAACAAACCAACACAGCATTAAATACTGGGTAACATACTGATCGTTGTGAGTGGCGTGTAGACCTCAGCAGCGTCACAAAGCCATTGTAAGGACCTTTCCGTTGTAAACTTTAAAGACGTTTATTGATCTGTGAATTTGTGTGTGATTTTAAAGCTACTTGTTTTAATGGGATTTATCCTGTAGCCTGTTCTTTGAATGCAAAGACTGTGACGCTGTTGAAATTTGGATCTCTTTGTAGCTAGATGATGTTTTCTGTTAGCTTGCATGTTGAAGATGCAGGTTATTTTATAGAAGTCAAAGGGCCACAATTAGTATTCTAGAAAAGATTTGGTGCTCAGTTTTCAGACTAATGTTTCAGACCTGTGCATGTTAGTGTCAAGTTTTCCCTCTTGCACAAAGTCAGGTGAAAGTTTACGGGAAGAAAGACATCCTTTTTAGTGGGTATTTCCTGACAGTGCAGTAGAGAAAATTAAACTTTTTCTCTGCTTTAGGTCTATTTTCCGTAGCACAGCTGCTAAGCCCCAAGGGACACAGCAGGGCCCATTTCCCCAATTTGAGGCAACCCCCAACCTGGGGAGGAAGAGGAGGGAACCTGGTCCAGAGGACTTCTAGCCTGCTGCTCCTGGACTATGGGAAAAGCCGTGGCAGAGGGAACAGAAATCCCTTGTAGATATGGTTCAGAAAACAGATAAATAAGTTTTATGGATCATGAATATTAAGCATACTTGCCCTTAAAATCTAAGTAGTGTCATCCGAGTCACTGGGCTCATAAATTTCTGTAGCTGTTACTGCAAATAGCGTATACATGGAAGGAAGAAAGGAAGTAAAATGCTGTAACTACCTCGCCAATTATTTCTTTTCAGATCTGTTTTTTATATTTGGACATTTGGGGTTTTTAAGGTCTGGGCATTTTAGATTTCTATATTTGTATGGTGCATCAGTGAGTAAATGTCAGCTCTTAGAAATGTTCAGGCAAGTAAAGATGCAGCTAAGCACCTAGAATATTGATTTTCCTGTGCAACTTATTATTTAGTTTGTATTTAAACACATGCATACTGTATTGTATTTCTGATTGAAATAAATCTATACACTATTTCCACAGGAAAGTGGTTGATGCACTTTATGTATATCCTGATAATCATGTTATCAGACTTATAAATTCAAGGTATTTTAGATAAGCATTTTGATGAATTGGTAAATTGGTCAAAGGCTCACCCAATTATGAGTGATAAAAAAGAGCAGTATTAGAAAAAACTCCATAAAAATCACAAAATAATCATGGAGATCCTAATTATTGCACATTTACAAATGTCAAACTGCGTATTTCTCCACTGCAAATCAAGGGAACATGTAGCCAAATGTTTAAAAAAATGTAGAATATTCTTTCTCTACTTATTAATAAAGTTACTTAAAAGTACCGGGGACAGAATAGCTGAAGTTCATATTTTATTTATGAAAAATATTTTCCCTGAGGCTTTCAAACTGTTTATACTGGTCTTTCTCTTAGGCTCTGATGAGGTGAAGTGCTTAAGAGCACGCTGAATGTTAAGCACGTGTATTCCAAACGGGCTGGCGAAGGGCTGTATTGAATCAAGCCTTAAAAGAGTACGTTCCTTGTTTTTGCAAGGTAGCTTGTGCCCAAGTAAAAGAATCATTTCCCATCTAGAGTTAACATTTAGTATCCACTCTTTGCGGAACTGTTTTACAATATCCCAAATGCCAACTGTAAGAGAGAATAAAGTCATTATACAAAATGTGAGTATTATACAATTTTTAATGTGCATCGCAGTGAAATTAAAGGCATGTCAGGCTTAGGTTTTTCAATAAAGGCATTGCACAGCCCGGGGGCTTGTCACGGCTGAAAATCTAGTTTGTGACATGCTTCTCACTTCTCTGAGAGACGTGTGAGGCAGTGCTACAACCCAAGCTACGATGCTAGCAGATACATAATGCGTTAGGCTTTTGCAGACTGCATGTATTTTACGATCTTAAGTTACGAATGCGAGTATCAAATGGAGATAATAAAATTGGAGTAATAACTTCAGTGTTAGGTTGGCTTTATTCTTTGAGGTCTGCAAATGCTTTTTAAAATACATAAACCATGGACTCCTCTCAGTTAGTGACAAAATGCAGCTATATGTGATGCAGTCCCAACACAACACAGCAACCTTATTTTCTCTCGTGTCTTTCATACCAACTACATCTCAGACTGCTTTCAGTAATTCCTGGCAGGACATAGGACAGTGTAGCCAGGAAAGAACCTGCTCCAAACGCCCCATGAGTCACTAGTATAATCTCATTTAGCAGTGGATCTCATACAGGAAGGGGAACAAGTGAAAAATTCTGAAACGCAGCAATTCCCTCATGCTGTAATGAGATTTTAGGAAAGGAAAAGAGGGATGGCTATCTTTCTCTGCCAAAGTAAAATTATTTTCTCCATTTTTGTGAAAAGAATTAATTCATCATGGTAAAATATTTAAGTTCTATTGCATTCACAAGATTCTGTTGTTGTTGTTTCAATTGTCAGTTGTCTGTAGTAACCACAAGCTTTTAGGTAGATGCAACCTTAAGTTCATGTCCCTTTAACCTTTGTTAACTGGCAGCCAAAATAAGGCACAGTTTACGTTCATAATTCAGACTACACTATCTGTTTGCCTGAAACACTGATTGTAATTAATCAAATGTGCACGGTTTGCTTTGCAGAACAGCAATGCAGATGCCGTGGTGCGCAGCCTTGAAGGCCTGCACACGCAATTTGCTCTTTACCACCGTCTCTCTTCCACTCCAAGATGGGAGTATCTTTTTGCTCTTATTGCTGTGCTGGTCATGACCAAAGCTTGAAGTCTTTATTAAAGACATATTTCTCTCTCCTAGCCTTCTTTGTGCTGTAGATCTAATCTTCTTCACCTACTATAGTTCTTCTTTAATTACCTTTGCAGTACCTCAGTGAAAAAGCTTTTTTCTTTGCTGCTTGCCTCCTTCAAATATTTGTGGCAATGTCTCTTTTCACTTGTTATTCAACCATTCAGTATTGATGGAAAGATCTTAATTCTCCCCAGGAAATTAATCCCTATGTGCTTAATTTGATTTAAATTCCTCTACCAACGCGTATGTTAAGAAGTTATGTGGCAGTGAGCAGGCCATTGATTTAAATGCTGTGATCTGAGAGGGGAAATAGTATTTGACATGCATGATGTTGGCAACAGCTGCTTTTGTGTTCTGGCTTTCTGAAATTCCCTTCATTAATTCACATCTTTCTGTGGTGGCAGTGTTTGTAAGTGACAGGAGTTTTCTCGATATAAGTTATTCCAAAGCTTACTCCAGACAGACACGGGCCCTTTTCCTTCTCCTTCTCACCATTTTTCCTCACTGCCTCTAGTTTGTACATTAGTTTGTTTAGGTCTACCTTATTTTATTGTAAACACTGACTATTTTGCTGTCCAGATTCCTGAAGCCTGCACGTTTTGTTAGTTTAATCTTGTAATTAACCGCAGGAGGGTAGTACTGATAGAGGTGGGAACAGCTGGCATCCTCCCCAGCCTTCCTCTGTGCAGTCTCTTCGCAGACAGGGTAACAGGGCTGCCTTTACTGACAGAGTATGTCCAGCTTGTCTCTCTCTAATGTTAATAAAAGCAAGGCAAGGCCTTTGAGTGATTCTGATATTTGCTATATAGTACTTCTAAAGTGCCCAGTAATTAGCATGCGTTTGTCCTCACTCATTGCGGACATGGAACATCAAAAATACTAAATATTTGTACAAAACTTGGATGTGTCAAAATTCTCCCCAAAACTACTGACAATGCTGTTGTTGACACTTTTATGTTCTACTTGTGTCAACAAAAAGAAATTGAAAGATTTTTTTTTTTGTTTGAAGTCTGGGTGTATTTGAACCCTCCAAACCCAAAAATAGGTTATCAAGCATTATCATAAAGTAATAGGAGAAACATGGAAGCTTGTTCTTCCTGGTTATGTAGGAAAGCTATATATTGAATGCTGCTTCTTGGAAGTTGTTAACAAATATTGTATTTACAATCTATTTGAAAAACAAAACCTGACCTGACCTGACCTGATTTCTCTGTAGAGCAAAGGTTAAGTATAAAGATGATGTAACTTGCAAACGGTCAGGTTTTCAAAGGCCATATGCCCCTATACTGTTAAAAAAGGTGAAATTAAGAAAAAATAAGACCCGCTTAGAAACCAGATGGTACTGTTTGCTTCAGCAGAAGGGGTCATAATTCTCTTCAGATTAGCCATCCAGGATATGAAAGGAGGGAAGATGATTCATATTCAACAACAGTGTCTCATCTTCTTGTTTCAGGCCGTCTCTTCAGCATTTTGTCTTACTCTTGCCTGTTCACTTTTGTGATATCAGCAAACCCACCATGCTGGATAGTAAACTGAGCACTGATGGGAACTGGGAGTCTGAAAATAACTGCTCCCTTGCCACTGACAAGGTTGTTTCTAGGTGTAGAAGTAGAGTAACCCAGCAGCAGCAGTCTTGGGCTGGCACTATGTGAATCATGATGCTGCACCCTGCAGAGGCAGCACTCCAGTCAAACCTGCTGTGGATTAGGCACCATTTCCAACTCTGCCTGAAGAGATATTCTGCGATAAGATCTGACAATTTACTTGTTGCGTGGTGAGGTGGCTTGCTTTCAAAGGTCAGACACAAGAATCAGCTCTAAGTGTTGTGGTATGTTTTAAAAAGTGTAGCCAGCAGCCAATTTGAATGCATATTCTTATAACAACTCTCCACGTGATCTTTCTTTTTAATGAATGGTGTTTCATGCAGTGTGTCTGTATGGAAAACTTTTCCCGCATTTGTTGCACATTGAAACGAACAGCCAGCTTTCACAAAACTTTCAAGTTTTTGCTGGATCTGATGCTTGTTGAAGTTCTACAGTGGTTGTGGGTGAAATGGGAAAAGGAGGAAAAGGAGAACTAAGCCAAGACTTTAGCTCTGTTGAATATGCCTTGTTTTCAGGAAATCTGCTGATTATTTCAAATGTTGAGCTGCAGTATTTTTGTGCAGTTGATCTTCTGTTCACATCAGGGGGTAAAAGAGATAAGTAATAGGAAAGAAGCAAAATGGCTGAAGAGTCATGAAGGGCTTACTACCACAGCATCCTTGCATCATTAAAGGGTGGGCTAAAGTTTTGCAATGATAACGTGTCTCCCCAGTTAACACCATTCTGACATACACTGAATTTGACTGACTGCATGCAGTGACCAAACGATCTTGATTTGACTTAATACACATAGAAACAAAAAGTATAATTTTACCACAACTAATATCTATTGGGAAGAAGAGAATCAGGAGCAATAGGTTTCTAGCATTTGGTGTATTACAGAAAATTTTAAAATAAAACTCCAATAGGAGGCTGAGCTTTTGAAGCATGCTTGCTTTCCCTACCATGGATTCCTTAGATAAATTTGGAACTAAATATGGTTCATCTCAAGCTATAATTGGAGGTATTCTTTTAGGAAAATGTTTCTGATAAAAAGAAAATTTTAGAGGAAAACTCTGTTAATACTAAAACAGCATAATAGTTGCTAGGTCATTTTTTATGTGCTGGACTACTAGACTATCATAACATGGAATTTACAATTATTTCATTAAATATAAACAATCAAAATGGAGAATACTTTTTCTGACATTTCCCTATTCCCCACTTGTAAGTAATAGTCAGTATATTTGTCATAACATACTGATTTTTATATACATTTTATCTTATACATTTTTTGAAGTGGGAGTATTTTATATCCATCTGACCATCATTTTAACTCAGGAGGAAATAAAGAGTTATCATAGTGCTCAACTGCATGTGTAAATTATATAAATTAAGCACTGTTGAATAAACACAGCAGCTGGCTTCTGCTTTAACTTCAGTGGGAATATGTGTCCACAGGTAAAGTGAATTTTGTTTGGACAAAAAGGTTACGATGACCTATGGTAGTCCACATACAAATGAAAAAGTTTCATCATTCTCCCTGAGAGCAGTTAATAAGAAAGTTTCTCTTGCTTAGATGTGATCTAGAATATTTAGTCCATTACTTCCCATGGGAATACTTCCATGAATAAAAGCTCAGTGGAGTGAGTAGTGGCTCGACTTCTAGGAATAAATCTTAAAAGAGGTTCAGAGGCTCAGAAAACCACCAAATTATGGTCTTAATAAGTAGTGCAGTAGGGTAAAAAGAGTCATCATTTGGACACATTTTGACAAAAAAGATGAATGCTGTCTTGCGACAGAGATTTGTTCTAATTAGACTTCACTGATGTCAGTAGAAGACTTCAGTTATTTTCTATTATACTGGTGATCAAATACAGATTAGAATGATTGGAGATATGAATTTTCTACCCAGACATTGCCTTTAAGTAGGATATTGATAGTCTCTTGGGCGTTGGATATCATAGAATCATAGAATGGTCTGGGTTGGAAGGGACCTTTAAAGGTCATCTAGTCCAATCCCTCTGCAGTAAGCACAGACATCTTCAACTAGATCAGGTTTCTTAAAGCACCATCCAACCTGACCTTTGAATGTTTCCAGGGATGGGGGATCTACCACCTCTCTGGGCAACCTGTGCCAGTGATTCATCACCCACATTGTAAAAAATTTCTTCCTTAGATCTAGTCTAAATTTACCCTCTTTTAATTTAAAGCCATTACCCCTTGTGTCCTATTGCAACAGGCCCTGCTAAAAAGTTGGTCCCCATCTTTTCGTAGGCCCCCTTTAAATACGGAAAGGCCACACTAAAGTCTCCCCGGAGCCTTCTCTTCTCCAAGCTGAACAGCCCCAACTCTCTCAGCCTGTCTTCATAGGAGAGCTGCTCCAGCCCTCTGATCATTTTTGTGGCCCTCCTCTGGACCCGCTCCAACAGGTCCATGTCTTTCTTGTGCTGAAGGCCCCAGAGCTGGATGCAGTACTCCGGGTGGGGTCTCACCAGAGCAGAGTAGAGGGGCAGAATCACCTCCCTCGACCTGCTGGCCATGCTTCTTTTGATGCAGCCCAGGATAAGGTTGGCTTTCTGGGCTGCGAGTGCACGTTGTCAACTCATGTCCAGCTTTTCATCCACCAGTACCCCCAAGTCCTCCTTGGCATGGCTAATCTCAAGCTCTTCATCCTCAAGCCTGTATTGATACCAGGGGTTGTCCCAACCCAGGTGCAGGACCCAGCACTTGGCCTTGTTGAACCTCATGAAGTTCACACAGGCCCACCTCTCGAGCCTGTCCAGGTCCCTTTGGAGGGCATCCTGTCCCTCAGGTGTGTCAACTGCACCACTCGGCTTGGCGTTGACCACAAACTTGCTGAGAGTGCACTCTATCCTACTGTCTATGTCATTGATGAAGGTTTTGAACAGCACTGGTCCCAATACGGACCCCTGAGGGACACCACTTGTCACCGATGTCCATGTGGACATTGAGCTGTTGACCACTACCCTCTGGCTATGACCATCCAACCAATTTGTCATCCTTTGAACAGTCCACCCATCAAATCCATATCTCTCCAATTTAGAGAGAAGGATGTTGTGGGGAACTTACAGAATTTCAGATAGACGACATCCGTAGATAGATGAGTATCCATATAAAAATGTTTGCAACTAGGAGCAACTTCATCACTGGATCCACTACTCCCTATGTACACACCACTGTATAGGGAGCAAAATAAATTTCAGTCATTAAAATGTAAAAGTATGAACATTGTGTCTCTCTTCAAGAGTATGGACATACCCTGGTGAGAGTATGAACATTGTGTCTTCGTCTTCCTGAACACAGGACAGACTGTGTCCACCCTTGGACATAAATCAGAGAGCACTGGAAATTGTTCCTGGCTTCAAGCCACAGAAATTATTGCCAGGGTTTAGTAAGTAAAATTCCTTCTCCTGAATACATTCAGTCAACAAAGTCATATCCTCATTAGCCAATGTCTCACCTCTTCTATTCCTGTACAGTCCCTCTACCACATTGCAGAGGGAAGATTCCTGATGAGAAAAAAGGAAGAGCCTGATAGATAAAGCCCTCTCTTTCCCCAGGGGTTACCAATGCATGTTATCTGATGGCTAGTAATGCAAGAGAGAGAAATAGGATTGAAAAACAGTGCTGCATAAATTACTTTATCTAACTTGGACAGTAACATAGCCCAACAGTACTGCCCAGTACCCAGATCTGCACTGAAACTTCCTAATCATTTCCGATGAGTTCCTGTCCAGAGGATGAGGTTTTTTCTGTTACCGTGAGACACAGTGTGGCCCTTCCAGGGAAGTGGACCTGGTTTAATGGCTTCAGAAGAACGGTCTGATATAAGTGGTATCTTCCGTATATGGGTATTCTAAGCTTTTGAAAACAAGATGATTTATATGCTAATAAGATTTCCATTATTGCAACGATTGCTTTCTTGTCCATTAATTACGTACACTTTGATCATTCAGCATTAGTACTGTGCATAAAATGGCTTTACAAATATTTAATAAATGAGCTCACGTTATTAGTGTTTTTAAAGATAGTTGTTGCTACAAATTAAGAGATTCCTTTTCCAGCTTAGAATATGAAGATAAAATATGATCTAATTTGAGAAGCAATTGCTTTTGTTAGCTGTTTTGCAATTATTAATTCCTTTTATGAGTGATAGAAAGAGAGTCGAATCTCCTTTTAAGTGCTGTATCCTCATTCTAGCTGGAATTCAACATTGTCATATCACTGCAATATAGCCAAAAACATCATAAATATTCATTGAATGCCAGTGGCAGAGAAGGAAATACTTTCTTATTCTAATACCACTTTCATTTGAGACAGATGAAATAAAAGGCTTCTCATTAGTTATTTTGGGTCATTTAATACACTATAGGAATGCCATACACTTGGCCAATTAGCATAGATGATTGATGACAAGTATTAAAAAAATAGAAGTAACTGGTTTTTAAGGGCAGCTGTGAATACAAGGTTTGCTGCTATTGTACAGCGCAGTGCAGTTTGTCAAAGTATTAAAAAGAAATTTAGTCCCATTCAATTCAGTGTGAGTGTGTTGACCGAGATAAGGAAAAGGTTACGATACTGGAGATAGCCAGAGAAAATAATGGAATCTGTCATTTGTCTTCCTTCAGGCTGTTTAGATATTATTGCTGTCTTCCTCCATGTACTCCTCTCCAAGAAGCCCAGTGCCTGATGCCGGAATGCTTTAATTATAGAGGTGTCAGTGTGAGCTCCAACTCATTGAGCTTATTTAGAACTTGTGGTGCTGGATCTTTTGTCCGAAAATTAAGAATACTGCATCTTTAAACAATAGGGTTTTTTGTTTTCCAGTGAAGTCTCTTCCACGTATAATGCTTCCTAGACCTTAAAGGTCTGATCTCTCAAACAGGGCTGAAGTAAGCAGCCAAACTGATAAGATAATGCTTTCTATACTGACATCAACCCAGGAGGCTTCTGAGTATGAGGCAACCCTCTCTGTCCCTGGGAACAGAAAAGCGGGCAAAGCAAGGGCTGGGCCACTGGACTTGCCTTCAAAGATCTTACCTTAAAATCCGTTCAGCATCCTCTGCAGAACAGAGTTTCAGGACTTCCTTCAGCATGAGCTGAAGTGCCGTCAGCAGTGGTCCCAGCGGATTTGCAGTGGCATCGGCTTGCTGGGTTGCTAGAGCCCACCGCTGGGGCTCTAACAGCAATTCAGCCCAGCTCAGCATGATCCAGGGGGGTGGTCCTGGGGTACTGCTGTGGAGACATTAATTTGGCGGAAAGGAAACCTCACCTTGTGTTCAAAGGAATGCAGCCCTTGCTGAATATAAGTCAGGGAAATGAGTGTAATTTGTATATATTATTCTCTAAAGAGTGCAGTTAGGAGTCAGTCAAAAACTATCTGTTCTTTTGAGTGATATTCTGCCACCATCAGCCTTCTGATACACACACCAATGTGTTTATTTTTCAAAATTTAAATATCTGAATATTTTTAATATTTAAAAAAAATTAAAAATCGTTTTTCATTTTCAAAAGAAATATTTAACATTTTCGTTTCAAATGAAACATTTTTTAAATCTGAAAATTGATTTTAATTCCTTTTTCCATGTGAGAAAGTTCTGTGTGTTGTTGCCCCTGTTTTCCAGCATTTTTTACTTCTTTTAAAATTTACTCTTTTTCCTTTTTTTTGCAACTAAGTAAAAGTAAGGGATATACCAATTTCAAAAAGTCTCTTCAGTATGAAGTAACTCAATTGTGTTACTCTACCAAATTATCAGAGGACAGCCTTAGTCTCTTAATGAGCGTGTGCCCAGATACAAACTTTCATTACATAACTTAATTAGTAATGCCCACATGTAGACATTATTTAAACTAGATTTTAGTAAAAAGCAATAAATCAAACCCAAGTCTAGAAGTTCAAGGTCTCTATTCTTTGGACAATCCTTGAAGTAATACATAGTCAGCTCTGCCTCATGGCAAGCCTGTCTGAGTGCATGGGAAATGTAGCAGAGTGTATCTGTCTGGGTTTTACGTAGTCATTTGATGCAGGGTCACAAGAAAAATGAGTAAAAAGGCAGCTAGAATATAGCTGTAGGAGAGGTGACTCCAGGCTGGAGTGAAAGGGCTAGGAGAGGGGACTCTTCCAGCAGAGTTTCCCCAAGACACCAGTATCAGCTCTTGAACTTATATTATTATATATTTTTATTTACGCCTCATGCTAAAAGTGGGAGTGTTATTCATGCAAATTTTGAAAGGCACTCTTAAGATAGAGGACGATTAAAATGTCATGTAGGAAGAGCTAAAGGATCTTATAGACTCATAGAATTGCCTAGGTTGGAAGGGACCCTTCAGATCATCTAGTCCAACCATCAACCTAACTCTGACAAAAACCATCACTAAACTATATCTCTAGGCACTGTGTCTACCCATCTTTTAAATACCTCCAGGGATGATGCCTCAACCAACTGGAACCCTGAGGGTTCCAGTAAGACACACTGCAGGAAATAAAAGTAAAGAATGCAGGGTATGCACTGATGCAACTATCTGCTTTAGACACACCAGAGGCATTTAAAGAGAATGGAGGTGTCCCAGGTTCAGACAACAGCAGCCCAGAAAGGTTCCTCCCCAGTCACACTTTCAGGATGCTGAAATGCAATCCTGCCTCCATTCTGGAACATGAAGTTTCCTGTACACTTTGTGGATGAGAGAGGCATTTTGGACTGAGCAGGTACCCACCTCCTATATAATACCGA
Organism: Rissa tridactyla; assembly: GCF_028500815.1. Taxonomy (NCBI): domain Eukaryota; kingdom Metazoa; phylum Chordata; class Aves; order Charadriiformes; family Laridae; genus Rissa; species Rissa tridactyla. The sequence goes on along the minus strand of NC_071467.1, from coordinate 67,759,987 downwards.
TTTTTGTGGTGGAAGGATAACTCAGCTGGTTTTTTTCCTCTCCTTGTGCCAGCTCAGAGAATACCTAGTATGCTGGGAGGAGAACTGCTTGTTCCCTGCATAAATATCAGACAAAAAACATGGGAAAAGCTGTTTAGTCCAAGTCACACTGTGTGCCTAAAAGTATATGGCCAAAAATAAGAGGAACCTGAAAACTAGAGGAAAACTTAAAATGACCAGAAGATTCAGGTTCAGAAGCAGTCTTACGATAGGAATGATGGAAGTGAAAAACTCCCCACGTTGAGTTTTATAACTCCAAGAAAAGGCTTAGATATGAATACAGCCACTTGCAAATACATTGATTGGTAGTAATTCCCTTCTAGTTCCCAATTCACTGACTCTGATTCTGCCCTTGCTCCGCTTGAATCTAGAACTGACACCATTACAGTCAAGATACACACAAATAATATTTTGTGTGTGTGTGTCCAGAAGCAGTTTAATTGGGTCTGAGCTGAGAAAGGGGATTCGCTAGACCAAGTTTGGTAGCCTCGGAATCGGATTGTACTTCCAGACTCAAACCGATCATGTTTTCCTGCGTGGATTTACCAGTTCACTCACGTGGGTGCATCTGAATTAGTCTGCACGACATGGTGTAGATACCATGTTGGGTATGAGAATGTTGGGGGGGAAAAAGAGTGCGAGATGTCTAGCCCTTAGCTATTTCATGTCATTAATTGGACTTTGCATACTGCCTTGAGCTAGAAGAAAAGCCAAAAGAGGACCCACTTTACTAATAACTGACATTTCTGCTTGTTTCTGCAAATTAGCTAGTGTGACTTAAGAGGTGACAATGAAATATTATCTGTTGCCTTGTTTTCATCTCCATCATCATGTCTGTGGGGAATCTTGAAGAGTTTACAAATAATATCTTTCTTTAAAAAAGACACTGTTTCTCTGTTAAGTGACTATGCATTCTAGATGTTTCTCAAATTTTAGTATGACAGTGATTTTAAGTTAATTTTAGGTAGATAATGTATTTGAAGCAACAAAGTATTTCACAAATGTTCATAAAAGCATCCATCACAGTGGGAAGATGCTTAAATACCAGTAAGCCTTAACTTCAGTGTTCTGAAAAATGTAGGAAAAGTGATCCCAAAGTAACACCATTACCCTAAGCATTGCTGTATGGAGTCTGAAGAGAGCTACACTTTTGAGAGCTCTGATATACGCCAGCTAGGAAGCTGTTATGCTGTGTAGGATCTAATGGTATATGACGCTGATCACTCACAACTCAGAGCCTCTTCCAGCATCTGTGGATCTGACTGTTTTCTGAAGAACATGTAGACTGCTGTCTTTCCCCAGTAAAACTGCTACAAGGATATAAATAGAGAATCTTTAAAGTTTCAAAACTATGCCAATTATATCTCACTGATTCTCTGCAGGCTGTTGGCACAGGTTAGAACAGCCTGAAGGTTTAAAATGGACAATGAAAAGGGCCAAATTTGATTTTATGAAGAATATGTTGGTTAAACCTCCTTCCTGCCACTGCCAAGCCTCTTCAAATCTCTGTGCCCAGCAACGCTAATGCTCTTCTCTGCAGCTTTCAGTCAGAATTTGATGCTGATGAAAGCATCACCTGGAGGGATGCAGCGCTAAAGAAGTGGAGGGGATGAAACATCTACTTCATTATCATCAAACATAGCTGTCTTCAAGAGTGCTTTCTGATATGGAAAGCAATATAGACAAAATCTGAAATTTTAAAGAAAAGTCATTCTAAGAGTCCCAGGTTTAGAAATAGTTTAGCCTAGACTTTTTAGCTTTAGAGAAATAGCCATCTTAAACGTCACAGTAATTCGGACAGTTGTCAAGTAAAGCCAAAACCCCAACTGGGCAAAAATAAAAGGCTGTTAGAAGCTTGCTGTAAATTTAAGTGAGCGAAGATTATTGTTGTTTCATTATGAAATGGAAAACCATCCCATTTCAGTGACTGTCACTGGGAAATTTATATTAGAAAATTAATGTACCAGACAGTTCCTGTGTGCCTTGAGCTGCCTTAATTGGTTTGCCTAAGAAAGGTTTAAAATCCTCTAGTCACTAGAAACATTTCATGAATACTGGATAAAAGGGTTTGAGTTCCTGCGTAGGAGCTTGTACCGACTAAAGAGGGAAAATCAGTGTTTGTGTTCTAGGCATGGATGGCTGTTCATGAAAAAAACAACCTTTTAGCTGATTCCAAATACTCTTTTCTGATAGGCGTCAGCTCACACTTCTGCCTGCAGGGAAATTTTCAGATGTAGAGTAGCCAGATAACACCGGGAATGAGTCTCCTATCACAGCCTTTCTCTAGCCAGTAGCAAGAATCATCCAAGACCGACAGTTATTCATACTTAAAAAGAGATTTGTAAAGCTGCCTGGTCTTTGTGCCTTTTTTTTTTTTTTTTAATTTTCCTTTGTCATTAAGAAAGTTTTGAATTTGCATTGCTCATTTAGAAAGATAATAATCTGAAGCACACACTGTGCTCAGCAATTGCACGTGAATAATGCCAGCGTCCTCTACTTCAGATGCAAAGACCTCGCTAATAACATAGGCCGCCTGCTCATTAGAAAGAACATAGTAAACAAAGTAATCTCCTGTGTGAAGCCAAGGTGACAGAGCCTGGGCAGGAAGAAGAGCTCAGAGAGGAGGTAGTGGCTCTTGCAGTCTTTTGAGTCATCATCAGAACAAATGAAATACAGCCTGTGCAGTTGTGCTCTCTGCTGGGATTAATGTAGTTTAAAGAAAATGGAAGAAATTACTTCAGAACATCATCTGAAATTGCACTGTTGAAGAGAGAGCACTGCTGCTTAACGCGGTGTCCTTAAAAGGCTTTATGCCATCTCTTCTGATTCATTCTTCCAAAAGCAGTGAAAAAAAAAAACAGTGGTGGTGAAATATAACATGCTGTTATGCTGTTTCTACAGACACACGGAGCTAGAAACCAAAATCATCAGGGACTCAACCTCAAAAGAACAATTCGGAACATCACCTCAGCAGTTCATATTTACTTTTTAATACACGCAGGAAAGGGCTTGAGTTCCTAGTCCCCGTGCTTCAGACTATTTCCTCTTCTCTTGCCACTCTGAAAGACAGGTTGTTTACATCAGTGTTTTTACACATATCTGAAAGAGATTGTAGTCAAGAGTAAAAGGATTATTTTGCTCGTGCTTCAGGGGCCAACTATAGATCATGAAACTGGCTAAGTATTAGTAGTCAGCACTCAGTTACACATATCACCAGACTTGACAGCATTTGTTGCAAACAATTCCAGTGCCTGGCATTTTGCTTCCAAAGTATTCAGAAAAATTTGCAAAAAAGTTTGTCAAGTGTGTATGTTTCATTTGAGTTCCTTTCTTGTCATGCTTTTAAACCTAAGACCACTAATGATGACCATGTTTTAGGCAGATGACAAAGAGCTTGCTTATATGGGCACTGGAAGAGACGGCTGATGTAGCAGAAAAGCTCTGTCATTGGATACAAATGATACGGCAAGAAAGAATCACAGAAAAAAGAGCATCTAACTGCTCTGCCTTGTGCTAATCATAAGCCTACCTGAATGTGTAAAAGCACATTAATGACTGACAAAGCATAAAGGTTTCTTCTTTCTTCACCTGCGATGGCCAGCAAGTACAATACCGTTTGATGCGTGATTTCCAGGCTAGTATCCCTTTTTCCCCACCTTCACCTGCTTATGAATTGCTGGTACCTTGTCAGGAACGTTATTCCCTTGGACTTGCTTACTGTGTGTAAAACAGAGTGCTCAGATGTTCGCTAATCGGACTTTTGCTTGCTGTGCTGAAAAAAATGCTATGATTGTCCTGTCTCGTTTCAGCATAGCTGTGTAAAATTGTGTGTATGCATCTAAATGCTAATCTAATGGAACAGCATAGTCGGGGCTTATCTCATGTCATTGTGCTGGCAACAGCACACTTTTGCACTGTTCAAGACAACCAATGACAGAGGACACTGCTGAGATGGAGGAAAGAAGAAATTCTGTCCATTCCCCATCCGATTCCTGCACTTCCCTGAAAAAAAGACATGAAGTTCTGCCCAAAATATGGTAAAGTTCAGATAGCAGAATATTAGTTAGAAATAGAGGCACCCTTCTACACAGCAAGGTGTTTCAGTTATGGATGTCCTTCCTCCAGAAATAAATGAGACAATTGAATAAGGGGTTTAGAGAGTGGAGATAGACAAAAAGAAAATCCCCTCTCCCACAAAGAAGAGACTGAATGGACTGGAACTCTTTATTTAGAAGGGAGTTAAGTTGCAGCATGATGAAATCACGATGGTAAGGCTTACAGTACTTTCTATTTTCGCCTGTTCCTAGATTCAGGATGTATGTGAATGGTAGGCACATAAAGATTTTGTTGTACTCGATCACCTTTTCCCAAAATTTGAAACTTAAAGTGCTGGTCTTCACTTACCATTTCTTCCAGCCCAGCTGTGGAATACAACTCCGTTGCTCCTATCATGATATTAGGAGATGCACAGTGCAGCCATTTTTTTTGAGTAAACTTGTTTTTGGGAAATGCTTGTATTTCAAGATGGTTCACACTAAAGGAACCAGGGAAGAGCACAACTGGCCAATGGCACAGACTACTTGTATCAGCTGTTGTTAACAGAGCTCTCTTGGCAAATATAAGGCACCAAGCACATCTTTTTTTATTAAAATTCCTGGATAATTTTGCCCAGAACAGTTTCTGCCCTGGAAAAAAAAAAAAGAAAAAAAAGTTACTTTAGATGTATCTCTCCTGTGTTCTTTATTTCCGAACGGCCTCTGATGTGAACCTGTACATCTGGTTATCCCGTACTTTGCTCCTGTTGAAGCAGTTTCTGTAACCTATTTAGAAATCAGGAATGTTTCCTTAACCCTGAGATAAAGCTGATTTTCCATTTACCTTTTTGTCTACCAAGAGTTCACAGAAGAAGCTACATAAGAATATACGAAGTGTCCCATGAGGTCAGTAGACTAGGTCACCTCCCAGTCCTCTGTTTCTGAACAAAGCAAATAAATAAGCCATCCCCACTCAATGAAAATTTCAGAAGCTCACTTCCTGCTGTGCAAAGGAACAACATGGAAAACACCACTGATTTTTCTGGTTTAGACTGATGTCCTAAGAGCTTCAATGAGTGCCTCCAATATTATGGGATTTGATGAATGCCGATTCTTCATTCTTCTTTTCCATCACTGTCATGATTACCAGAAAATTTTTTCCTAGACACTTCTGTTCCATCAATTTATCCTCCTTCTTCCCCATGTTCTTTCTCCAAAACTCATGATTTCATGTTTGGGAAACTTAGTCATTTGTGAGTATACTTTTCAAGCATTATTCCTGTGGCGCAGGGAGATATTTAATGCTTAGAAGAAAGCATGTTCATTTCTTCCTGCTGTCTTATGCCTGCTCTGTCTAGCTAGAACACAAGTATCTGTTTGGATGAGAATGGTGGTATTGCTTCATTTAGAAAATGTTTGCCAACAGATTTTTAGCTGTGCTTCACACCTGCTCTTTGAGCTGCTCTGCTGCTGTTGCTGCTCTCCAGACACCACTGTTCAGTTACCCAAATCTTTTAGAAAATGTCATAAGAGAGAAAAGAAGCAGGGAAAAGAAATCCCTTTGGATCATAAAATATTTCAAATTTAAATCTTCAATCTTGAGAATTTTGACAGAAACACCTTTTCTGAACGTAGTCTCGAGGCTTGAAAAGCGGAAGTCACTGGGTCTGCTTTGATCAAATGTTCTAGAAATGTTTTATTCACAGCAGTCTAAGGATATAAAATCGTGGATTCAGAAGCACTGTTGATGTTATGAAGCATTTTAATTTTCGTCACCCTCTGCCTTCTGCTCTCCTCTCACTGTTCCGAAGGTGACAATTACCTCTTTATCCCACAGGGGGTGACAACTTTATTGCTGTCTCCCTAGTGTCCTCTCTGGCGCTGGGCTCACATCTCCTGTGCTCAGCTCTTTGTCTCTGCCTAATTGAGTGGTGTAACTAGGTTGAAACCAGAAGATTTGTGCACAAGCTGCCCTCAGGTGGAAGTTTGCTTTTTGTTTCAGAAGTGAGGTCAGACTTGCAGAGCTAAAAGCTTGTTGGGTTACTCTCAAATACATCATTTGATAGACTAAAGGATATTCCCTTTCTCTATAAACTTCTGTCTTAAACATGATGTTTGGAGGGTGGAAGAGGTTGTGAGTTACAGCCTGTAGCTCTTCACCGCCTAGAAGTTGCAGAGCCAAGACCCACAGAAAGCCAGCTTGCTGTTTCGTGTGTGTCAGGGGAGGCATTTCTGTAACTGAAGAGTCCTGTATGAGTAAATCGAGCATGTGTAACACGAGTGGTGGGCTCTGTGGATTGCCTGACGACACAGAAAGGCTTCTGAAAGGAGCTGGGACTCTCTGAGGGTGTCTCCCTCCCTCCCTCCTAGCTCATTCTGCTCTTTCTCCATGGCTCCTTCGGGCTGGCTCTCGGGCTGGCACTGGGAAGCAATTCAGAAACATCATCTCCCTCGCTTGCCAAAACAATAAATAAATAAATAGATAGATAAATAAATAAATAACTGAATACATTTTGCTGGTTTAATAGGCCACGATAGCTCACACACACGACGGCCTGATGAGTGGCCGAGCTACCACCAGGTAGGTGTAGGACTGCGCAGCTGAGAGCAACAGGAGGGCAACACCTGCCCTTTGGGTGTCAGCAAGCTTTTAGGTTTGCTGCCCTGTGATGCTTCACCCTCCTTGGCTCCTACTTTTATTGGACTTAGTCCAATAAGGACACTCCAGGATCAGAAGTACACCTTGATTTCAGCAGATGTCACAGAACTTAAAGGGACAGTTCTAATTACATACTCATTACTCTTTGACAAAAATGCACTGCGTTTTAAATTAGAAATATAGCTTCAGTTGCCTTAGTTATCCCACTGCTTCTCGGGTACTTCTGCATGCATTTATTTAAATGGTTTACTTTATATTAAATATCTAACTCAAGAACCCCAAAAGTGACTGAGTTTATTTTTGGAAAAAACACAGTAACTTTTGGAACTGGTTTGACTGTGTAGGCTCAGGCATTTCAGAGAAAGCCACTGGGAATAAACACTGTTATATGGGGAGATGACTTGCCTATAGGGGAGAGTAGCCCAGATTCCTGGGCAGTGAAGTGGAACTGAGTCAGAGCCCTGAAATGTGCTGGCCCATTGGAAAATGGTCGGGGAACACGAGTCCTGTGGCATTTAATTATCTTGCATCCAGCTGTGATGTGTGTGTCAATATACTCATGATCTCTCCTCTGATGAAGGGATGTTTATGTTATTAATTTAGCTTGAATATGTAGTTATGATAATTTAAATCAACAATAAGATACTGAGTATAAGCTGAGTATATAATACAAATTTGAATAAACAAAAAATCGGTGCCATATGGGGGAAGACTGTTGGAGAAGGAATCAAGCGTGGTCTAAAGCAGACCTTTTTGTTGGTATAGTATTGAAAATCATGGAAATAAATGCTATTTATTTATTTCTCTGTTTACTGTATTTGAGACACTTTGCAGAAGAAAATGCACAGTAAATAAAATGATGGTCAAAGTGCAGACCTGGCCCTGACTAAGAGAGCGGTTAAGAATCTTCTGAACTCTGTTTTTATTGACTGATGAAGAAAGCTAAATACGTGAATGAAAAAATGTGTTGGCTGTGGATTTCAGTGTCTGGGCAATGAAAGAATTCTACCTTTGGCATAGGCTTATGTCCAGAGCTGAATAATAATACTGTCAGTGATAATGCAAAGAAATTTCTAATAAATACTAGTGCTTCATAGCTCAGAAAGAGCTTAATGACATTTTCATAACATAGCAAAGATAACTATTTTTTATCCACCAGGAAAAAAATAAAGTATAAAAACCAGCTGCTTCCAAGTTTAGACAAATTACTAACTTCTACAAAGACAGGGGAAGTCCCATGTGTCTAAAATAAAGCTAATGTTGGCCAATATTTTGTGAGTGAAAATGGGTGATTGCTGTGGACTTCTTATTCTGAACACAAATAAAGGACTGATGGCTTAAGAGAACATCAATTCCAAAAAAAAAGGTGGAGATTGTACATCTGGGGAGGGTAGAAACTGTCTTTTAAGCAATGAGATGAAACGCAGTTATGCTGTATAACAAAGTACATGTGAGTAGGACAAAAATCAATGTTAGGCTTGTAAAACGAAGCACACAGAAGGCAGCAGTACGCAGAAGAAACACAGAGCTGTATGTGGCAATTGTGAGACCAACACTGTTGAAATGTTTGGTCCAGTTCTAGTTTTCCTCATTTGAAAAGGACGTTAAAACACTGTCTTTTTGAGGAAGAAAAAAAAAGCCAAGTAGTTACAGGAAAAACAGCTGGACTCAGAGATGTATCTAAAAAAACCCCAAACAACAAAGCCACAAAAAATCCCCCAACATAACCTTCTATATTTCTGTTGTCCAACCCGTCTAACTTGCAACCTGCAACTAGTATTGTTTTCCCTTATGGGATGGTGGTACATTTAGAAAAAATGAGTACACTTTGCCGAGGCTGCATAGTGAGTTATGCAGCTGTAACAGATCCCAAATAAAGGTTATTGAGATGCTGTTGGCAGCAGTGGCTGTACATACCAGCGGCAACATCCCGAGGTACCACGCTGTGCCAAGCTGAGCTCAATCGGCTTCTCTTTCACCCTCTGTTCACATCACTGTCTATTGGACTCCAAGACACATACTTTCTGTTTCCTTCCCACCAGCTTTTCAAGGATGTTTGCTGGTGCGAAGCTGCTCAAAGTTGGGCAGATCAGTTATAGAATTGGTATTTACTCTAGGATCACTTTACAACTCGTGAAGAAAGACAATTGAAGAAGATAAAACAGGCACTAAGATACCAGTTTGGTTTCTAGCGGTTTCCATTGGGATGATCTCTCTGTAATGAAGAGGAAAGCTTTGTTGATTAATTATTTTAATGTATAGTAAAATGTGTGGTTTGATCTAAGTGCAAATAATTCACTTGTGCAGTTGAGTTAATTTTTTTTTAAGGACAGAGATCATATTTTACCTCTCTTGAAGTGAAATAATTACTTGACTGGGAAATATTGTTTGAATCTGATGATCATGTTCTGAAGAAGTTAGTATTAACATTCCTTCTATTATTTCCTTTAAAGTAGTACTTCTCTTCTATACAATCACTGATCCTCTTGCTAATAAGTATCTAAATATGCCTGTGCAGTGTCACTGAAACACAATGGAAGATAAAAGAGAATTTTGTCTGGTTTTATATTCACATGGATTTCATAAGATCTAGATTTTATGGTGGGTCACACCACAAGCTGCAGTCTGTACTGGCACATGTGCTGGAGTATGTGATGAGATAAAAATAAAGGACGAAATAGTACCAAGATTTGCTTTTGTAATGTCAGCACTTAGCGGGTGTATTAGGAATATCTATTATTCAAACATTCACTACTTTAAATAGAGAAAAAAACACTGTTAGTAATTTATGAATCTCAAGTCTAAAGAAGATAACGCTCTAGCTAAATCCTAAGGTATGTTACCCCAGTGGCAAAGAAATGACTTGACACGAGCCATAGAACATCATCAAATTATAACTCACTTCTCATGTCATAAATCAGCACATCATTTCTACAAAACAGGTTTCTGAAACACTGGTTGGCTTATTTCTTACTTGCATTGCTGTAAGTCTATAAAATGAAATACTGCAACATTTTATTATATATTTATATAACTTCTTTTGCCCCAAATGTAATTGTCTTATTTTTCATAAAAAGTGGTGAAAGCGTAGAGCAATGGGTGACTCCCATTAGTTTCCTTCCTGTTCCTGTTTTAAGTTAATATTTGTAAAAGTGAGATGAAGGTATTGGTATTTACACAATTTCCCCGTGTTCACGAGGAGTGCTCCTTTCTGCCACGTTGGCAGAACCAAACACTGCAGCAGGAACGCTATGTCCGTGTCTGCTGGGGCTACCTAAAACCCCGGTAAAAATCTAGGAGTGTTTCCTCACTGAGCACACAGGAATTTGATAGTCTTGAGCGATTTAAGGTACTTGAGACACTGTAGCTACTTGTCACATTTTATAACGAAGCAGCATGTTCCTGAGAAGCAAAGAACCAAGCAGTAACTGCAGCTGCAGTTGCAGTTTTGATGCCTGCATAATAAATACATATTGTCATCGTCATGGATTGCACTGGAGATTCCTGCTTTGGGGCTTCTTGCTGATGTGTTTTTAGTTGATTTTACCTCTGAAAACAGATTTACTAGTTGGATTACACCTGGAATAAACAGCCAGTTTCAATTCCTCAATTTTTAATTTTTTTTTCACTGTTGGTGTCTGTTTGTGTAAAATGCAGACTCTGTAGTTTTTGAACGATACCCAAGACAATGTCAGACCTCATAAAATAGCATTTAGAAAATGTTATTCCTTTTAATAACCCATTTGACTTTTTAGCATTTTTCCAGTAAGCTTTAATGAAAACAAAACATTATTAATGAAAATTTTGCAGATACCAAGGACGTTTTCACATGAGTTGTTCCATAAGTTTCATCACCATCATCCATATCTTTATTTATGCTTAGGTCAATATAAGCCACAAATCAAAAAAGTTGATAAAAGCAAATACCTCTAAATCTATAACTCCGGTTATAGATTTTTTTAAATCCAAATTTTACATTTATTCAGACTATTCAACCTGATTTATGTTTTGTTGATAGTTTCAGAACATGTCAATGAGGATGTATGCATTTATCTCTAGTCAGCATATGCATATGGTATACGTCTGTCCAACTGAATGATAAAACTGGGTGTGATTTAGAAGAAGCAATGATAATATTGCAAACCAGTAACACTTGGAATCAAGATAATTTTGTGAGCTGGTATATTATGCTATCAATAATAGATGACAATCATAGATGCCTGTGATCATAGATGATAGCAGTGATTCTTGCTGTATGTTTATCTATAGATAGCACTCTAGTATACTACAACTTACAGTCCTATTATCTTGTAATAAAAGAATAAGAGGAGAGAGAGTTAAAGGCAGTAAATTTAAAATCAAATGAAAAAGTAATTTTTCCACCCAGTGAAAAATTTAACTATAGAAATCTCCGACATGGGTCACAGAACCAAAAATTTAGCAAGTTTAAGACTGGATTGACCATAGATATGTCTGCAATAAGTGACGCTTGCACAGCACCTTTCCAAGTCATTAATATTTTCTACTATTATTTACTTAAACCAAGTAGCCAAATACATTATGGTTATGTTCAAACAAATGAAGGGATGTTAAATGCTACTTCCCCAAACTAGAGGAGATCTGGATGAAGGGTGCTAAGGCGCACACATAAATCTGCCAGATAATGTTCTACGTTCTCTCCTGGGTGAGACTTAGTTCGACTGGATTTCAGTAGGGGCAGCTCCTGTGCCCTTCTGCAGCTGTCGCCAGAATCTCTCCCACTACCGGTGTTCATTTCTCTTGCTCTCTTTTTTGTCACAGATTGGGCCTTTGGGCTTTTTAAGGCTTAGGGCAAGGTAGCTTACACTTGTTGAAGGGTGTCTTCTTGTATTTATCAAAGGGAAATGGTGTCTTGTGGCTTGCAGGAAATGTGGGGTGAGCGTGCTGTACTACACGCCCTTTGTGCGGTTCCTTGCAGGTTCCAGTAATTCAGGTGGTTGCCTTCAGTTCAGCCTTTTAGTGACCAGAAAGGTTTATCCACAAAGGGGCTGACTCGCACAGAGAAATGTATTGTAGCCTTACATGCTTATTTTTTGATTTCTCTTATCCTGGTGTCTGCTAAAACAAAGATTAATGGAAATGATAATAATAAACAAAACTGTGGAGGCAGTAAAACAGCAGTCTGCGCTGACAGCACTCAGCGCTCCTCTGCAAGTTCAAAATATTAAAAATACTTCTTAGCATAAATGAATGAACGCCTCTTCTTTCATACTCGATCACAAAATAGCTGAAGTAAGGAAGAAACTTAACAAGATCTTTTCTTAATTTAAGTCGGAAAGATGGGATGAAAAATGGGAGTAATTTGCTAGGGATACTTGAGGAATTTCAGCATTACATGACCATTATTTTGAAGAGTAACAACGTGATGCACAACAAAGGATAGTACTAACTTAAAGGCATTACATTTAAAAAAGAATACTAGGACATGCATGCTGATGTAGTACAAAACCAAGACACAAAAGCTATAGATGGTTGTAATCATTGATGTAAGTAGGTAATAGAGCCCTTTAGAGAACCATATGATGAATGAAATGGAGAACCATTTTCTTGTGTGATCTTTGATAGCTCTTACATAGCCTTGATAAAAACAGTCACACAGTGAAAATCAATTGTTTGCATCTCTCTCATCATCTGAGATTCAGGAAGTTACTTGTTTTATCGTACCTCCATTTCCATCCATGAAAAGTGGGTGATAACACTGCTCAGCTTTCTAAGGCCATTTGAATCTGTGTAAGAAAGCTTTAAGGAGGTGTTACTGAGTTATTTTAACCGTGGTGTAATCTGCTGTCTTCAAAGTTTAAGGCTTGCTTGGGTAGTTTTGATAGTGAATAGAAAATAATTTCAGTGCTAATGAAACTATGTTATGAGAGATTTATAAAACTTTTAACATATTGCTTTATTTTATTTAGGGTCAAGTTGTTTTCAGAAATGGAGAGAGGATGGGAACCATCAAATTTACGCAATTCCAAGGTAGGTTGCAAACAATTCAATTTTCATTATAATTCTGTATGCAGATTCAAACTTGTGCATCAGTTGCATTTGTTTCAGGATGTTTTAAATACATACCGTTATTTTGAAAAGGACCACTTGGAAGATGCAGCAAGGTACTTAGAAAGTTTTGTTACCGGTTTAAAAATACTGTGTTTTGAACCCTGCGTGCTCTGAGATATTCCCAGATATTTCTGAGAATTTTTCTGGAAGAAAATCCACATACTTCTAGAAACTACTGATCTATAAAACTGTACTGGTCACTTCTTAATGCAGTTGTTTATGAAAACGCTGTCTGAAGAGGAACTTAGAGAGGTTTTTTGCTGTTAAGCTCTTTCAAGTTAGTGTTTGTGCTCTCTGAAGACTCTCTTTTGACGCTCTGCAACTGCTTGCTAAAAGTTGCTTCGGGAGCCGGTCCCTCAGCGTGCAGAGGACACACACGGCTGACCCCATCCCTTGGAGGCAACATGCTCCACAGTGCGGCTCGCCGAGCCCGCTGCCTCCTCTCAGCCTGAGCTGCTCCTGCAGGGAATGGTCTTGGCAGCAGAGACCACGGATGCGGCCGTGGGGATTTGTCAAGGGTCATTTGCAGCTGGGATGAGGTGCTTGCTTGGGAGAGCTTTCTGCAGAAATGGTGGTTCATAGAAGACATGTTACAGTTGTTTCTACAGTTTATAGAATGTGATTCATATTTTTCTTTCTAAGCTGAGGCTGAGATAAAACCGGAGATGACTGCATTTGGATGGTCTTGCGAGAATAGTAGTGAGAAGGCTGGCAAATCCATTTCAGACAATGCATGAGAAAGAAGCTTGCGCTCTCTTTGTCTTAGGAGATCACTTCAAGCGTAATCCTGCTGACCAAGTTACAAAGGCTTATCCTTTAGACAGAAATTGTCTGCTGTACGGGCATTATTATTAATGAACAGCAATGCACTTGAGGGGATCTGTTTACTCATTCTGATTTACTGAAGCAATCTTTGGGATTGCTCTTGCCTTCACAACTATAACTGATGGTATTAACTCACGTTCCCTGAAGCATTTCTACCCACTGAAACTTTGTAGACGTCATGTCAGGATAATATAATTTAGAAATTCTTGCTTGACACATAATGATAAATATTGATTGCTTCCTCTTTTCCTGCCCGCCCCCTCCCCCCATTTTTTCCTAGTAGCAGTGTTTACAGCCACATGAAAGAATCAAGAGAAAATATTGTAAGGGGATTTTACAGGAGGTGTTTATTCCTCGAAGTCTGAAGGAGACCTTATGCATTATGCCTAAGGCAACTGTGTGTACCCTGCTGGAGTCTCTGGGCAAGGAGGAAATTTGGTGCGTTCCCTCTGCTCATTAAGGATGTGGCTGGGGGTCATGGGGAGGTATGACATGCGTCTTCCGAATTAATCTGGAGAAGCAATAGAAGTGCAGGACGGCTAATTTTATATAGGTTTTTATTTCCAACTGTTCAAATTTGAGTTTCTTTATAAAGATTTCAGTTTCACAACAGATGCTATTTAGCGCCAATGGTTTTACCATCAGGTGAAGTGCCGTTTGGTCAATAAGAACACAGGAGACAGGCGCCCATTTTGTAATTCCTTGTAATTGCATAATGACAATTTCAGAATCGATTCAGGCACATACTCGGGATTTTGATCACCAACCAGAGGTTTCCAATTAACCTACAGGAAAAAGTTTTGTTATGACCCAGGCATCCTAGGGAGAAGTATAGGAGAAGGGCTGGATTGTCTCTCATGAGAGCAGTATTCTGTCAACACATCTGAAGCCTGTTCTCAAGTATTTTTTAGTTTCTTACTAATTTTGGAAATGAAAAGAATGTACAAAAATGTATGAGAAATTGAAATAAGGAACAGTGCAACAACATAAGTGAAAGTAATCTATCTTTTTTTAACAGCAAATGATATTCTAACTATTAACAATTTTTTTCCCTGTTCTGTCATTGGTGGTGTTTTTTATATTCAATACTTGTGGCATAATTGTAGAAATTATTAATTTGTTCAAAAGAATTCTTTATTGGTTAGGAATCTTTCTGAAGCATTCACGTTAACTTTTAATAAATCTTGGACTACTAGCGAAGTTCCTAATAACGGAAAGAACTTAATTAACTCCAGTACTTAAAATGGTAAATGGGCTTTTCCTTTGTAGCTATAGCTGTTAGGTGTTATCAAGCTTGAGAGAGATACACAATTCATTCACTCAACTGTTGTTTTTTTTTTCAATATAATACAAATCATAATGATTTATAGGAAAAAAAGACCACATCAAAGATGTCATGTAAATGCTCTTATGAGATTAATTGTAATTAGGAGTATAGCATATATTAAATGTATTAGCAGCCTATTATCCAAACATAATAATTGGGAATCATTAGTTTTATTGCTCTATACCTCAAGAGTCATTTCTTCATCTACACTGATTTATGGTTTTGTTAACAATTTGAATGACATATCAGCAATACTTCAATGCAGAAAAATACAATGGGTAAACAGGTGATCATATATCAGAAGCAGGATTCCTTGGCCAAAAAGGCTCTTCCTCATTTGCTGGGGTAGAAAATCAGCTGAGTGGACTCTGGGGCTTCATTTTCTGTTCTTTGATGGAAACTTTTGTGTTCATGAGACTATCTGCAAACATTTTGGCTATGGAAAAAGCAGACAGCCATGTCTGCCAGAGGCGAGGGAAAACCAGCCTGCGAGGGTTCAGAGGGTAATTGCAGTATGCCTGACACGCTGTGATGAAATTTTGAATAGCTGGCTTAATTTTGAAGCTAGATATAGTTTTTCCCAAACTCACGCTAGTCGTGTCTCTTTTTCAGCTTCTCTGCAGCCCGTTAGTTTTGCAAGTGGTCAAACAGATGGTGCCAGAGATAGCTGAGACCGAACTGCTTACTGTTTTATAGATCATGAACACCACCCAGGAATGATTTAGTATGCAGCAGAGAGTACAAAGCACATGTTACAGCATTTTCTTCCCCTACCTTACTGGCAAATAAAGAGCAGTCTGTCAGTCTAGCTCAAATATACAAGTGATGTTTGAAGCTGGCATCCTTTCAAATGAAGCCATTTTTCCATGGTGCAATTAAAGGGCTATTCTCATCGTCAAACATACAGTTGAAGTAGATGGCCAAAATCTTTTGGCTAGTGAGAACTGAAAGAGGGTCCTGGCAACTGTTGTGTGTGTATCAAGGAGCAGAGAGGGCAGCAACAAAACTCAGATTGTAGATTGCTGTGATGCAGGAGGCTGTGAGAACAGGCACATACCCGTCCTTCAAAGTGCTTCACTTTGACAGGTCATTTCTGATTAATCCGTCTGGAGCTTAAAAGGCACCTTGTTTTCAGTCATGTTGCTATTTCTGTCAGGTGTTAGAGGAAATCCTAAAAGATTTCTGTGCTAGAATAGATTAAAAAGGAAATTTAGAGCTGAATTGTAAACAGATAGCATTCAAATGCGCATAAATCATGCTTCTTGTAGGTAGAAGCAAAAGACTGTGGTACTGCCTGTTGAGAAAACTTGAAGAAAGTGGGTGGTCATCTGCTGTGTCTTTTGGGGAAGAAAAGGTCAAAGAATTTCAATTCATATAGCCAGGTAATATGATACGAAGTCTGTTAGTGTTGAAGACTGATCTGGGTACCAAGCAAGAGTGAGAGCACGGCTTGTCAAGTGTAACACCATTGGCCTTTTTAGAAAAGGCATTACTGAATTTCTGCAGTAAAAGCCCCAGGTACTCTTCTGCGAGTTAAATCAACAGAAACAGGCAAACAAACGTTTACTCCATGGTCAAGAGCAAGGTACATGAGAATCCAGGATTGCTTTCCTGGAGCCTGAGTTCTTCTACTTAGTTGTGACTTGTATGCTGTCCACAACTGCTTCAACGAAGGAGACTTTAGCAATTCTGGAGAATCACCTACAGATACAATAGCTTGTTCTCCAGGGGCATCAATCCAACCCTGGAAAAGTTTCCTTCTATTATTCTAAATACAATCCAGCAGACTCTTAAGTATGTTTGGTTCTTGCTTTCATAAGGGTTTATATACATAATAAGACTTTGTGTATTTTTTTGTGTTTAACATCTGTCCAGTGTATAACCCACAGAACCAGTTTGTGGACCTTCTTTCCATGAATAATGTTGAATGAATATAATCCAATAAACAGAAGATATTTAGTGACGACTCTGAAAACTCAAAGGTGGAATATCTCATGTCATATATCTGGAATCTGTGGCGTCAGATACCCAGAATCCGTAGATTCAGACTTCTCTGCTTCTACAGCATATTTACGAAGTGAGGATAAATTCTCCTTATAAATATTTTCAGAGATTAAGGAGTACCTTTGAATAGTCAGATCTGAATTTAGGGGAAAAGTAAATAAAGAAGTACAGAATTCTGTTGGCCGAGCAGAATTTGAATAGTGAACAATAACTAATGGCTAGTGTCATGTAATGAACAATAAAGATGTAAAACAAACTGCGTGCTGTTTATCCTGGGCAGCTGGATTCTTTTGGGAAAGATCACTCAGTATTAAAGGCTATCATTTTGCACGCAAAAAAGGGAATTAATTAAGCAGTCAGGAAGGCCTACTTCTGACACATCCTAACTGGAGTGCTTGACTGCAATCATAAGAATGTGTGCTTGGTAGACTTCTTGGTGCACCATATCCATTCCAGTTTATCTGCATATGAGCAGTGTAGTTAGACTGTGGCTGCTTATATCTTAGTAACCACTGTTTTTTTTTTTAGCTTAGTGATCATTTCATCCTGTCGAATGAAGTCTAATACACAGGACCCATGGTGGTGTGGTGGGTTGACCCTGGCTGAATGCCAGGTGCCCACCAAAGTCACTCTATCACTCCCCCTCCTCAGCTGGACAGGGGAGAGAGAATATAATGAAAGGCTCATGGGTCGAGATAAGGATGGGGAAATCACTCAGCAGTTACTCTCATGTGCAAAACCAGACTTGACTCAGGGAAATTCATTTGATTCTTTACCAACAAAATCAGAGTAGGGCAATGAGAAATAAATCCAAATCTTAAAACACCTTCCCCCCACCCCTCCCTTCTTCCTGGGCTCAATTTCACTCCAAATTTTCTCCACCTCCTTCCCTCCAGTGGCGCAGGGGGATTGGGAATGGGGGTTATAGTTAGTTCATCACACATTGTCTCTGCCGCTCCTTCCTCCTCAGGGGGAGGACTCCTCACACTCTTCCCCTGCTCCGCCGTGGGGTCCCTCCCACAGGAGACAGTCCTCCATGAACTTCTCCAACGTGAGTCCTTCCCACGGGCTACAGTTCTTCACAAACTGCTTCAGTGTGGGTCCTTTCCATGAGGTGCAGTCCTTCAGGAACAGGCTGCTCCAGCGTGAGTCACCTCCAGGGTCACAAGTCCTGCCAGCAAACCTGCTCCAGCATGGGTTCCCCTCTCCATGGGTCCACAGGTCCTGACAGGAGCCTGCTCTGGCGTGGGGTCCTCCACAGATTGTAGGTGGATATCTGCTCCACCATGGACCTCCCTGGGCTGCAGGGGGACAGCCTGCCTCACCATGGTCTCCTCCCCCTCCTTCTTCACTGACCTTGGTGTCTGCAGAGTTGTTTCTCTCACATATTCTCACTCCTCTCTCCGACTGCTGTTGCGCAGCAACTTTTTCCCCCCTTCTTAATTATGTTATCACAGAGGCGTTACCACCGTCACTGATGGGCTTGGCCTTGGCCACTGGTGGATCCATCTTGGAGCTGGCTGGCGTTGTCTCTGTCAGACATGGGGGAAGCTTCTAGCAGCTTCTCACAGAAGCCACCCTTGTAGCCCCCTCACTACCAAAACCTTGCCATGCAAACCCAGTATAGGTGGTTTGTAGCAATTTGCAGCACGCCACACACATGCACACACACACACACCCCTCTCTGCCCCAAACCTGCTTTTTCAGCTCCAGGACAGTTAGTGGTGATTACATGGAACCTTTAGTAGGTCCCTCCCAATTGAAATCACCCCAAATAATAGTTTTCTACATGCTGTCAGATGTTTCAATAGCAGTTCATCATGATAGCTTGAACTGTGGTGTACAAAAACACAATGGTGCTATTTTGTCTCATAGCTTGTCGTTTAGAATGCTGATTCAACAAATATTTTAGACATTGCATTTCAGTCACACGCCCCCTCTGGATTTCCACTTCCCTCTTTTGTTGGCAGTGATGTTTTCTTAAGCAATTTGGGATCGTATCATCTGCATGAAACTACAGGGTGTCCACAAAACTGATTTAGAGTTCCATTTCAATGAAAAGAATAGCTTACTAATATGGAGGGATATACCAAAGAGAGTCCTGAAAGGATGTGCCTTAAATTTGCCATCACTGAATATTGTCATTGCTGATTAAGAAGTTGAACTAGAATGTGTAATTATCAAATGTACAGTGGTCTCTGAGGGAGCCAGCAAGCACAAGGGGGACTAGACAAGGATTCAGTAAGATATTAACAAATTGAAGAAGTAATCAGGAAAAAACAGAATGCAGTTTATTTAGGTCAAATTCCTGGTGCTACGCTGGGAATAAACTGCTGTACAAATACAAAATGGGGAACAATTCACCAGGCTGTAGTTAGACATAAAAGGAACGAGGGGTTACAGTGGGTCACAGGCTGAACATGAATAAACAAAACCATGAAGAGGTAAAAAAAGAAAAATTCTGTACTGAGATGTATAAATAATAGTATCCTTTTAATCTACCCAGTGCCAAAAGGCTACAGCTAACTGCTGTGTCCAGTGCTGATTTAAGGAAAATGTGTAAAGGTGACAGAAGATTAAAAACCTACCTCATTACGAAATGCAAAAGATCTAGGCTGCTTAGAGTAGATGGGTGAAATACATGACAATTGCAGCTGAAACGTTTGCTTGTCCTGCCCTCATCGGCTGGCTGAGAACTAAGGGATTTAAATAGCAGTAGTGGAGATTTGAGCCAAATATTAGGAAAAACTTTCTAATTAAAAGGGTATTTAAACTCTGGAAGGTGCATAACATTACTACTTCTGGAAGTTTTGAAGAACAATTTAAACAGACCTCTGAAGTGGTGTAGATGTATTCATTGTGCCTTGAGACAAGCAGATGACTTCTGTTACATCTTGAGGTCTCTGTTAGGCCAGCTGTATTTAATCTTGAGCTATTGCTCCTCTACAGTGTCTGTTACGTGATTCTGACACTCTATTTACAAGTACTCATCCACTGTATGCTACTAATACCATTTGTTTTATTTCTTTGAATTGTTTCTAGTACGAGACAGAGGATAAGCACGAAACCCTAGGCTGGTGGTTAGGTTTTTTTTAAGGAGGAAACATAGATTTAATTGCCCTTCCAACATCAGTTCTATGTTTGTTTTGTTGGGAGTTTTTTTTGTTTTGTTTTGGGTTTTTTTGTTGTTTTTTTCTTTTAAATCCAATGTATTATTTGAATGTAAAATGCTTAAGTAATCTTTGGGGCTTGGATCCCTCATCCAGGTGAGGATCATAACTACTAATAGGTTATACTGTCAGACCCTCTCACCCTTCTGATCTATCAGTCTTGATTTTTTTCCTGTGTTGTACAAGATTTTTAGCAGACCAAATAGTGAAAGTCACATTTGCTAAACTCCAGTCAACTGGCACCTCCCCAGTTAGCTAACACGGAAGTGAGCAAATGTGACTGAAGCCCATCTGCAAGAAGGGCTGGAAGGAGGATCCAGGGAACTGCAGGTCTCCTGGAGAAACTGGCTGCTTGTGGCTTGGATGGGTGTGCTCTTCTCTGGGTAAAAAACTGGTTGGACAGCTGGGCCCAAAGAGTTGTGGTGAATGGAGTTAAATCCAGTTGGCAGCTGGTCATTAGTGGTGTTCCCCAGGGCTCAGTGTTGGGGACGGTTCTATTTAATATCTTCATCAATGATCTGGACGAGAGCATCGAGTGTGCCCTCAGTAAGTTTGCACATGACCCCAGGTTGGGTGGGAGTGTCGACCTGCTTGAGGGTAGGAAGGCTCTACAGAGGGACCTGGACAGGCTGGATCGATGGGACGAGGCCAACGGTATGAGATCCAACAAGGCCAGGTACCAAGTCCTGCACTTGGGTCACAACAACCCCATGTCAGCACTACAGGCTTGAGGAAGACTGGCTGGAAAGCTTCCCAGTGGAAAAGGACCTGGGGGTGTTCGTCAACTGCTGGCTGAGTATGAGCCAGCAGTGTGCCCAGGTGGCCAAGAAGGACAACAGCATCCTGGCTTGTATCAGAAATAGTGTGGCCAGCAGGACTACGAAAGTGATCGTTCCCCTGTATTTGGCACTGATGAGGCCGCACCTTGAATACTGTGTTCAGTTTTGGGCTCCTCACTACAAGAAAGACATTGAGGTGCTGGAGCGGGTCCAGAGAAGGACAATGAAGCTGGTGAGGGGTTTGGAGAACGAGTCTCATGAGGAGCAGCTGAGGGAGCTGGGGTTGTTTAGCCTGGAGAAAAGGAGGCTGACGGGAGACCTTATCGCTCTCTCCAACTACCTGAAAGGAGGTTGTAGCGAGGTGGGGGTCGGTCTCTTCTCCGAAGTAACAAGTGATAGGACAAGAGGAAATGGCCTCAAGTTACACAAGGGGAGGTTTAGGATGGATATTAGGAAAAATTTCTTCACCAAAAGGATTGCCAAGCACTGTAAGAGGCTGCCCAGGGAAGTGGTTGAGTCACCATCCCTGGAGGTATTTAAAAGATGTGTAGATGTGGCACTGAGGGACATGGTTTATTGGTAACTTGGCGGTGTTAGGTTAACGGTTGGACTTGATGATCTTAAAGATCTTTTCCAACCTAAATGATTCTATGAGTCTATAATTCCAATTAATTATTACCAACCACTATGTATGTATACTTGATGTTATTTTTCTCTTGTATGTTACTCTGTACCTTACTAGCACTGAACGTCACCTGTCATGTTATTATCAGTTTCTCAGGCATCTTTATACCACGCCTCTGTCAGATGAAAACATAAAGGAGATTATATTTTTATATATTTTACAGCTGTTTTCCACTTTTATTGTCAGATTATTTTGAAGACATTTCCTGTTCGATTTCTTTTTGTTCCATCCCTACTAGCAGCAGTGTTCTCCCCTGAGCCCCTCTTGTTGTCTATTCTATTGGTATTATTTACTAGTAGTTGGGGGTTTTGTTTGTTTTGTCTTGTTTTTATAAACAAACATGGAATAATGTATTGCGATTCAGGTACCTAAGTTGTGAATGTGTACTGTCACACTGGAGAAAGGACAGATAAGAGCTACAGAAATTGTCTGGGGTCTTAGGGCACTACTTAAAAAGAAAGATTAATGGGATTAAGTGTGTGGAGTTGCTAGAGTCGCCTCATTTGGAACAAGTCATTTTGTGTGGCTATAAATTGCAAGGCCAAGGAGGACGCACTGAAAGGCTACGCTGATTCTGCAGCTGCTGGTCCTCACGGCAGCTTATTTTGTTTTACCTGAGCAAGCTTTAAACCGGCCAAGTGGGGTGCTGCTAGCGGTGTAGCAACGGTAACGTGGAGCAGACTGTACGCTGGAAATCTGCCCAGGAGCAAAGTAAGTGTTTTGGTTGGTAACCTTTCCTTTGGCAGCGCAGCTATGGGAGACCACAGCTTGGCAGCTATCAGCATTCAAGCCGGCTAGTTTAAGACTAGCTGGGTACTTCTGTGCCACCCAAAGTTTCAGGAAGCAAGAGAGAGTCGTTGGTAAGAATTATATTCATTATTTCCCCCCAGGCATGAGAGGCAGGCACGTGTGAGGAGCAGGGGAGACCTGTTTACCACTGTGTGTCAGTGCCTGTGTTTTATAGAGCAGTTCATCCCTTGAGAGATGGTTTGGACTGTGCAAATAATTATTACTGGGACAAGCACACACGGTATAGAAATAGCTGTAGTTTTAATAGGATTCCACTTCAGTTCATCCAGCATACTCTGAGGCACAAAGTGTTCCATTTTGTGCAAAAATGTCTTAGGGGCTCTCTTAAATACCAAGGAAAAGGACTAAGTTTCAAAAGTAACAGCAAAGAGAAAAGTTGGAAAGCAACAGAAAATAATTTTACATTAACTAAAAGTTTGAAGTATCCAGAAAGTTAACAGAAATTAGTACCTTCCTAAATAAATGGCATGTGGGAAGGACCTGAAAGAGTTGTCAGCCGTCTCCTTCAGAGCTCTCCTACTTTTACAGCAACTTTAAAAGCACGTATTTTTTTGCAGTCGGTATTTAGAATCCTATCTCTGCTAGAGTTAACTTGTTCAGAGGTTTCGTTTCAGGTGATGTACAACGCTGTCCCTCTTTTTCACCACCCAGTCCTCCTCGCCTTTAGAAGAGAGGCAGAGTCTCTCTCGAGGGCTGTGGAGCCACCCCGACCCGCTGCTCTCTGCAGAGCTGCGTGCTGGCAAGTCACTCCCCTCGGCATCTTGGAAAGATGCTTTTTTTCTGAGTGGAGTTGTAATACAGTTTATACAGGGGGATAAAAAGAGCCAGAAGACTTACGAGAAATCCATCAGCCTCTGGTATACGTTACAGGAAAATACTTCATTTGACGTTATTAATAGAGAATGTGGTCTATTGCGATGACACCGTCCTTAACCTGTAGTTCAAATGAGATACAAACCCGTGAAATAGAACAACTTTAATTCTTAATGAATGGAAGAGAAGAAAATGAAGTTTATCGAGGTCACAGGACACAGATTTATTACTTGACATTACAGCATTTGAACGGACAAAACCAGAATATAGTTTAGTAGTACACCACGCCAGCACGTAAAGGTTTGTGTAGCTGTAGGCTAGAGATATCAAGATAAGGTTATAATGCCTGATAGATATCTAAGTCGATGGAATTTTATAACAAAGAATATTTGACAAAAATTTCCTTTAGCCGACTACTTCTGGGATGGTAGGCAATATTATCACAGTTTTATGAGAAAACAAAGGTGACGGGCAGACCTGTCATAGACAAGGGACATGAACAAGGAACACTTTTTAAAAAACACTGAAAACGGGTTTGTTCACTGTGTAGGTGATCAAAGGCAGTTGTGAATCCTATGCTGCAGAATTCACACAGGCGTTGCTACTAAACTTCTGAGAGCACAGGAACAGTATTAGTCCGGGTATTACCTCCTTATTAAGGGTACGAAAAGGCTAAATTTCTCTTCAAATTTACTAGTTCCCCTTTTTGTATCCTAATCATAGTTTTGTTTTGTTCTGTCATGACAAGCGCTGATCTAATTTCAAGTCATGGCTGATCATGCAGTCGTTGTATTGGCCCCTTGTTTTCTAAGCTGACATTTTAGTTAATGTAAGAATAATCTGTTTCAATACATCATCACTGGAATCTAGTTCAGAAATTAAAGAATTCTGATTCTGTAAAGTGGTAATAGAAAATGAGCTGATGTAATTAATAGATTTAGGAGGAGAAAAATTTTGGATTTTGTTTCTAAATGTCTGACTTTAAGTAACACTTTATAACAGCACAAGTGTAATTTTCTGACTTGAATCACATTATTTAAAATAACTATATTAAATTGGCTATACTTCTGTGATAAGCATATCTCTTTTTATTTTAAGTGAATCTTTCTGACTTGCTTGAACAGGAATTTATCATCCCACCTTTCAAAAGAAATGAAGTGAGGATGCCAGTTCAGGAAATAGTAGTTTTCCATTTCTTAATTCCCAGCGGCTGTATAGACCCTTCGTAGTCACATAGGCTGACTGAGAACAAGCTCTTTTTTCAGAGTTCCCTCTTGCAAACTCTGGGAGTCAAAAAACCCCAGATATTTAGGACTTAGGCAAAACATATTTAAAAACGGAACATTTTTTTTTGTTGTACATATATTTATACATATACATGTATATGTACATACGTACACATACATATACAACATATATTTTTGTTGTACATCACCTGAAACGAAACCTCTGAACAATTTAAAAATGGACTCTAATGTCCCTTTGCCCCTGGAACAAGAGGACCCAGTCAGACTTTTCTTAGTCTTGAGTTATTGGTTCAAAAATTGAAACCAAAGGGTGAACATGAGTGTGGACTGTTGAGAAAAATGATGCTTACAATTCCATCCATCTTGGTACTTGTTATCTTCATATAGAGTACACGTATAATTTTTTCCTTAGATGATTATGGAGGACAAGGGATGAATTCTTCATAAGTAAATTATTTCATTAGATAGATCTAATACATCTACCTGTAAAGAACCGATTTTACCACAGATGATTTAGTAGTGATTTAGTTCAAACTACTGCCAGAATGAAAAATGCATCAAATTAATACTGTACGTGTAAGAAACAGGGTCAGGCAGAGGAACAGGGAGCTGTCACCTGTACATAAAACTAAGTGCTATTTTATATGATCCTTAACTACTGACACAAAGCTGTTTGATACCTTGCTGTGTCCTCTCTAAATTCCTCCTCCCTTTTTTTTAACCTCTGTGCCATGGACACATTTTTCCTCCTTGAGCTGCTTTCTGCATGTCCAATTCAGAGCTATCCAAACCATGCTTGACCTTGACAGAGTGCATACAGTGTTTGCTGGTTAATCCCTTGTGTAGGAGCATGTATGTATAATAATCAATTTCCTTTTATTTTACCAGTTTTGGGATTTCCCTGGTCTCACTGGGTGGTCTCAGAAGCCCCACTTGACATGGGAAGCACTGGCACAGCCCCCATGTCAGTGGCTGGGCCATTGCAAATCACCCTGAGCCTACTGATAAGGGCTAGTTTGACGGAGGAGAAGAGCAATACCTCACCGAAAGGGCATCCCCTGAAGTGCTCCTGCATAGCTGCACACCAGCTTTTGCACTGAGCAGGCTGGGTAGCTTGTCGCTGGGAAACACGTATTCCCATCTATCATAAAGGCATGGTGAATCCTTGCCTCAAGTAAGAGTATGCTCCCAAATTAGGAATACAGATTCCCTGTTCTGGCCATTTTGAAAGGTCAGATTATTTATAAGGTTGGTGAGGCAAATAGCTCCACATTCTGCCCTGAACAGCCTTAAAATGGAGAGCTGAGTATGCCAGGGGAAGCAGATTCCTGTGCTCCTCAACCTGCGTATTGGAAAGAACAAGGTGTCTTTCACCTAGAGAGACCCAAATCCTTGAGCAATCAATTTCACCCTTTTACAAGACTGCTTGTACCACGTAGGTTATAGGATGAAGCCACAGAGGGTTCAGTGGATTACAGAGATGTTGCACGTTCATAAAAGCCGGCAACTCCAACAGGCTCTTGAAGACGAAGCATGTGCTTCTTGCATTTAGAAGAGAAAATAAGGAGAAGCTCCCTGCACAGGGCAAGGGGAACTAAGCCTTCCTCTCGTTCTGGCCCTTCAAAAGGTCAGTGCAGAAAGTGTTATAACACAAAGTGATTTTAACCTGACTTTGCTAATGTGACATTTGGAGCATGGTTGTGGCAGTCTGATGTGACAGCAGGCAAATGTTGTGTTGTGTTAGTAAATGGCAGAGGGCCTGATAAAAAGGAGGAAGTTGTTCACATAGTTAGCCTGTGCTTCCCCCCTCCAAAGGGAAAGACTATGAAAAGCCCCTGAAGTGTGAATCAGAAAGGTCAGTAAATACATGAAGGGCTTGTTGAATACAGAGAAAGGAGAAACATTTTTGAAAAATCATTCATGAATTTTCACACCCTGAAAATGTTAAGTTGGATTTAAGTTTGCAGTTGTATAAGGAAGCTATAGATCATCAAAAGCTTTTTAACTGCTCATATCCAGGTTTGATAAATTCAGCTGACAATCTAAATGATAACCTGCAGCCAAATGCTAGATTATTGCCTGTGTGTTACAGGTTCATTTTTCAGCACTGTATTTTTTCAGCACTATTTTAATCACTGAAAGCCTTCCAAGACTCAGGCAGCTTTAGGCTAGCTGATGATGTACCGTGATGGCTGAAGTCACTGGTGCACATAACTCACAGTGTGGGTTGGCTCTGGAATCAGTGGGGTTTACGGAAGCATGAGTTCTGGGAAGGACTCTGGGCTTGCAAGTCATAAATACATATATATGTGCCCCGTGGACATAGAGTGCCCTACTGATGCCATCGACCAGCAGGCAAGTAGAATATTCCATCCCTCCTCTGGTCTTATGCTTCTATTTCCCTTATTGATTCATATTTCGATCATTTTTTTAACCAAAGTTCAATTTTATTTTTTTTAACCCTCTATGATCTATCTACATGTATGGAAGAGACTGATTAAGAAGTAAGAAATATAAAAGATAAAATGTTAGGGGGAAGGAGAACTGAGTGATAAGACTTCTATTTCTAAATCACTTAGGCATTTTGAATACAAAATGTGTTCTCCCCAAATGGAGCAAATCTGAAACCTAACAGTTTGTAAGATGAAGTAATCAGAGAAATGCATCTCCCTTGGCTTCGTAGCTGAAGACTTGAGCATCTAAGAAGTTTTCCAAGCCTTTCTACCTTTAGACATTTGTTGTGATTGACAAAGGAGATCTTGACAGAATAATTGTAATGTTTTCTTGCCCTTTTACTGCCTTAAAAAAGATAAATGGTCTAGGTAGAAGCATTGCAAACTTCCTCATCTGTGCTTTGTGGAATTTTGTGTCGAGACTTTCTTAGCATGAGGTCCTAAAAGGAATAAAAGTTTATATTAAATGATCTGTCAGGTTCAATTTATTTGCGGTAATTGGCCTGGGGCTCTCCCATTTAGCAAAACCTTGGCTGCTCCTGCAGAGGCGGAGAAGTTGGAAGAAAAGGCTTTTTTTGCCGCCTAGGGATGCACCCATACAAAGCAATTCAGCTAGCATCCCTGGCAGGACTTTGGATCCCACAGGGCCGTGGACAGACGTACTGGAAGAATAACTTGGGCCTTTGCAATCTGCATACGTACCTCCTTGTGCTGGGCAGCAGACGCTAGCAGAAATGCCCACTGCCCCTTTCGTGCTGGATCTGAGGAATTACGTGCAGCCTCCTTCCCTCAAACAGCGCTGCCATAGCCAGCCAGCCATGGGCTCCAGGGGGAAGGTGCACTCGTCCCAGGGGCTGCTGCCAGCCAGGGACTCTTGGCATCCATTAAAATTATGCTTGTTGGAACCCCAGAATTTGCAGTGCTTTTCCTGAACTCCAGATAACTGCGAGCTGCAGATGCAAAGGATGGTGAGAGAAGAGATGATTTCTAGGCGCTAGCACTATTTGTTGCTTTGTGCTTTCACCAGCTCACTAATATATAGACTAAAAGAACAGGTGTAAAAGCGGCTCGGCAGTATCCTTCATTACAATATAATTGATTTCATGACTGTCTGCAATTTACACTCATTCAAGCAGTATTCGTTCCAGATGGCATTTGTATTCTCATCATTTTGGATAAATTTAGGGTGAAATATTATTAAATGCTTTATTTAAGACTAGGTATATTCCATTTGATTGCTTTCCTTTCATCTTCTTGGCTTTGCAACTATTATTAAAAACAAGCAGAAAAGGGGGAGACGGGAGTAAGGGAGTGAAATGTGACATTTGCATGCCATAAATCAAGCACTCGAAAGTCAGCAATTACAGGATCAAAGGTAAAAGCTCACAAATATTTTTTTTCCTTCTATTCTTAAGTATAAAATGACTAATGCTGAAAATCTCCAGGAATTTAAAAGTTACAAGCAGCTGAGGTAAGCTCATTCAAGGTCCAGATAAAGAAAGTGGAATACTCTATGCTGACAGACCCAATTTTAACTGGGTGAAAGATTAGGTCATGGAGTAGCTTTTAGTCGCTTTGCATTAAGAAAGTGAAATTCGGTCCCTGTTTTACATTGCTCAGGATGCAGATGGAAAGACAGAGTTGAAATGTTTCATAATGTTACTCTAATTCAGTCAAATGGTTTGCCACTTAGCATTTACGACTAGTTTCTTGACTAATATAGAAATAGGAAGGTTGCACAAGGTGGGCAGAAAGGAAACACGAACTACAGGGTTCTCTGAATTTCCCCTCTGTCAATCCTTTTGCCTTCATCTTTGTTGGTATCCTCCAAGAGCGGAGGTCTGCTAGAAAACTAGATCTTGAAAACTAGGTTCAGTTCTTCCTTTGGTAAAAATGCTAGGCACTTTATTGATAAAATTTTGTATAAAAAGTAGTGTTGTAGGTATACTGTTGTCTCAGACCCAGCATAAGCAACATACAGTATGGCCTCTCTCTCACCATCACGTATGTATTTCCCAGTCTTTGTAGAGGGCCAGTAGCAATCAGCCCCTGAAATACTGGTAAATTCCTTTGTGCTTTGACTAGAATAGTCTCCTGTGTATTCCCTTTTCTCAGATGATATGAGTTTGCTGGGAATTGTTCTCATCTGAGATTTGTGAATTGCTGTTCAAGAAATTGCCACTGATTAGCTAAACAGAAAAATGTGGGTGCCTCAGGAAGGTCTAAAACAGGCGGAAAGCTTCCTGGCTTGTACACGTTGTAGGTTTGCCTTCCCGTGTTACAATTTAGCTGCCATTCTCAAGGATAGGATATTTGCCTCTGGTCCATAATTATGAGGCTAGATAAAGATGTAAGGGAATATTTAGATTAAACGTCAGCAAGATCATTGGGTAACTCTACGTAGCAGTCAGGCAGTAGAAAAAGCTGCCAGGAAGGTTATGCCATCCACATTTCATTTTTCTACTGAAAATGATGCTAGATAATTAATCCTACTGGGGTGGCCAAGGACAAACAAAGTTGAACAATAGATGTTTCTTCTTTTCATCTGGAATGATTCTATAAATTGTGCTGTTCTGTAGAAATCAATAGCTGATCTGTTAAATGGATAAAACCCAATCAAGAGATAAAATATAAATGGAGCTGCATCACACTGAATTGGGTCAAGTTGCATTGGAAGTGGGTCAAGCCTCTCGGAATCCTTCCCTGCTGTTGATTATGATGAGTGCACAAGGTTTTAAAACCAGCTTACTGGTTTTAATCAGCAGTAGCTTATGGTATGATGAATTACTGCTGTGTATATAAAATACTTTAATTAAGCAGTGCTTTATGAAGACGGTGTAGTTTTACCATTGTAAACTCTGAGCCTGATACAGCAAAGTTTGGAGTAGATCTTAAATGTTAAATTGATTAGACATTCAGGACTTGCAGCATCGCACACAATCAAACCTATAATCTGACAGACAATGTGAGAGACCTCGTTTTGCACATGGCTTAAATACTCATCTGAGGCTATAGCTGTTTTTAATTTTTAAGGTATTGTTCCACAGCCTACTTTGATCTCATTGTGTGTAATAACAACCTGAACCAATATTAAGAATAAGTACCCAATTATAGAAAATACGTTCTTGAGGCATATGAAATACAAATGCTTATTTCCTTGAAGAAACGCAGAGGTATACTAGGCATGTGAAAGTCTGCTACAATGCCTTCTTAGAGGAGTACAAATGCAAAAGGTGGGCATAGAATTTAGTGTTTGCAAAAGTGCCTGTACAGTTAATCTCGTGTCATTTTGAATATTTGGTTTGGTTTCGTTTTGACACATGCACAAACTGACTGAGCTTGCCAGGCGAAAATGATCTAAGTTTGGGTGATAAATTTGTTTTATTCAGTAACTGAATATTATGGAGTCCGTTGAAAGGGATTTTAATTGTTTTACCTCAAGAATGTAGATCCTCAGAGCCATTCCTCAGACGTTCCTAAACTCCCTGCAGGCCCTTATTTACGCTAGGGTTTGTCTGCTCCTGATTCACGCTAAAATATGGCACATCTAAGCCCTAGTACCTCAGGGTGAATTGGGTGTTTTCTTCATTCCTGGGTTGTTTGCAGTTCCAAAAAAGCACCCTGTTGGGCGCAGCTTTGCCCAAGACGTCCCCGTGCCTCGCAGGCAGAGCGCCCACGTGAAAGGTGCATCGTTCAGATGTGGTTCCATCCTCCGCTTGATGTGGAGCAGGGATCTGCATCAAAATCTCTCTTTATTCTAAAGTTACTGAACTGCTCCTGAGAGATATCTGGGGTGAATCTCTAAGTCTTCCGCGCTGGATCTTTTTTGCTGCGTATAAATAGCTAAATATTAATTTACCACAAAGAAAGCCCAAAATGACAGTCCAGGAGCTGGGGCATTCATCTACAGCGAGAGCTGAGTTTAGATCCCTCATCCGGATTGTTCAGAGAAGGAACTTAAACTCTTATTTACTGTATCTCGGAGGAGTGCTCCTGTGACTGACCTAGGGGGCTAAGTGGAGTTAACAGGAATACCTCTCTCTTGTCACAAAAAAGTATGGGGTCAGTTCTGGGATGTATTTGCACTGTTAACATATTTGTGTTTGACCTCGGTGCCTAGGTTTTTGATAAGGCCTGTCATTGAATCTCCTGGCCAACACAACTGGAAACAGAAGTGGAAATGCCTTAACTTGTATTTCAACAAGACCTTTGAAGTGCTTCATTACCAGGAAAAGCTAAACAATTAGCTTAAACTAGTTAAAACGGTAGGAAATTTCAAGAATTAGCCTAAGCCCAAATATATCGGTGCCACAGCAGTCATCTTTGGCTGAACTCCGTTTCTGTTGTTTGTGTGCTTAGCTCTATTTGTTCAGGTTTAACTGACAGCAGGATTATTTTTTTTTCTGAGTAAGTATTGTTTTCTTTAGCGGCCTTTTTACAAACATTTCTTCCAGACATTTGTTCTTTAACTCTTTTTAAAGCTATGCTACTACATGCAATAAATCTGTGATGTTGGAAGGGAATAATTTATTAGGTCCATGTTTGTTTTCATTCACCTTTCTTTTGGAAGATGGTCATCTCAGAAGATGAAATCTGTCTCACTGCTGATATCCATGAGAAGTTAAATAATTTATCCAGATATTTGCACCTGGGCAAGTTGTCTTGGTCCACCTTAAAGAAAGATACAGGCAATTCCAGAATGAAAAATCAATCTTATTCTTAGGTATGTGTCTACAGTAGAACAAGCAAATCATGCTCTATAAGACGTGCCTGTTCTCCTCAACATCTTGACAGGGAGCCTGGACAAGGTAGTTGAGATACAGAAGTCTACACCATGCTCATCGAAGTTTGGACAGCTGAATCCCACCAAATTTTCTTCTAACTAATAAACACTGTAATGGCTATGAAAGGAACGAATTAACTACAGTATTAATAATGAGCAAAATCAAGCACTGTTCAGTTGCCTGTTCTGTAGGTTTGAAATCTGCAGTCACATCTCATATAATAAAGTTGAAATAACCCAGTTCAGATGCTTATTATTTACTCACTTTAGATCTTATAAAAATACTTTGGTGCTGCTGAAGAGTAAATCAAACAAAATTAAATCTGTAAATATGAGAACTCAGCATCCTTACTATGCTTACTACTAAGCCCAAACTATGTTTTTTAGTAATGCCAATTAAGATTAAATTAAGATTAAATTCATTTTAGATTCCCCCTCAGCACAGTAATTTGGAGAACGAAGCAAACCTGAAGACTAGTTCCTCAAAGCAGAGCTGGTAGCCGTATGACTGAATGACTTATTCTAGCAGAACTAGGGAAAAAACAAGGCTTTAACATCTTATGTTATACTGCTTGAGTGCATAAAGTTTTCTTGTACGTGCACATCATGGTAAACTCCAAACAGTTACACCATCCACAAACTGGGAAGCTTTCGGCGAGATCACTCATAGCAGGTTCTGTTGCACTTCTCACCTTCCCCATGGTTGAACTCTGAAGGGGAAGATCCATCCACAGGTGAAAAGGACTTTTGTTAAGGTCATGCCTTTGGACTGACTTTACAGATGGTAGGGAGCAAGAACTTATTTTGAAAAATTTAGCATATCAGGGTTTTTTAATAGATAATGGTGTGAGAAATTATTTTGAATGTGTATTTATGACACCACAGCTCAGTTGTACCTGAAGAGTGTAGTTGAATTAGGAACTCAACAGCCTGTGAAATGATGAGACTTTCTCGTGTTGGGGAGCTTGTGCGTCTTCAGCGGAAGGCTGTCATGTCTGAGCGGTCTTGTGGGATGTGTCATCTCAGGCTGATGAATTTAATGCCGGAATAAGAGGACGGGAATTGTTAGTGTCATACCTAGGTTTTGGAGACTTTGTGGGCTCCCTGAAGCGCCTCTCTGATTGCTTGTTGTCTTAGACTTGCTGGACAGCTGTGGTTGACTTTGTCCCCTTGTGGTGCCTGCAGTTCAGTGCAGTAAGCCAAACAGTGTGGTATCTATCTGCAGCATAGTGGCCTGAGTACAGTCGGAGCTAACTCCTGCCTCTCTCTCTTATCAAATTTGTTATCAACACAGAATGGTTTTACAATCACAGCTCTGCAGCAAAAAACAAAATACACTGTGTTTGGCTATAAATGTATAATTTAAAATCTTTCGCTTCTGCAGTATTATTTTTCTTTTTTAAATATTTGTTAGAACTTGCTAAATTTTGCTAGATGTGCTAATCCTGTTTAATATCTGGAAAAGAGATTTAAATATTTAAAAAATTATGGTTTGCACTAAATTTATTTTTAGTAAGAAAGAAAAAAATATCATTTATACAGTAATGAGAACTGCAAGTTGATTTTATTCATTCACGATTTATTTCCACCAAAAATGAAATACTGAGAAAAACTGTAAACTGACTGGAGATGGTTCTTTTAAAACTGGCTTTAAAACTCTCTTTTATTTGTGATTGCTATAAAAGCAATAGTAATATAATTTTAGAAAAATATCATCTAAGCTGG
This sequence comes from Rissa tridactyla, assembly GCF_028500815.1. Taxonomy (NCBI): domain Eukaryota; kingdom Metazoa; phylum Chordata; class Aves; order Charadriiformes; family Laridae; genus Rissa; species Rissa tridactyla. The sequence goes on along the minus strand of NC_071467.1, from coordinate 67,726,544 downwards.
CATGCTCTTAGCAAAAACTAGTTGTGATAATTCTGTGCAACTTGATCTTCAAGAGGCTCGTTTTCTTTCCGATATTGAACTATATTAGTCATACACAGATTCCTTTAAGAAAATGTCTCATGAAAAAGCAGAGAAATTCAAGATTCTTCAAATGGATTTTTCACCAAATTACGTGTATAGTGCTCTCTTGATTATTAAATTACACTCTGTGCTAGGTCAAGGTATAGAATAAATGATTATCATTTGTTTTAAGTGAATGGAAATTAGATAATTAAGAAGCATATTATTGGGTTTCAGATAGCAGGTGTTTAAGCTCAATGAAAGGTTTGGACCAGGTGTAAAGAAGGTAGCTTTTATTAAGAAAGTAGGAGCAGGAAATTGGACCATTTCAAAAGAGACTTACTCAATTTCTCTTACTAAAATCAGTGGGCAGGTTGTCACAAAAGCAGTATTAACTTTTGAAGGTAACAGAATGTGCAAGCTAGATCATAAGGTGGATTTAGTTTTTCCTTTCAGTTGAATGCAATTATCTTTCAGCACTTTAGGTTTTACAGCATTTCCCATAAAAACCTTCTGAGATTTGGAAAGCCCCACTGAAGGAAATAGAAACAATGGATCCGACAACATCATGCCCCGAGTTAAAAAAATCATAATGATTTTATACATTATCAAAAATGCAGTATCCGTTTATATTTTCTCTCTGTTAGTTCATTACATCATTTTTATAGGCAAAATCAGGAAACTGAATAGGACAGATTTATAAACAAAACCCAGAAACCGAGTAGGTACACTCTTCTGGTTGGTGAATTGCTGCTTTTGAACTGGACCTGGCTGAATGAGACCTGTAACTCTTTGGCCCTTTTCCGGAAAACTTCAAAATGGTAGTGATATGCCCAAAACAGTTGATTAGTTTTGAGGAACTTAGACTCTCCAGATATGAGCAGATTAAGGACTTAATGATAGGTAAAAAGGCCTGTAAATAATATTTCTTTGGGGGGAATTATGGATCTACGTGGCTGTTTCTTAGGGCTCTGGTCTCTCCAGGGTTAGCTGCTATAACTTTTGGTAATGAAGGATGGCGAGGCAATGTCCTTGTCGTCCCCCCAGCTCTCTGCACCTCCCACCATTTGTGCCTTCTGGTCACTGGGCTCAGCGCGGTTGCCCTGCCTGACTGCTGAGCTGTGTCCTGCAGCTCGACGTGTATTAGCCTTGCCCTCTGGTCTCTCTGTCAGCCCTCCTGGTCTTGCAAAATATTTTTCAGCCCTATAATCCTGCTGAAATTTAAAAACAACGATGAAAAACGATGGAATTTTGGCACAGGTTAAGATTTCGATTGCCTTTTTACTAGGGACAGTTGAGGTATATTGCCATATAAACGTGATATTTTTGGTATATTGGGGGGGAGGGAGGATTCAGTATTTTGAGGGTAGGAGCATGAACTGGAAAGGACTGTGTTGTTAACAGCTAGTCCAGAAGAGTGCATAAAATTTTCATGCTAGCTCCACCGTCCCTCCCACGTATACTCGCAAGAAACACCAGAAAACCTATGACGTGCTATGTTTGAATAAAACAGCAGCTTCAAAATCTGCCAGAACAACTAAGGGCACGCTACACAGGAAAGAAGTAACCCAAGTGATGCAGCGGGTTGGCATGATCTTTAATACCGGTTGCAGAAATGAGAATCTCTTTCACCCTGGTTACAGGAATTGCAGCACTGGTATCCTCTTACAGCTCAGGTACGAATAGCGTCTGCAGAAACAGTCTGTCTCCTGGATTAGGCTATGGAAGTTATAGAATAATTTCCGTTTAAGTAAGAAACTCCCATTTGTAGGAGTATGTCCTCTACTGCATGCCAGGAATTATTCAGCAGAGCAAGGCAAAGCGAGCTGCAGTTCAGTGCCGGTGCTGTAGCTGGGAAACAGGGGCGCTGCCAAACAGCAGCGCTCTCCCGTGAATGGCGTGATTGAAGAGGAGCCAGCGACTCCTCTTGCGGCAAGGCCGGAGCAGAGGAGGATGCCACACGAGTGCTGTTCTGCTCAGCAGCTGTGTTTTCCCCCATGTTTACACATGCTACGGATGCAATGAGGAGTGACGTGGTCTACTTGAGTAAGAAAGTGATTTTAAGCAGGGTGGGCTTTTGGCACAGGCAAACCCTGTCTTAGCACATGTTGTGGCATGCAACAGATGCCCCTTTGTTGTCCCTTCTCTCCCCTGGTCTTGGTCCTGGTAGGACAGGGACCAGGACATCTCCATTCCTCTGAGAAAGCCAGGAGGTGCTAGATGCTGAGAAAGTAACACTGTTGAGGCGAGGAGAGCGTCAGGATTGTAGCTGGAGTTTGAGGGCCCCAGATTTCCAAATGCAGGTGGGAATCCAGGCACTGGTGTCACACGAGAAGTGTGACAGCTTCTCTGGGATATGTTTCATATGTTTCTGGCTGCTGTGCCCTCATGAGTTTGGACCTTTTTTGTCTTACAGACAATTGTTCTTGTTTAAATCGAAGTTACTTAAATCTAGAAACAAGTGATTTTTGCTAGATTTTTCTGTACTACCCAAAACACAGGAAAACAAGAAAACATTTTTACATCTTGTACTGAAAAGCAGTTAGTAAGAGCATCTGACTTGCACTGCCAGCTCCCACTAATCTGTAAAAACTATTGCATAAGAAGCAATTGTGTATAAGAAGGCAAAGAGACAAAAACTGTATCTAAGTTTAAGTAGTCTTTTTCTAATACAGTTTTGTACTGAGGTTCTTAAAATTGGGGGTGGGGGAAGTGTTAAAGATTTATGGTTAAATAGGTAAAGTATTTGCTTTTCTTAATGCTGCACACTATATAAAACAGGTGGCATAGATTATGATCCTCTCCAGTCAATTATTTTTTTTCCTTCCTGAAACATTCTGTGATTTAAATTTCCGTTGAATGCTGTAACTAGCGAGGGATTGGTAGCAATTTCTGAGACACACATCCACTGAGGTACGTACTCACTTCAAGTGAGACTTAATTCCCCTGCACATAGATAGTTTAATGGCTGTGGTTTTGACTTCCAAACTTGTCACAATTAAAGTTTGTGGGACAGTTGGCTTTTGTAGATAGCCTATAGTAATACTTTGCCAACGGAAACCTTTTTGAAATATTTTTTTCTTGAAACTGTTTTTGGAATTTCCTGCGTCCAGAATTCCTCCTGTTCTCATACTCCAAACAAACCCCAGCTTTCTTTGCTCATTGTGCATCTACAATTTTAATATTATCTCAGACAAAAGGCATAAGATTAAGTTAGAACAGGGAGACAAACATCCCTCACATTTGAAAGAGTAGAATTTTTCAAGTTTTGATTCCAGTTGCAATGAAAAACTGATTACATTAGTTTTGTACACTGGTTTTCCAGAGTTTTGTGCATCTACAGCGGTTGTTTAATCTAGTATTTTATGCCCAGCCAATTGTAATGTCTGTACCATTCTTCACTGTTGTACTGCAATACAGTGATACATGAGAAGAAAATGCATACTTCTGCTTTTCTAGTTTTGATCAGCTTTTCAAGTATTTTTGCCTTATATTATATTTCATTCCTACAGGCATAAAACCTGTCCTCTTGTACCAAGGTAATGTTCAAACTAAAATCATCATTGCTGTATGCTATCAGTTTTCTGGGCAGAATACATTCTTTGAAACTATGAGTGTTTTGTCAAACTGTTTTCTGTCAATGCCTAAAATACCAGTTTTGACTCTGGAAACTCTTAGATGGGTGTATTTAATGTTATGCACCAAAAAAAAAGCTATGCTTATGCGTAAATTCTTGTGTGATCTGGCTGTGCTTTGCCAGACAAATTTATTCCAGAGCTGTCTGTCAGGTGTATTATATAACTGCTCTATATTAATTATTAAATCCTTTATTATTTATAGTAATTATAATTTAATGGCTGTAGCTTTCCATGGGAGGTTTTTTCTCTTAATGCAGGCCTGTTTTCTGTAGCTATTCAAAATCCAGATGAAGAAATAAAAGGAAAAATAAATCAGAATTTAAGATTAGCACAACAATGAAGCATACCATATTTCAGGAAAATTTTGAAGCAGCAGTTAAAGATAAAATCAGGGACCATCACTTCAAAACTCTTCTTTGTATCTTAATCAGTCTTCTAAAACGCTTTCTTTGCTTTTATTAAAATACATGTTGTTCCTAATTAGTACTAAGAGGAGATTACTGTTGGCTCTTTTTCCCCCTTTCTGTTTTTCCAGTGGATTAGTAATACAAAGAGATTACTAGAAACAGGTTAAAGCAAGTGGAGGTTCACTGAAGTAGCAGGAAAATGGAATTATTTCTCTGGAACTTTGACTTTTAACAAGTTCCAGTTGGAGTGTGTTTTACTCCTCTTGAATGCAAGACGAGTTTACAGGTTAAAAAAATAATAATCTAACCAAACTAAAATAGTTTCCTGAATTATCTTTCTTTTGCAAATATTATTGGGTTTTTTCCTTTAAGTTTTAACACGATTAAAATTTAAAGGGAAAAATAAAGAAATATTAGCGGTGATAATAGGATGACATACGACTCACATACACTTACATCCAAAAAAAAAAAAAAAAGGGTGTCAAATGGAAATTCATCAATTAAGAAATATCATTATAGGGGCCCATTGGTCTGGGCTGGTACACGGCATTTCAAATGCTGCCTTTTGAAAACAAAACCTTAAAACCTTTTGTACATCACCAGTCTCCCATGAGTGGATCCATCTCCTGAATCTGTCTCTTAAAGCCTGGGAGAACTGAGTAGGGCATGGTCATTTTTGGTAGCTGCCAATATTTCGCACAGAGATAGGGCATGGGGCTGCAGAGCATCACCACCTGCACCCCTCGGCCAGTGCCACAGGCTTTAGCTTCGTTATGCATGTGCTTACGGTCTCACAGCATACCTCCTCCTGGGGGGCACCCCAAACTTTCCAAACTTCTCAGGTAGCCTCTTGTGGGGTCAAAAAGACAGGCAAAACCCACAGGCTTTGAAGAGGAACTTCCCAGCAGCCAGTTCTGCTTGTAAAAACACTCCCAAGTGGCGTTCCCAAACACACTTTTCTCACCCTATGAATCATGCGATTCTTGGCTTTGATGGGTGTCCTGGGCTTGTGTAACGTTCCTTGTTTTCTCACTCCCTGGTGTGCCATCCCTAAATGTAGCAGTGACGAGCGTGTCCCTGATGGGGAGCATACGTCCCTGAGGACAGGCACATACAGCCTGTGATCCCACGTGGCTCTAAGCCAGGCTTCTGCGCAAGGAGCTGATTGTCAGGGGAGGGCTAGAGCTTGAAAGGCGCAATGTTGGTGGCTTTCGATGGTTCTTTGAGTGATGGCTCTCTTGTTCATCTCAGCAGTGTAAGCTGGGAGGGTGATCTAGGGGGGTATCACCACTTGTGTGCCTTTATAGTCTTCCCTATATGTTGGTGAGTGAGGGGTCGCTTGCAGATACAGGTTATTACACAGGTGGGCTGTTTGTTGCTCTAAATTTTTTTCTGGAATGCTTCCCCTCCTCTTCTTGAGCAAAGTCTCTGGAATAAACCAGCCTGGGTTGAGTCAAAACTGGCTTTCTTGTACAGGAAAAAACCCTGGCAGTTACCGTACAAATTACAAGACAGAAAAGAGCATAGAGTTTGCAGCTTTGTGTAAATGCGTTCGAGGCTGCCTCAGCTACCTCATTTTGTATCTTAGGATGAGGGCAGTGGGAATTCTGCCTTTGGGTTTGACCCTGAATGATGAAGCAGATATTCAAAGCTCTTTACGTGCTACAGTGTTTTCACGGGCCACCTGGTGTAATGGCAAGAGTGGGTATTCAAGGACATAGTGAGTAGTTCAGATCCAACACTCGTAATAAGCACAACAGCTGCTGCTCTCCTCCCGTCTCGGGCATGGTAATTGCGAAACTCCAGGCTCTAAATAATGCGCTCTTAACTCTGCAAAAGTTTAAGGATGCAGAGCGTGAGGAAGAAGCCAGAGCATCTCGTTTTCTGACCTCTCAGCAGCCTGCTGCGAGGCAGCTCAGTGTGTGCGGAGCCCTCCCCTCCCAGGGGAGGGGAAGCACAGCCCTGGCAGATGGCGAGGGAAGGCCCTAATCGTAGGCTCCTAGGTAGGCATCCAAATGTGCGACTATGGAGCCTTCGTTTTGTCCCTGCGTTGTATGAGATTACCGGAAAGCAGGCGTGCCTTGCTAGGGGGAGGGAAGACAACCTTGTTGTGAGGCACTCGGTCGCCTGGTCACAGCTCTGCAATAGCTGGCACGCTGCTCTGCTCTGGTCCTCTGGCCAAGCATGCCTCTTCTGTGGTGGTGGTGGTGGGGCATTTTTATTTCTGTCACTTCATGCTTTTAAGTTTGGTTATTGTATAAGTCAGGAAGGGCCACCCAACCCTCAGAAGGAGGACTGGGTCATGCAGCTTGTTCTGTATGTCTGAGCAGCCCCCGAAAACACGGTGGCAGAGACTTGGCGGCAGCGTTCGGGTCAGATGAAGCTGTCCACGGACCAGGGCTACTGTCAATGGTTGTGCTGTGCATCATAGTGCTTCTCAACAGCAAAAAACAAGCGATAATCCACACTGAATTGAACTTAAAATTTCAGTTAGATAAGTAATGTGTTTAGGTAATGTAGTGAAACACTTCTTTTGGGCATCCACGAGAAAATCAAATTAAATGCTAGAATATTAAACGTAGCGGAGGAGGAAAAGGTCACCCTGAGCTTCTGTCTGATTCAACCAGAGTGTGCAGCTGGGCTGGACTCAGGGTCGCCCAGGTCCCCCAGGATGTCTTTCCTGTCAGGCCATCCCCGGGTGGTGGCCTGTCACATCTTCTGTCAGGGTTGTATGGAAAGGCTAAATGCTGAGCCAGCAGATGGAAGCTGGGATTAGGCTGCTGCCTTGGTGTCATGCATTTTTCAGCTACAGATGAACTTTAACCTGATGAGTCAGAAAAAACTGACAGCAGTGCTATTCCCAGTCGTTTCTTCCCTAAATTACACTGCTTGGTGAATTTGACTTAAGTTTAGGAGTAACTTTTGGGTTAACTAAAAAAACATTCTCTGGTAATTTGATAGTGATTCAAATCTTTCTTTTGCCAGACTCTCCTGATACTGCACACTGTGCCTACTCAGGCTCAGATTCCAAGGCACCAGAGAGATAATAATTGCATTTATTCCCCTTGGATAAGAGATCTGGAAACACTACTGCTCTGTCACCTTGGGTTTCTTTGGAAGTCTCATAGATTGTCAAAATGGATACACTGCCGTCCTATGGTTTGCTGTCCCTTATCTTTGAATTAATGCAGTATCATGGTATATCTTGAATTGTGCCTCACCGTCTCTGACGTTTCAGCACTCTGAAATCAAGCTCAAGAGGCAACAGATCGTGGCCGCAGCCTCTCTCACTGGCACCTCCACCCCCTGCGCAGTCCTGGCTTCAGTTGTCCCTCTCCCAGAGAGACTCTGACAGATGGAGCTGCTGCTGGGCCCTGGGCTGCTGCCAGGGGGACATCTCTGCAGATCAGTGGCACCCGCGTCCAAACCTGTCACTGCCTGGATGGCCCTTCAGACCTGGGAAGCTCCTGGGAGGTCTCCTGGGAAGCCAGCCCAAGGCTGCATGTCTGCACAGTTTGGTTTCCTAGCACACACACTGTAGAAAATGGACTAGTCTACGAGAGTAAAGGTACTGAAAGGCACACGACAATAAATAAAATTGTGTTGTTATTTAATAATTGAGAAAATTCCTTCTCATGGTGGCTGCCTGTAGTTTTACACATGCAGTGTTATTTCCCACTGTAAATTCTGAGTCAAGAAACGCACACTGGTTTTGGACTCTGCTAGGAAGAGGTGATTCCAAGTGATAAGTGAAATAAACATCAATTTTTGTTTGTAGACCATGTTACATTTTGATAAATATTAATATTAAAAAAACACGTGTATGCTTACACTCTGAGGTACTGTATGACTTCAAAGAATAATTTACTTTGGCAAATAAACTCTCAGAATTATGGCAATTTTCATTCTCTGAAAAGTTAATTGAATCATAAAGGAGAATGAACAATAGAATAGGAAAACCCTTAGCTGGATTGAGATGTTGCAAGTATCGCACATATGTGTATCCTAAAATAGAACCATACTGTGCCTTTTTGAATATTTGTTTATATCTGTTAGCTTCCTTAATGGAATTAAAGGTAATTCAACTTACTGACATACGTTGCAGTGGTTATACAGTTTGATTATGATTCTCAGTTCAGATCTTATGCTAGCAGTATTAAACCCCCCAAAAGTGTGATCTCATATAAAAACTCATTTCAAACTATCAAGGAATTTACTAAGCATCCTAAGAAACAGGAACTTCTTTTTAGGAGAATTAATGTAAGCTCTCTAGACTCGCTTCATCACCCCAGTCGTTATACTTCATGGATAATCTGCCTCTGTTGTTGTGTATTTATTTATAACTATCCCAGTTTCCTGAATGAAAGGTATAATGATAGTGTTAGCAATACAGCTTTTAAGAAGTAATTGTTTTAAACTCAGAGTCATTATTTTTTATTTCATTGTATAGCTCTTTGATACCTGATATATAAATACCTAAGATACTTAGCTATTAAATGCACATGAACTATATTACTAAATTTCTATGCGGAGCTAGAAGCCAGTCTAACAAGCAAAATAGGAGACAGATGTAAAATCAGGATGGTAAAAACAACGGTTAAAAAGAATCAGTAAAATTATTTTTTATAAGCTTTTAAAAATGCAGATGCTTGAACTTTTTATGGAAAAATCTTGGCCTATAAAACAAGTATATTTTTTATGAGTTCGGGATACTTAACGACATTTTATGTGCTGCTTGCTTACTTGCTTTCTGTGTCCTGTTGGCTAAATACCATTACTAACGTACTGAAATAAGCCCAGGGTTAAGACTTCTTAGCTTTCATCCTGACTCGAAGGCTGACATACAGTGTTTGGCCTTTGGATGGTTTAACCTTTCTGTCTGTTTTGCTTTATGGATGAAGGAAAGATAGGCCTGGAGAACTGGCTATGAAGAGTAATTACCACTTGCTATATATACTGCTTTCATAACTCAGGATTTCCTGTACGTTGTGCGCACGGGAATCCAGCATTTCAGAAATAAAACACTAGACAAGAACTTCAAATTAAGGAAATAATTATGCAGGAGTTAAAGAGGAAGGTAATTCTTCTTTGGGCAAAACAGATTTTTAACTCTAATTACAAAGGTAAAAACTTGTGTGGTAATTCAAATCCTTTCAAAGGTGACATATTTTTCTTCCTTGATTCTTTCTTTTCTGGCAGCTTCTGCTGAAGAATAATCTTCTGTCTGACCTGACATTTTCTTCCTTATTTGAACTGTGATTCTTAATCTCAGCATTTCTGTGTTTAAACAAAGAAATGGTTGCCTACAAGTGGATAGGAATTCATGAAAAAGGCTTTGCTCATTCATTATTTATAAGCTTCTCTTGTGATATTTTTTTTTTTTTAATTGGAAACTTTCGACGTTTATTGGTTATTGCTGATATGTGATAGGAATAACTGAAAAGCTTCCTGGTCCTGTTTGACAAGGATATACTGTGAAAATTAAGATTACATTAATTTGCTAAGAGTTTCTACAGGATCCAGATGAAATGTTACTGTATTTATTCTGAAGGAAATTAACTTTCATGACGCTTGGTTTAATTCAGTAATGTAAAGGTATTTAAAAAGGCATTTCCAGCTTTTGTGGTAGATCATTATTTTGTGAAACAGCTTTCAAAATGAGTGAGACAAAGGGAAGACAAGTTAGAAGAGATTTTGCAGGCTATTTGCACAGGACTTAGAGAAATATGGGAAGTGTCCTCAGACTTGTCATCAGTTTGCAGTCTCCAGCTTAGGTTTTTCACTGCTTGTGTTTGCCCCATCTTCTTTCCTGGGACTTGTTCTCTGAATGCCCTTGGTTGCAGGATTGCTGTCACTCACGGTGGCACATTAGCTCTTCAGGAGTCTTCGCAGTAGGCAATAGAGGGAATGAGAAAGAAGAGCTAAGACCTGTCAGTGACAAATGATTGCTAGGTGACTGACAGTTTAAAGTGCCAAAGAAAAACATTGACTCTTTAAAAGGGAATGTGACCAGAAGCCAAACTGGAGAAAGGTGAGGCTCAGGACATCATAATGTGTCTGCACCCTACACCCTGTCCCTGGACTGAACCCCTCAATGAGTTGCCAATAGCTTGCAAATGGTGAACTTTCAGATAAGTTAGATGTGTCTTTGAAAGTGTGAGTACTTGTGCTGTGGCGTGATTTTTCATTCATGTCTAGAAGATGATTTGAAATTTGAAATGAAAAGTCTTTCCAAATTTAAGGGTGTACAAGACTTATTCTCAGGTTCCTAAGTATCTTGAAACATTTCAGGTGTGTATGGTCCATGCTCAGCTTCACCTCTTTGGCAGCCACTTGGGCATTTTCCAAAACTCTTCTGAGATCTGACGAGTAAATATTTCCTATAGCTGCCAGCAGTCTTGTTGGGCTGCAATGCATGGATGACAAACAATGTGCAAGAGCTAAATGTTTCTGTTGTAGGACAAGGTTTAATAATACTGGATACTGAGGGAGGCTGCTAAGTGCTGAATATGCAGCAAGATTTCCTAATGTGCTAAGCATCTAATCACTCCCGCTGAATTACAGTGGTTAAGCAAGAGGGGCAGTTGACAAAGAGTGGGAGAAGGGACTGTTAAACTGATGTCAGAGCAAGGTTTTCAGGGAGTACACTGATAATTTCCTGAATGGAGAAGCGGGAGGAGCTATGTAAAAAAATTTTGAAAAACTTTCCAAGGAGAAGGAGACATGAAGGTGGCACCTTATGCAGGGATGTTTTTTTCAGGACAAACTAAGACCTAGATACTGTGTATTCTTTCAGCTATAGGCTATGTCTTTTTTCCGCTGCTTCTAAATTGAGAATACCCTAGGTGTCCTTTAGATGAGAAACCCCAGTGACCCTTAGCTTGTCTTGAGAATAGTCCACAGTAAGTTTATTGAGTTTACTTTAAAATTCAATCTATATTTGTTGGAAAGTGAATACTCATCATTTGCACGTTTGTCTTTGTAGTTCGCATGGAATTCTAAGTTTATAAAGAACTCCAGTGACATAGCAAAGTATAAGTAGTGGCAAGCTGTGGTAGGCTATTTAGAGCTTTGAGGTCCTTAATTTTCATTTACAGCCATGCGGTTTGGGCACCACGGTAATGTTAGGGCAGACCTGTTAATTTGTCTTTGTTCTGGTGGACTAGACATAGTTTTTTACATTGGTATAATCAACGAGATGTGTAGGAGGTCATTAATGCGTTCACACATCGATATATGTCTTTGTGTAACTTCGTAGGATGCTGTGTTATTTCAGAGTGTCCTAACTATTATAAGTGTAAATTATACTGCCGATTGTACTGGTGTAAACATTTTTATATTGGCTTAACTGCATCACCACTAGGGTCTTTGTACCGTTTCAGTCAGATTGGCATACGTGAAGGTGCTATAAACTTTAGATACAGACGAAGTCTTAGCATCGTTAGGAATTAGCCAGCATTGCCTACATAGAGGAAAACACAAGGAATCCATCTGTCCCATCTCTTGTTCATTGCAAGTGCTTTCTCTCATCCTTAAACATCTCTCAGTAGAAACTATCTTCATGAGGTGTGAATAAGTACACTTAGAAAAATGTAGTGGAAATGGAAATTATGACATATAGTGAAAGGAACTGAAACTAAGCATAGTTTCATCTGAAAACTCTCAATGTAAGCGGTTATCAGTCATACTGGCAATCACAATATCGTTGTGCATTTTGGTAAGTTTGTTTTACTCAGTTGACGTCAGTTGCAGGATTATTTTTGGTTTTATTGAACAAGAACCTGATATGCAATTAAAAATCTGTTGTATTAACTTTGTGAAATGTGGCCCAATTAATTAAGTGCTAATGCGTCAATTTGTCTGGAGTTGCTTAAAGTGCGCCATAAAATTCTGTAATTAAACATGTCAAAGAAAACATTTTAATTCACCTTTAAGAGTAGTTCGGTTCTTTGTTGGCAGAAGGCTTTCATCTTGGCCACATCAGTAATCTATTCTGTGACAATTAATAAACGAGACGGATTAATTGTTTATAATTCTGTTAGGCATAATTATCAGTCACATATTTCTGGGCCAGTTTTTTGGGTGTTGGATAGTTTTCATACTTTTCTGTTCCTGTGTGAGAGAACAGCTGCAGATTCAAGTTCTGAAATCACACTGCTCCTGTCATAGTATGGACAAACATTATTTCACAAAACAGGTATATTTTCCCTCATATCTTTCTTCCTCATTTTAACCTGAGCAGGGGGGTTTCAATACGATCTCTCTGTCATGAGTATGGAAAGAACAAGTTAAAAATAATGAAAGGGCTACAGAAAGAAGCCAACATCGTATTCTGAATACTGTGTGAAAGATTTTGTTGGTCTGTTTATTTGAAGGAGTTGCATTTCCTCCTGTCCTTTTGTTGTTGAACACACAGAGATTTTGACAGATATGAGCTACATTATACAATCAGTAAACTGACTTGAATAATTCAGAATTTCCAAAGGGAACTCGAGAGAATGGCATATAGAAAAGTAGAGCCTGCAGTCACATTCGTAGCTATGTTGGCCTGTGCAAGAGAGCAGCCAGTTATACTGCTGCCTCCTTGCTTCCTTTAATTAATATTTCGAGGTGACTTTGTCACTGATCATGGCTTTTGCTTGGGGAACTGAAGAACCAACAGCTGTAGTTTGCTGGGAGTACAAAAGACCACAAAGACTGTTTGTGTCTCCCCCTCAGCGCTCCTGTAAACATACTATGATATGGATAGTATATCCTTCCTCTCAATAAAAATACGATTTATTTCCCTCATAAGCTACTTTCCACAATTGCAACTACTTTAAGATATTGAACATCTTTATGACATTTCTTGACGTCAGTAAACCTTGGCATGCGCTCTATGAACTGTCCTTTTCCATTTGTAGTGGACAAGGCATTGATAATGTGGTTGCTAGGTACTAAACACTTCCCCCCCCACACACACACACTCACACTCTTGTGTTTCTAAGTCCAAAACAGTCTCTCTCTTCAGCTCCGTCTGCCATGGAAGTTTGTTTCTCCAAACAGCTCTACCAAGCTCTATTCCTAGCTCCTGGTGCCTGGGCTAGTTAGTTGAAGGCCGCCTCATCTATATTGCACGACATTGCAGTTACCATCATAGGCACATTCTCCGTGTTACTTTCATCTGTAAAGGAAGCCATGTTAAGAATTTATCAATGTCACATTTATCACGTGGCATTTTATGTCACATGAAGCAATCACAGAAAAAGGTTCTCAATTGCAGTACTTTAATCAGTAGACCACAGATTTACACTCTCTTTTGTGTGTATGCTTCCCCTCCTGTTATGTGCTTCTCACATCTAATCCAGTCCCAGTAAACCGCTCCATACAGATATGTTTGTGGAGCAATTAGTCTTTTTTCTTCATCAGAGGTGTCAGGTTTTAGCCTGTTGCTGCAAAGTTGTGGGTAGACCAACGCCAAGGTGCGTGTTCTCCCTGTTTGATATAAGTAAGTACTGTGGACTATCCGGCATCTAATGTGCAAATTGTATGTCGGTGTGCATTCTGGTGTTTGCCTCTCTTCTCTCTAGGTTGTGTTTTGATGTTTTAGATCTACAGGTAATAGCTGTCATGCTACAAATACAGGCGGAAGTGAATTGGTTCACTTTTTAGCAGTAACCGTTTTAACTTTTAGATGACTACTGGGAAGATTTTATTGTTTAAGACTGTCAAGGATTTATGCATTTATCTCTTTCACAGAGAATTTTCAGCCGGTGACAAAAAGTATAGTCTTATGTTTACTCCTGAGAGTATGTAATCCTGTGTGGATGGGCTTTGTGAAACCGCTGCTGGACACCAGGGGATTGTGTTTTTATTCCAAACTAGTTTTAGGGCCCCACAACTGCTCATGTGAAAGGCAAATCAGTTTTCAGAACTGCAAACTCCAGCTTTTGATGGGGGTACAGCAAATGCTTAGCTATTTCCGCAAGATTTGCAGCCCTGCCTACAATTCTGCGTAAACAGTTTTAACAATAAGAAGCGTGGCTTATGTAAGGAAAACTTTTGCCTCCTGTGGGCTCTCAGATTAGTATTAATCAGCCTGCAGATTTTACTGAAATGGAGCTAGCTGCTCCATTCAGCAGAGCTGAACAGGCACAATAACTTTGAGTGAGAAAGGAGAAAAGGTTAATGTGGCGCTGTTGGGTGAAATACAGTCTTTTCAAATTTGCCGTCTAGTTCAAGATCATCAGCTCCCAAAATCAGTGTCACAAATAGGGTCATGAGCTCGGAATTTAAATGTAAATTGGGTTGTGCATGCCCAGGCATAGAGGCCTGAAAGGAAATTTTTGGCTCTGCTGAGCCAGATCATCAAAGAAAACTTTAGCCAATGTGCCTGTGGTTTATAAGTTTTAGCGTAAAAGTGATAATTTAGTAAGTTCCTGCACTTCTAAGCCATACCAAAACCCCAACAGAAACAGCAGAAATTAATTGATGCCAGATGTCATCAGGAGGGTGGGACAGATATGTGCCAGAGTTCCAGCTACAGTGGCCAAGGCAGCAGCCAAACAAATTCAGTTCCTATAACTGCACTACTCTACTCCCTTAGGTACAAGAAGGCCATATATATGACGATAGTCCCAAAATAACAGATGAGAGTAACAGTAAAATCTTAGCTCACGTGCACATTGGCTTTAATTATATAACATAGTATGCTTTGCAGTCGGGGTACTAGTGAGTTGCTAATTCCCAGTCAGAGTAAGCGATTAGATTCCCGGCGTATCTCTTAACTAGCCGGTCTACTCCACACTGGCTGGAGCCTGCCGCTACGACTCCCCCGGGAAGTACTTCACGAAGCAAAATGGCCTACTTGTTTAAATGGGAGGGAAACACGTGATTTAGCCGTATCTGTTTTCACAGCAAAATGGCCTGCATGGTGGGAGCCAGGAAGTCTGTGATCTTTCAGCTGGAGATCTCTGTGCCCAATAACAACAATTCCCTGGTTATGTAAATGAGTTCTTAAAAATACTTTCTGTTTCTTTAAAGAATCAGAAATATTTCTTTTAATGATGTTAGCTGTCTGGCATTCTGCTTTAATAATTCATGCACTTCAGGCATATTTCTTTTCCTTTTGACATCCTGTCAAAAAAAAAGGCAAAACCAGTTAAATAATTGAGAACATGTGAACTGCCATAAACAATCACTCTTCTTTGCTTCTCTGCAGAAAGAAAGGAAGTGAAGGTGGGAGAGTACAATGCTGTGGCTGACACACTGGAAATAATCAACAACAGCATCAGGTTCCAAGGTAGGAGAAAAAAACTGGAAAGAAGTACAGGAATGACATGGATAGCTGTGTGTAGTTTGTAAGATTGCATGCCGTTAAAGAGCTGCTTTAGGATTTTTAATAACAAAAAGCTATGACACTGTATAAAGAGAAAGGGAACTGAGCTGTGCCTAAAAATAATAGAAGGAGAATTCTGAACAGACAGTTGCAATGTTTTAATATTGTATACTTGTTTTTCATTCCAGTAACTGGGACAAATTCAAATTTCTACGTGTACACAAATGTTCTTTAATATTTCAACAAACGGCAGATACGTATTCTATTTCATCTCCACCAATCACTGATGTTCTAATTTCATCCCTATTTCCCACACCCCCAGTTCATCTCACCTGAGGGATGCTCTCGCGTGCTGTGTTTGCACACACAAGGAGGAGGTGGTTGTTTTTCTTTGGAGTTGTCTTTTAGGTAGTTAGAAAAAAGGATTTCAAAATACCAAGGCTAGCTTTAAGATGGCCCATGTGAAACAGGGCCAGAGAGGGTGTTCAGCCCGGCAGCGCTCCCAAGGTCCACAGCAGGCATATAGCTTGTGGTGCCGTGTCTTCTTGCCATTTTTTATCCCATGCTGCTGCAAAGTTAACATGGGGACTTCCTCTGCCCTCACAGCCGTTGGAGTGCGGGCAGACCCACAGCTTTCTGAGCATATGAACATGGCAGCCAGATGGCAGCTGAAATGAGTTTTAAGGGTCTCTCCTGTTAAATGTGGGCATATACATTATTTTTAAAGCTAAAAATTAAGATTTAATCTTAAGGTCTGCTATGGTGCAATTCAGTAACAGAAAGTGAAGTTGGCTTTGTGACATCTGTGTGGTTTCTCCTGGGAGTGGTGAATGAATATCAAGCTGCTGTATGCAGTGCTCTGCTACACCTGACGCCAGTGTCCCAACGCCCACGGTCTGCATGAGCATGACTGGGGTTTCACTGCAGTGATCTAATCCATGACCGCTTGTCCATCTGCTGGAGCTCCCCGCGTTTCTTTTTGGTATCCTTTGCTGGACTTAAAAGAGCACAGCTACATGCACTTCTCACATCTGTCTGGAGAATGAGGCTTTGGAAATGAAGAGTGCAAAATCTGTCCCGGTTGCCAAAGTGTGGGACCCAGCAGATTATTTTTGCTGCAAGGAGGAACTGATGATGTAGTTGAATACTGATTCAATACCATTCATTTCCAGAGAATATATTCAGGATGAACCAAGTAACAGCAGATAGGTTTTGCCCATATCTCCATGCCTTTATGGATCGTAGATGATGGGAAAAATACTCTATTCAGGCTTTTTTCAGGATGACTCCTAGTTCTTGTTCTGACCACATCTGGTGTTTCTTCCACTCCTAGCCTGTCTTCTATTTGTTGTAAAATGCATTATGTGACTCACGGTGGACCTTCTCCATTTACCCACCTTAGCTTTTCATTGAGGCAGTCATGTATTCCATGCGGAGGGCACTGTTGTTACATCTTCCAGGCAGTATAGAAAACTTCGTAACTTTAGGTATTTGAAAGGAAGAGCAGTAAATATAGCCCTGTTTAAACCATTGCATAAAATTGCACACAAGAGAACAATAATTCATGATATTAGAAACAATAGAGTTGAATGGCCATTCCACAAATGCAAAAATACATTTTATAGAATCACTGGTTGTTTATATTTAATAGCTATAAATCATCAATATACCCTGTATATTTTAGATACAGCAAGGTGGGGTTTTTTTCTTTAATATTAGTTCATTTAATGAAGGCATGTGCTTTATTGTATTTTTATCATGTTACTTGTTGCCTAATTTTGTGAAGCATGCACTGTAAACGCATGCTCTGAGGTGGGAAAGGGAAAAGGGGAAAATCTCAGGTATTTTCTCCAACATCAAATCGGCAAATGGTCCCTTGACTGTCACTTTATTGTGATCACCTGAAAGGAAATGTTTTTGCCAAAACGTTGGGCGTAAAGACCAAAGGATAGCAAGTTTCGGTTGTCTGAATTGTTTCAGCTTAGCTGGTATGGATAAAGCTGTTTATTGTATAAATCTTTGAATATTCAGCGGGTCTGCAGTGCTCTGCCTGTGCAGACGTTTTGTGAAATGAAGTTGCTGGGCCCCGTGCCGGTGGTCCTCACAGCCCCATGGATGTGAAAGGACAGGCTCAGGCACTGTAGGGTGCGCAAATCCCTTTCTGAAGGAAGACAGTGATGCAAAAGACCTTTTGCCAATCCCCTGCACCAACTACAGCAGGTAAAACAGAGTGTGGGAAGTAGGGAATGCAGAGCTTTACAGCAGTTGTCGGAAAGTAATTCTTCCATTAGACCGAGAAGCCTTTAATTAGTGGGAGCTGACTGTCAATCAAGCACATGGCTTTA